>NW_028322232.1:23407500-23767987 GCF_059928025.1 Delphinapterus leucas | reverse complement strand
TCGTACCCTAAACTGTTCCCTAAACCATCCTCGTCCCCTAACCCTAGCCCTAACCCTAACCCTAACCCTAGCTTTTACCCGAAGCCTTACACTAACCGGTCCCCTAACCCTAACCCGTACGCTAACACTAACCAGTACCCTAACATGTACGCTCACCCTTAACCATTGTCGTACCCTAACCTATACCCTAAACCGTCCCCGTCCCCTAACCTAACCCTAACCCTAACCCTTACGTGAAGCCTTACCCTAACCTGTCCCCTAATCCTAAACCGTACGCTGACACTAACGCGTACCCTAACACGGACGCTCACCCTAAAACATTGTCGTACACTAAACTGTACCCTAATCCGACCCCGTCCCCGTCCCCGTCCCATAACCCTAACCCTAACCAAACCCTAACCCTAACCCTTACCCAAAGCCTTACCCTAATCGGTCCCCTAATTCTAACCCGTATGATAACACTAACCCGTACCCTAACACGTACTCTCACCCTAAACCGTTGTCGTACCCTAAACTATACCCTAAACCGTCCCCGTACCCGTCCCCTATCCCTAACCCTAACCCTAACCCTGAAGCTTACCCGAAGCCTTACTCTAACCCGTCCCCTAATTCTAACCCGTACGGTAACACTAACCTATACCCTAACACGTACGCTCACCCTAAACGGTTGTCGTACCCTAACCTGTACCCTAAACCGTGTCCGTCCCCTAAACCTAACCCTAACCCTAACCCTAACCTTAACCCTTACCCGAAGCCTTACCCTAACCCGTCCCCTAATCTTAACCCGTACGCTAACACTAACACGTACCCTAACACTTACGGTCACCCTGAACCATTGTCGTACCCTAAACTGTACCCTAAACCGTCCCCGTCCCTTAACCCTAACACTAACCCTAACCCTAACCCTAACCCTAATCCTTACCCGAAGCCTTACCATAACCCGTCCCCTAATCCTAAACTGTACGCTAACACTAAACTGTAACCTAACACGTACGCTCACACTAAACCGTTGTCGTACCCTAACCTGTACCCTAAACCGTCCCTGGCCCCTAACCCTAACCCTAACACTAACCCTTACCCGAAGCCTAACACTAACCCGTCCCCTAATCCTAAGCCGTGCGCTAACAATTACCCATACCCCAACATGTACGCTCAACCTAAACCGTTGTCGTACCCTAAACTGTCCCCATCCCCTAACCCTAACCCTAACCCTAACCCTAACGCTTACCCGAAGCCTTACCCTAACCCATCCCCTAATCCTAACCCGTATGCTAACACTAACCCGTACCCTAACACGTACGCTCACCCTAAAACGTTGTTGTACCCTAACCTTTGCCCTAAACCGTCCCCGTCCCCGTCCCCTAACCCTAACGCTAACACTTACCCGAAGCCTTACCCTAACCCGTCCCCTAATCCTAACCCGTACGCTAACACTAAACCGTACCCTAACACGTACGCTCACTCTAAAACGTTGTCGTACCCTAACCTGTACCCTAAACCGTCCCCGTCCCCTAACCCTAACCCTAACCCTAACCCTTACCCGAAGCCTTACCATAA
Source organism: Delphinapterus leucas (assembly GCF_059928025.1). Lineage (NCBI taxonomy): Eukaryota > Metazoa > Chordata > Mammalia > Artiodactyla > Monodontidae > Delphinapterus > Delphinapterus leucas. Next base: position 23,766,430 of record NW_028322232.1, on the reverse strand, counting down.
CCTGTCCCCTAATCCTAAACCATATGCTAACACTAAGCCGTACCCTAACACGTATGCTCACCCTAAACAATTGTCGTACCCTAAACTGTACCCTCAACCATCCCCGTGCCCTAACCCTAACCCTAACCCTAACCCTAACCCTAAACCTTACCCGAAGCCTTACACTAACCCGTCCCCTAATCCTAAACCGTACGCTGACACTAACACGTAGCCTAACACGTACGCTCACCCTAAACCGTTTTCGTACACTAACCTGTACCCTAAACCGTGTCCGTCCCCTATACCTAACCCTAACCCTAACCCTAAACCTAACCCTTACCCGAAGCCTTACCCTTACCCGTCCCCTAATCCTAACCCGTACGCTAACAATAACACGTACCCTAAAACGTACGGTCACCCTGAACCATTGTCGTACCCTAAACTGTACCCTAAACCGTCCCCGTCCCTTAACCCTAACCCTAACCCTAACCCTAACCCTAATCCTTACCCGAAGCCTTAACATAACCCGTCCCCTAATCCTAACCCGTACACTAACATTAAATTGTAACCTAAAACGTACGCTCACACTAAACCGTTGTCGTACCCTAACCTGTACCCTAAACCGTCCCCGTCCCCTAACCCTAACCGTAACCCTAACCCTGTCACTAACGCTTACCCGAAGCCTAACACTAACCCGTCCCCTAATCCTAAGCCGTGCACTAACAGTAACGCATACCCCAACATGTACGCTCACACTAAACCGTTGTCGTACCCTAACCTGTACCCTAAACCGTCCCCGTCCCCGTCCCCTAACCCTAAACCTAACCCTAACCGTAACACTTACCCGAAGCCTTACCCTAACACGTCCCCTAATCCTAACCCGTATGCTAACACTAACCCGTACCCTAACACGTACGCTCACCCTAAACCATTGTCCTAACCTAACCTGTACCCTAAACCGTCCCCGTCCCCGTCCCCTAAACCTAACCCTAACCCTAACCCTAACCATTCCCCGAAGCCTTACCCTAACCGTCCCCTAATCCTAACCCGTACGCTCACACTAACCCGTGCCCTAACACGTACGCTCACCCTGAACCGTTGTCGTACCCTAACCTGTACCCTAAACCGTCCCCGTCCCCTAAACCTAACCCTAACCTCACCCTAATCCTAACCCTTACCCAAAGCCTTACCCTAACCCGTCCCCTAATCCTAACCCGTACACTAACACTAACCCGTGCCCTAAAACATACGCTCAACCTAAACAGTTGTCGTACCCTAACCCGTACCCTAAACCGTCCCCGTGCCCTAACCCTAACCCTAACCCTAACCCTAACCCTAAACCTAACCCTTACCCGAAGCCTTACCCTAACCCGTCCCCTAATCCTAACACGTACGCTAACAATAAAACATACCCTAAAACGTACGGTCACCCTGAACCATTGTCGTACCCTAAACTGTACCCTAAACCTTCCCCGTCCCTTAACCCTAACCCTAACCCTAACCCTAACCCTGATCCTTTCCCGAAGCCTTAACATAACCCGTCTCCTAATCCTAACCCGTACGCTAATATTAAATCGTAACCTAACACGTACGCTCACACTAAACCGTTGTCGTACCCTAACCTGTACCCTAAACCGTCCCTGTCCCCTAACCTTAACCGTAACCCTAACCCTAACACTAACCCTTACCCGGAGCCTAACACTAAACCGTCCCCTAATCCTAACCCGTACACTAACACTAAACCGTGCCCTAAAACATACGCTCAACCTAAACCATTGTCGTACCCTAACCTGTACCCTAAACCGTCCCCGTGCCCTAACCCTAACCCTAAGCCTAACCCTACCACTAAACCTTACCCGAAGCCTTACACTAAACCGTCCCCTAATCCTAAACCATACGCTGACACTAACACATAGCCTAACACGTACGCTCACCCTAAACTGTACCGTAAACCGTGTCCATCCCCTAACCCTAACCCTAACCCTAACCCTAACCTTAACCCTAACCCTTACCCGAAGCCTTACCCTAACCCGTCCCCTAATCCTAACCCGTAGGCTAACACTAACCCGTACCCTAACACGTACGCTCACCCTAAACTGTTGTCGTACCCTAACCTGTTCTCTAAAGCTTCCCCATCCCCTAACCCTAAACCTAACCCTAACACTTACCCTTACCCTAACCTTTACCCGAAGCCTTACACTATCCCGTCCCCAATCCGAACCCGTAGGCTAACACTAACCCGTGCCCTAAAACGTACGCTCACCTAAACCGTTGTCGTACCCTAACCTGTACCCTAAAACGTCCCCTAACTGTAACCCTAACCCTAACCCTAACCCTTACCCGAAACATTACCCTAACCCGTCCCCTAATCCGATTCCGTACGCTAACACTAACCCGTACCCTAACACGTACACCCACCCTAAAACGTTGTCGTCCCCTAACCTGTACCCTAAACCGTCCCCGTCCCCTACCCTAACCCTAACACTAACCCTAACCCTAACCCTTACCCAAAGCCTTACCCTAACATGTCACCTAATCCTAACCCGTACGCTAACACTAACCCGTGCCCTAACACGTACGGTCACCCTAAACCTTTGTCGTACCCTAACCTATACCCTAAACCGTCCCTGTCCCCATCCCCTAACCCTAAACCTAAACCTAACACTAACCCTTACCCAAGGGCTTACCCTAACCCATCCCCTAATCCTAACCCGTATGCTAACACTAACCCGTACCCTAACACGTACACTCACCCTAAACCGTTGTCCTACCCTAACCTGTACCGTAAACCGTTCCCGTCCCCTAACCGTAACACTAACCCTAAACCTTACCCTTACCCAAAGCCTTACCCTAACCCATCACCTAATCCTAACCCGTACGCTAACACTAACCCGTGCCCTAACACGTACGCTCACCCTAAACCGTTGTTGTACCCTAACCTGTACCCTAAACCGCCCCATCCCCTAACCCTAACCCTAAACCTAACCCTAATCCTAACCCTTACCCGAAGCCTTACCCTAACCCGTCCCATAATCATAACCCGTACGCTAACACTAACCCGTGCCCTAACACGTAGGCTCACCATAAATCATTGTCGTACCCTAACCTGTACCCTAAACCATCGCCATCCCCGTTCCCGTCTCCTAACCCTAACCCGAACCCTAACCCTAACCCTTACCCGAAGCCTTACCCTAACCTGTCCCCTAATCCTAACACTTAGGCTAACACTAACCCTTGCCCTAACATGTACACTCACCCTAAACCGTTGTCTTACCCTAACCTGTACCCTAAACCGTCCCTGTACCCTAACCCTAACCCTAACACTAACCCTAAACCGAACCTTTACCCGAAGCCTTCCCCTAACCCGTCCCCTAATCCTAAACCGTACGCTAACCCTAACCCGTGCCCTAACACGTACGCTCACCCTAAACCGCTGTCGTACCCTAAACTGTACCCTAAACCGTCCCTGTCCCCTAACCCTAACCCTAACCCTAAACCTTACCCGAAGCCTTCCCCTAACCTGTCCCCTAATCCTAACCCGTACGCTAACTCTAAGCCATACCCTAACACGTACGCTCACCCTAAACCGTTCTCGTACACTAACCTGTAACCTAAACCGTCCCCGTCCCCTAACCCTAACCCTAACCCTTACCCGAAGCCTTACTTTAACCCGTCCTCTAATCCTAACCCGTACGCTAACTCTAAGCCGTACCCTAACACGTACGCTCACCCTAAACCGTTGTCATACACTAACCTGTACACTAAACCGTCCCTGTCCCCTAACCCTAACCCTAACCCTAACCCTAAACATTACCCAAAGCCTTACCCTAACCCGTCCCCTAATCCTAACCCGTACGCTAACACTAACCCGTAACCTAACCCGTATGCTCAACCTAAACCGTTCTCGTACACTAACCTGTACCCTAAACCGTCCCGTCCCCGTCCCCTAACCCTAGCCCTTACCCGAAACCTTACCCTAACATGTCCCCTATTCCTAACCCGTACGCTAACATTATCCCGTACCCTTACACGTACGCTCACCTTAAAACGTTGTCGTACACTAACCTGTAACCTAAACCGTCTCAGTCCCCTAACCCTAACGCTAACCCTAACCCTAACCCATACCCGGAGCCTTACCCTAACCTGTCCCCTAATCCTAACCCCTACGCTAACACTAACCCTTGCCCTAACACGTACGCTCACCCTAAACCGTTGTCGTACCCTAACCTGTACCCTAAACCGTCCCTCTACCCTAACCCTAACCCTAACCCTTATCCTAACCCTAAAGCTTACCCGAAGCCTTACCCTAACCCGTTCCATAATCCTAACCCGTACGCTAACACTAACCCGTACCCTAACATGTACGCTCACCCTAAACTGTTGTCGTACACTAAACTGTACCCTAAACCGTCCCTGTCCCTGACCATTAACCCTAACCCTAACCCTAACCCTAACCCTTACCCGACGCCTTACCCTAACCCGTCCCATAATCCTAACCCATACGCTAACACTAACCCGTACCCTAACATGTACGCTCACCCTAAACCGTTGTCGTACACTAACCTGTACCCTAAACCGTCCCTGTCCCCGACCCTTAACCCTAACCCTAACCCTAAACCTAACCCTTACCTGACGCCTTACCCTAACCCGTCCCCAAATCCTAACCCGTACGCTAACACTAACCCATACCCTAACTCGCATGCTCACCCTAAAACGTTGTCGTACCCTAACATGTACCCTAAACCGTCCCCGTCCCCTAACCCTAACCCTAACCCTAAACCTAAACCTAACCCTTACCCGAAGCCTTACCATAACCCGTCCTCTAATCCTAACCCGTACGCTAACAGTAAACTGTGCCCTAACATGTACGCTGAACCTAAACCATTGTCCTACCCTAACCTGTACCCTAAACCGTCCCCCTCCCCTAACCCTAACCCTATCCCTAACCCTAAACCTAACCCTTACCCGAAGCCTTACCATAACCCGTCCTCTAATCCTAACCCGTACGCTAACAGTAAACTGTGCCCTAACATGTAGGCTGAACCTAAACCATTGTCTTACCCTAACCTGTACCCTAAACCGTCCCCCTCCCCTAAGCCTAACCCTAACCCTAACCCTAACACTTACACCAAGCCTTACCCTAACCCGTGCCCTAATCCTAACCCGTACGCTAACACTAACCCATACCCTAACATGTACGCTCACCCTAAACCGCAGTCATACACTAACCTGTACCCTAAACCGTCCCCGTCCCCGTCCCCGTCCCGTAACCCTAACCCTAAACCTAACCCTTACCCGAAGCCTTACCCTAACCCGTCCCCTAATCCTAACCCGTACGCTAACACTAACCCGTGCCCTAACACGTACGCTCACCCTAAAGTGTGGTTGTACCCTAACCAGTACACTAAACCGTCCCCGTCCCCGTTCCCTAACCCTAACCCTAACCCAAACCCTAAGCCTTACCCGAAGCCTTACCCTAACCCGTCTCATAATCCTAACCGATACGCTAAAACTAACCCATGCCCTAACACATACGCTCACCCTAAACCGTTGTCGTACCCTAACCTGTACCCTAAACCGTCCCCGTCCCCTAACCCTAACCCTAATCCTTACCCGAAGCCTTACACTAACCCGTCCCCTAATCCTAACCCATACGCTAACTCTAACCCATATCCTAACACGTACGCTCACCCTAAACCATGCTCATACACTAACCTGTACCCTAAACCATCCCCGTCAACTAACCTTAACCCTAACCCTTACCCGAAGCCTTACCATAACCCGTCCTCTAATCCTAACCCGTACGCTAACAGTAAACTGTGCCCTAAAATGTACGCTCAACCTAAACCATTGTCCTACCCTAACTTGTACCCTAAACCGTCCCCGTCCCCTAACCCTAACCCTAAACCTAGCCCTAAACCTAAACCTTAACCCAAGCCTTACCCTAACCCGACCCTTAATCCTAACCCGTACGCTAACACTAACCCATACCCTAACACGCACGCTCACCCTAAATCTTTGTCGTACCCTAACATGTACCCTAAACCGTCCCCGTCCCCTAACCCTAACCCTAACCCTAACCCTAACACTTACCCGAAGCATTACACTAACCCGTCCCCTAATCCTAATCCGTACGCTAACACTAACCCGTGTCCTAACACGTACCCTCACCCTAAACCGTTGTCGTAGCCTAACCTGTTCCCTAAACCCTCCCCATGCCCTAACACTTACCCTAAACCTAACCCTAACCCTAACCCTTACCCGAAGCCTTACCCTAACCCATCACCTAATCGGAACCCGTACGCTAACACTAACCCATACCCTATCACGTACGCTCACTCTAAACCGTTGTTGTACCCTAACCTGTACCCTAAACCCTCCCCATCCCCTAACCCTAACCCTAACCCTAACCCAAACCCTAACCCTTACCCGGAGCCTTACCCTAACCCGTCCCCTAATCCTAACCCGTACGCTAACACTAACCTGTGCCCTAACACGTACGCTCAACCTAAACCACTGTCGTACCCTAACCTGTACCCTAAACCATCCCCTAACCCTAACCCTAACCCTAACACTTACCCGAATCCTTACCCTAACCCGTCCTTCTAATCCTAACCTGTACGCTAACAGTAAACTGTGCCCTAACATGTACCCTCACCCTAAACCGTTGTCCTACCCTAACCTGTACCCTAAACCGTCCCCGTCCCTAACCGTAACCCTAACACATACCCGAAGCCTTACCCTAACCCGTGTCCTAATCCTAACCCGTACGTTAACACTAACCCGTACCCTAACACGTACGCTCACCCTAAACCGTTGCCGTACCCCAACCTGTACCCTAAACCGTCCCCGTCCCCTAACCCTAACCCTAACCCTAAACCAAAACCTAACCTTTACCCGAAGCTTTACCCTAACCCATCCCATAATCCTATCCCGTACGCTAACCCTAACCCGTACCCTACCACGTACGCTCACCCTAAACCGTTGTCGTACCCTAAACTGTACCCTAAACCGTCCCCGTCCCCTAACAGTAACCCTAAACCTAACCCTAACCCTAACCCTTAACCGAAGCCTTACCCTAACCCGTCCCTTAATCCTAACCCGTACCCTAACACTAAACCGAGTCCTAAAACGTACGCTCACCCTAAAACTTTGTCGTACCCTAACCTGTACCCTAAACCATCCCCATCCCGTAACCCTTACCCTAACCCTAACAATTACCCGAATCCTTAACCTAACCCGTCCTCTAATCCTAACACGTACGCTAACAGTAAACCGTGCCCTAACACATACGCTCAACCTAAACCGTTGTCGTACCCTAACCTGTACCCTAAACCGTCCCCGTTTCCTAAACCTAACCCTAACCATAACCCTTACCCGAAGCCTTACCCTAACCCGTCCCCTGATCCTATCACGTACGCTAACACTAACCCATACCCTATCACGTACGCTCACCCTAAACATTTGTCGTACACTAACCTGTACCCTAAACCGTACCCGTCCCTTAACCCTAACCGTAACCCTAACCCTAACCCTAACCCGAACGCTTATCCGAAGCCTTACCCTAACCCGTCCCATAATCCTAACCCGTACGCTAACACTAACCCGTACCCTAACACGTACGCTCACCCTAAACCGTTGACGTACCCTAACCTGTACCCTAAACCGTCCCCGTCCCCTAACCCTAACCCTAACCCTAACCCTTACCAGAAGCCTTACCCTAACCCATCCCGTAATCCTAACCCGTACGCTAACACTAACCCGTACCCTAACACGTACGCTCACCCTAAAACCTTGTCGTACCCTAACCTGTACCATAAATCGTCCCTGTCCCCTAACCCTAACCCTAACCCTAACCTTAAACCTTACCCGAAGCCTTACCCTAACCGGTCCCCTAAACCTAACCCGCACGCTAACACTAACCCGTGCCCTAACACGTACGCTCACCCGAAACATTTGTCGTACACTAAGCTGTACCCTAAACCGTCCCCATTACCTAACACTAACCCGAACCCTAACCATAACCCTAAACCTTACCCGAAGCCTTACCCTAACCCGTCCCCTAATCCTAACCGTATGCTAACACTAACCCGTGCCCTAACACGTACGCTCACCCTAAAGCGTTGTCGTACCCTAACCTGTACCCTAAACCGTTCCTGTCCCTGTACCCTAACCCTAACCCTAACCCAAACCCTAACCCTTACCCGAAGCCTTACACTAACCCATCCCATAATCCTAAACGCTACGCTAACACTAACCCATGCCCTAACACGTACGCTCACCCTAAACCGTTGTCGTACATTAACCTGTACCCTAAATCGTCCCTGTCCCCTAACCCTAACCCTAACCCTAATCCTTACCTGAAGCCTTACCCTAACTTGTCCCCTAATTCTAACCCGTATGCTAACACTAACCTGTATCCTAACACATACGCCCACCCTAAAACTTTGTCGTACACTAAGCTGTACCCAAAATCGTCCCCATCCCCTAACCCTAAACCTAACCCTTACACAAAGCCTTACCCTAACCCGTCCCCTAATCCTAACCCGTACGCTAACACTAACCCGTAACCTAACCCGTATGCTCAACCTAAACCGTTCTCGTACACTAACCTGTACCCTAAACCGTCCCTGTCCCTGACCATTAACCCTAACCCTAACCCTAACCCTAACCCTTACCCGACGCCTTACACTAACCCGTCCCATAATCCTAACCCATACGCTAACACTAACCCGTACCCTAACATGTACGCTCACCCTAAACCGTTGTCGTACCCTAACCTGTACCCTAAACCGTCCCTGTCCCCGACCCTTAACCCTAACCCTAACCCTAACCCTAACCCTTACCTGACGCCTTACCCTAACCCGTCCCCAAATCCTAACCCGTACGCTAACACTAACCCATACCCTAACTCGCACGCTCACCCTAAAACGTTGTCGTACCCTAACATGTACCCTAAACCGTCCCCGTCCCATAACCCTAACCCTAACCCTAAACCTAAACCTAACCCTTACCCGAAGCCTTACCATAACCCGTCCTCTAATCCTAACCCGTACGCTAACAGTAAACTGTGCCCTAACATGTACGCTGAACCTAAACCATTGTCCTACCCTAACCTGTACCCTAAACCGTCCCCCTCCCCTAACCCTAACCCTATCCCTAATCCTAAACCTAACCCTTACCCGAAGCCTTACCATAACCCGTCCTCTAATCCTAACCCGTACGCTACCAGTAAACTGTGCCCTAACATGTAGGCTGAACCTAAACCATTGTCTTACCCTAACCTGTACCCTAAACCGTCCCCCTCCCCTAAGCCTAACCCTAACCCTAACCCTAACACTTACACCAAGCCTTACCCTAACCCGTGCCGTAATCCTAACCCGTACGCTAACACTAACCCATACCCTAACATGTACGCTCACCCTAAACCGCTGTCATACACTAACCTGTACCCTAAACCGTCCCCGTCCCCGTCCCCGTCCCCTAACCCTAACCCTAAACCTAACCCTTACCCGAAGCCTTACCCTAACCCGTCCCCTAATCCTAACCCGTACGCTAACACTAACCCGTGCCCTAACACGTACGCTCACCCTAAAGTGTGGTTGTACCCTAACCAGTACACTAAACCGTCCCCGTCCCCGTTCCCTAACCCTAACCCTAACCCAAACCCTAAGCCTTACCCGAAGCCTTACCCTAACCCGTCTCATAATCCTAACCGATACGCTAAAACTAACCCATGCCCTAACACATACGCTCACCCTAAACCGTTGTCGTACCCTAACCTGTACCCTAAACCGTCCCCGTCCCCTAACCCTAACCCTAATCCTTACCCGAAGCCTTACACTAACCCGTCCCCTAATCCTAACCCATACGCTAACTCTAACCCATATCCTAACACGTACGCTCACCCTAAACCATGCTCATACACTAACCTGTACCCTAAACCATCCCCGTCAACTAACCTTAACCCTAACCCTTACCCGAAGCCTTACCATAACCCGTCCTCTAATCCTAACCCGTACGCTAACAGTAAACTGTGCCCTAAAATGTACGCTCAACCTAAACCATTGTCCTACCCTAACTTGTACCCTAAACCGTCCCCGTCCCCTAACCCTAACCCTAAACCTAGCCCTAAACCTAAACCTTAACCCAAGCCTTACCCTAACCCGACCCTTAATCCTAACCCGTACGCTAACACTAACCCATACCCTAACACGCACGCTCACCCTAAATCTTTGTCGTACCCTAACATGTACCCTAAACCGTCCCCGTCCCCTAACCCTAACCCTAACCCTAACACTTACCCGAAGCATTACACTAACCCGTCCCCTAATCCTAATCCGTACGCTAACACTAACCCGTGTCCTAACACGTACCCTCACCCTAAACCGTTGTCGTAGCCTAACCTGTTCCCTAAACCCTCCCCATGCCCTAACACTTACCCTAAACCTAACCCTAACCCTAACCCTTACCCGAAGCCTTACCCTAACCCATCACCTAATCGGAACCCGTACGCTAACACTAACCCATACCCTATCACGTACGCTCACCCTAAACCGTTGTTGTACCCTAACCTGTACCCTAAACCCTCCCCATCCCCTAACCCTAACCCTAACCCTAACCCAAACCCTAACCCTTACCCGGAGCCTTACCCTAACCCGTCCCCTAATCCTAACCCGTACGCTAACACTAACCTGTGCCCTAACACGTACGCTCAACCTAAACCATTGTCGTACCCTAACCTGTACCCTAAACCATCCCCTAACCCTAACCCTAACCCTAACACTTACCCGAATCCTTACCCTAACCCGTCCTTCTAATCCTAACCTGTACGCTAACAGTAAACTGTGCCCTAACATGTACCCTCACCCTAAACCGTTGTCCTACCCTAACCTGTACCCTAAACCGTCCCCGTCCCTAACCGTAACCCTAACACATACCCGAAGCCTTACCCTAACCCGTGTCCTAATCCTAACCCGTACGTTAACACTAACCCGTACCCTAACACGTACGCTCACCCTAAACCGTTGCCGTACCCCAACCTGTACCCTAAACCGTCCCCGTCCCCTAACCCTAACCCTAACCCTAAACCAAAACCTAACCTTTACCCGAAGCTTTACCCTAACCCATCCCATAATCCTATCCCGTACGCTAACCCTAACCCGTACCCTACCACGTACGCTCACCCTAAACCGTTGTCGTACCCTAAACTGTACCCTAAACCGTCCCCGTCCCCTAACAGTAACCCTAAACCTAACCCTAACCCTAACCCTTAACCGAAGCCTTACCCTAACCCGTCCCTTAATCCTAACCCGTACGCTAACACTAAACCGAGTCCTAAAACGTACGCTCACCCTAAAACTTTGTCGTACCCTAACCTGTACCCTAAACCGTCCCCATCCCGTAACCCTTACCCTAACCCTAACAATTACCCGAATCCTTAACCTAACCCGTCCTCTAATCCTAACACGTACGCTAACAGTAAACCGTGCCCTAACACATACGCTCAACCTAAACCGTTGTCGTACCCTAACCTGTACCCTAAACCGTCCCCGTTTCCTAAACCTAACCCTAACCATAACCCTTACCCGAAGCCTTACCCTAACCCGTCCCCTGATCCTATCACGTACGCTAACACTAACCCATACCCTATCACGTACGCTCACCCTAAACATTTGTCGTACACTAACCTGTACCCTAAACCGTCCCCGTCCCTTAACCCTAACCGTAACCCTAACCCTAACCCTAACCCGAACGCTTACCCGAAGCCTTACCCTAACCCGTCCCATAATCCTAACCCGTACGCTAACACTAACCCGTACCCTAACACGTACGCTCACCCTAAACCGTTGACGTACCCTAACCTGTACCCTAAACCGTCCCCGTCCCCTGACCCTAACCCTAACCCTAACCCTTACCAGAAGCCTTACCCTAACCCGTCCCATAATCCTAACCCGTACGCTAACACTAACCCGTACCCTAACACGTACGCTCACCCTAAAACCTTGTCGTACCCTAACCTGTACCATAAATCGTCCCTGTCCCCTAACCCTAACCCTAATCCTTACCTGAAGCCTTACCCTAACTTGTCCCCTAATTCTAACCCGTATGCTAACACTAACCTGTATCCTAACACATACGCCCACCCTAAAACTTTGTCGTACACTAAGCTGTACCCAAAATCGTCCCCATCCCCTAACCCTAAACCTAACCCTTACACAAAGCCTTACCCTAACCCGTCCCCTAATCCTAACCCGTACGCTAACACTAACCCGTAACCTAACCCGTATGCTCAACCTAAACCGTTCTCGTACACTAACCTGTACCCTAAACCGTCCCGTCCCCGTCCCCTAACTCTAGCCCTTACCCGAAACCTTACCCTAACATGTCCCCTATTCCTAACCCGTACGCTAACACTATCCCCTACCCTTACAGGTACGCTCACCTTAAAACGTTGTCGTACACTAACCTGTAACCTAAACCGTCTCCGTCCCCTAACCCTAACCCTAACCCTAACCCTAACCCTAACCCTAACCCTTACCCGGAGCCTTACCCTAACCTGTCCCCTAATCCTAACCCGAACGCTAACACTAACCCTTGCCCTAACACGTACGCTCACCCTAAACCGTTGTCGTACCCTAACCTGTACCCTAAACCGTCCCTCTACCCTAACCCTAACCCTAACCCTTATCCTAACCCTAAAGCTTACCCGAAGCCTTACCCTAACCCATCCCATAATCCTAACCCGTACGCTAACACTAACCCGTACCCTAACATGTACGCTCACCCTAAACGGTTGTCGTACCCTAAACTGTACCCTAAACCGTCCCTGTCCCTGACCATTAACCCTAACCCTAACCCTAACCCTTATCCTAACACTAAAGCTTACCCGACGCCTTACCCTAACCCGTCCCATAATCCTAACCCGTACGCTAACACTAACCCGTACCCTAACATGTACGCTCACCCTAAACTGTTGTCGTACCCTAACCTGTACCCTAAACCGTCCCTGTCCCCGACCCTTAACCCTAACCCTAACCCTAACCCTAACCCTTACCTGACGCCTTACCCTAACCCGTCCCCAAATCCTAACCCGTACGCTAACACTAACCCGTACCCTAACACGCACGCTCACCCTAAACCGTTGTCGTACCCTAACATGTACCCTAAACCGTCCCCATCCCCTAACCCTAACCCTAACCCTAAACCTAAACCTAACCCTTACCCGAAGCCTTACCATAACCCGTCCTCTAATCCTAACCCGTACGCTAACAGTAAACTGTGCCCTAACATGTACGCTGAACCTAAACCATTGTCCTACCCTAACCTGTACCCTAAATCGTCCCTGTCCCCTAACCCTTGCCCTAACCCTAACCCTAACCCTAACCCTTACCAGAAGCCTTACTCTAACCCGTCCCTTAATCCAACCCGTACGCTAACACTAACAGGTACCCTAACACCTACGCTCACCCTAAACTATTGTTGTACCCTAACCTGTACCCTAAAGGGTCTCCATCCCCTAACCCTAACCCTAACCCTTACCCAAAGCCTTTCCCTACCCCGTCCCCTAATCCTAAACCGTAGGCTAACACTAACACGTACCCTAACACGTACGCTCACCCTAAACCGTGGTCGTACCCTAATCTGTACCCTAAACCGTCCCCGTCTCCTAACCCTAACCCTTAACGTAAACCTAAACCTTACCCGAAACCTTACCCTAACCCGTCCCCTAATGCCAACCCCTATGCTAACACTAGCCCGTACCCTAACACGTACGCTTACCCTAAAACTTTGTCGTACCCTAAACTGTACCCTAAACCTTCCCCGTCCCCTAACCCTAACCCTAACCCTAAACCTATCCCTAACCCTTACGCGACGCCTTACCGTAACCCGTCCCCTAATCCTAAACCGTACGCTAACACTAACAGGTACCCTAACACGTACACTCACCCTAAACCCTTGTCGTACACTAAACTGTACACTAAACCGTCCCCGTCCCCGTCCCCTAACCCTAACCCTAACCTTAACCCTAACACTAAACCTTACCCGAAGCCTTACCCTAACCCGTCCCCTAATCCTAACCAATACGCTAACACTAACCCGTACCCTAACACGTACGCTCACCCTAAACCGTTGTCGTACCCTAATCTGTAGCATAAACTGTCCCCGTCCCCTATCCCTAACCCTAACCCTAAACCTAACCCTTACCCGAAGCCTTACATTATCACGTACCCTAATCCTAACATGTACGCTAACACTAACCCGTACCCTAACACGTACGCTCACCCTAAACCGTTGTCGTAACCAACCTGTACCCTACACCGTCCCCATCCCCTAACGCTAACCCTAACCCTTACCCGAAGCCTTACCCAAACCCGTACCCTAATCCTAACCAGTACGCTAACACTAACCCATACCCAAACATGTACGCTCACCCTAAACAGATGTCATACCCTAAACTGTACCCTAAACCGTCCCCGTCCCCTAACCCTAACCCTAACCCTAAAACTTACCCGAAGCCTTACCCTAACCCATCCCCTAATCCTAACCCATACGCTAACACTAACCCATACCCTAAAAGGTACGCTCACCCTAAACCGTTGTAGTACCCTAACCTGTACCCTAAACCGTCACGGTCCCCATCCCCTAACCCTAACCCTAGCCCTAATCCTAACCCTTACCCGAAGCCATACCCTAACCCGTCCCCTAATCCTAACCTGTATTCTAACACAAACCCATACCCTAACACTACGCTCACCCTAAACCGCTGTCGTACCCTAACCTGTACCCTAAACCGTCCCCGTCCCCTAACCCTAGCCCTAACTCTAACCCTAAACCTAACACTTACCCGAAGCCTTACCCTACCCCGTACCCTATTCCTAACTCGTACGCTAACACTAACACGTACCATAACATGTACGCTCATCCTAAACCGTGGTCGTACCCTAACCTGTACCCTAAACTGTCACCGTCCCGTAACCCTAACCCTAAACCTAACCCTTACCCGAAGCCTTACACTAACCCGTACCCTAATCCTAACCCGTACGCTAACACTAGCCCGTACCCTAACACGTATGCTCACCCTATAGCATTGTCGTACCCTAACCTGTACCCTAAACCGTTCCCGTCACCTAACCCTAAACCTAACCCTTACCCGAAGCCTTACCCTAACCCATCCGCTAATCCTAACCCATACGCTAACACTAACTGGTTCCTTAACACCTACGCTCCCCATAAAATGTTGTCGTACCCTAACCTGTACCCTAAACCATCCCCGTCCCCTAACGCTAACCCTAACCCTAACTCTTACCCGAAGCCTTACCCAAAACCGTACCCTAATCCTAACCAGTACGCTAACACTAACCCATACCCTAACATGTACGCTCACCCTAAACAGTTGTCGTACCCTAACCTGTACCATAAACCGTCCCCGTCCCCTATCCCTAACCCTAACACTTACCCGAAGCCTTAACCTAACCAGTCCCATAATCCTAACCCGTACGCTAACACTAACCCATACCCTAAAACGTACGCTCACCCGAAACCGTTGTCGTACCCTAATCTGTTCCCTAAACCGTACCCGTCCCCTAACCCTAACCCTATTCCTAACCCTAACCCTTACCCGAAACCTTACCCTAACCCGTCCCCTAATCCCAACCCGTACGCTAACACTAACCCGTACCCTAACATGTACGCTTACCCTAAAACTTTGTTGTACTCTAAACTGTACCCTAAACCTTCCCCGTCCCCTAACCCTAACCCTAACCCTAAACCTATCCCTAACCCTTACGCGACGCCTTACCGTAACCCGTCCCCTAATCCTAAACTGAACGCTAACACTAACAGCTACCCTAACACGTACACTCACACTAAACCCTTGTTGTACACTAAACTGTACGCTAAACCATCCCCGTCCCCGTCCCCTAACCCTAACCCTAACCCTAACCCTAACACTAAACCTTACCCGAAGCCTTACCCTAACCCGTCCCCTAATCCTAGCCTATACGCTAACACTAACCCGTACCCTAACACATACGCTCACCGTAAACCGTTGTCGTACCCTAAACTGTACCATAAACCGTCTCCGTCCCCGTCCCCTAAACCTAACCCTAACCCTAACCCTAAACCGTACCCGAAGCCTTAACGTAAACCATCCCCTAATCCTAAACCATACCCTAACACTAACCCGTACCCTAACACTTACGCTCACCCTAAACCGCTGTCGTACCCTAACCTGTACCCTAAATCGTCCCGGTCCCCTAACCCTAACCCTAACCCTAACCCTAACCCTAACTCTAACCCTTTCCCGAAGCCTTACCATAATCTGTCCCCTAATCCTAAACCGTACGCTAACACTAAACCGTACGATAACACGTACGCTCAACCTAAACCACTGTCGTACCATAACCTGTACCCTAAAACGTTCCCGTCCCCTAACACTAACCCTAACCCTAAAACTAACCCTAACCCTTACCCGACGCCATACCCTAAACCGACCCCTAATCCTAACCCGTACGCTAACACTAACATGTACCCACGCTCACCATAAACCGTTTTCGTACTCTAAACTGTACCCTAAACCGTCCCCGTCACTTAACCGTAACCCTAACCCTAACCCTAAACCTAACCCTAACCCCAACCCTAACCCTAACCCTAACCCTAACCCTAACCCTAACACTAACACTAACCCTTACCCGAAGCCTTACCCTAACCCGTCCCCTAATCCTAACCTGTACGCTAACACTAAACCGTACCCCAAAATGTACGCTCAACCGAAACTGTTGTCGTACACTAACCTGTACCCTAAACCGTCCCTGTCCCCTAACCCTAACCCTAACCCTAACCCTAATACTTGCTCGAAGCCTTACCCTAACCTGTTCCCTAATCCTAACCCGTACGCTAATATTAACCCGTACCCTAACCCGTACGCTCACCCTAAACTGTTGTCATACCCTAACCTTTACCGAAAACACTCCCCGCTCACTAACCCTAACCCTAACCCTAATCCTAACCCTTACCCAAAGCCTTACACTGTCCCGTCCCCTAATCCTAACCGGTACGCAAACACTAACCCGTACCCTAACACGTACGCTCAACCTAAACCGTTCACGTACCCTAACCTGTACCCTAAACCGTCCCCGTCCCCTAAACCTAACCCTAACCCTAACACTAACCCTTACCTGAAGCCTTACCCTAACCCGTCCCCTAATCCTAACCCGTACGCTAACACTAACCCCTACCCTAACACGTACGCTCACCCTAAACCGTTGTCGTACCCTAACCTGTAACCTAAACAGTCCCCATCTCCGTCCCCTAACCCTAACCCTAACCCTAACCCTAACCCTAACCCCTAACCCTAACCCTAACCCTAAATCTTACCCGAAGCCTTACCCTAACCCGTCCCCTAATCCTAACCCGTACGCTAACACTAACCCGTGCCCTAACACGTACGCTCACCCTAAACCATTGTCGTACCCTAACCTGTACCCTAAACCGTCCCCATCCCCTAACCCTAACCCTAAACCTAACTGTAACCCTAACACTTACCGGAAGCCTTACCCTAACCCGTGCCCAAATCCTAACCCGTACGCTAACACTAACCCGTACCGTAACACGTACGCTCACCCTAAACCGTTGTCGTACCCTAACCTGTACCCTAAACCGTCCCCGTCCCCGTCCCCTAACCCTAAACCTAAGCCTTACCTGAAGCCTTACCCTAACCTGTCCCCTAATCCTAACCTGTACGCTAACACTAACCCATACCCTAACACGTACGCTCACCCTAAACCTTTGTCGTACCCTAAGCTGTACCCTAAACCGTCCCCGCCCCTAAACCTAACCCTAACCCTAACCCTAACCCTTACCCGGAGCCTTATCCTAACCTATCCCCTAATCCTAACCCGTACGCTAACACTAATCCTTGCCCTAACACGTACGCTTACCCTAAACCATTGTCATACCCTAACCTGTACCCTAAACCATCCCCGTCCCCTAACCCTAACCCTATCCCTAACCCTAAATTTAACCCTTACCCGAAGCCTTACCCTAACCTGTCCCCTAATCCTAACGTGTACGCTAACACTAACGTGTACCCTAACACGTACGCTCACCCTAAACCGTTGTCGTACCCTAACCTGTACCCTAAACCGTCCCCGTCCCCTAACCCTAACCCTAACCCTAACACTTACCTGAAGCCTTACCGTAAACTGTCCCCTAATCCTAACCCGTATGCTCACACTAACCCGTACCCTAACACGTACGCTCACCCTAAACCGTTGTCGTACACTAGCCTGTACCCTAAACGGTCCCCGTTCCCTAACCCTAACCGTAACCCTAACCCTAACCCTTACCCGAAACCTTACCCTAAACCGTCCCCTAATCCTAACACGCACGCTAACACTAAACCTTACCCTAACACGTACGCTCACCCTAAACCGTTGTCGTACCCTAACCTGTACCCTAAACTGTCCCCGTCCCCTAACCCTAAACCTAACCCTAACACTAACCCTTACCCAAAGCCTTACCCTAACCCGTCCCCTAATCCTAACCCGTACGCTAACACTAACCCGTACCCTAACATGTACGCTCACCCTCAACCATTGTCATGCCCTAACCTGTACCCTAAACGGTCCTCGTCCCCTAACCCTATCCCTAACCCTAACCCTTACCCGAAGCCTTACCCTAACCCGTCCCCTAATCCGAACCCGTACGCTAACACTAAACCGTACCCTAACATGTACGCTCACCCTAAACCATTTTCGTACCCTAACCTGTACCCTAAACGGTCCCCGTCCCCTACCCCTAACCCTAAACCATCCCCGTCCCCTAAACCTAACCCTAACCCTAACCGTAACCCTTACCCGAAGCCTTACCCTAACCCTTCACCTAATCCTAAACCTTATGCTAACACTAAAACGTACCCTAACAGGTACGCTCACCCTGAACCGTTGTCGTACACTAAACTGTACCCTAAACGGTCCCCATCACTTAACCCTAACCCTAACCCTAACCCTAACCCTTACCCGAAGCCTTATGCTAACCCGTCCCCTAATCCTAACCCGTTCGCTAACACTAACCCATACCATAATATGTACCCTCAACCTAAACCGTTGTCGCACCCTAACCTGTACCCTAAACCGTCCCCGTCCCCGTCCCCTAACCCTGACCCTTACACTAATCCTAACCCTTACCCGTAGCCTTACCCTAACCCGTCCCCTAATACTAACCCGTACGCTAACACTAACCCGTACCGTAACACGTACGCTCACCCTAAACCTTTTTCGTACACTAACCTGTACCCTAAACCGTCCCCATCCCTGTTCCCTAACCTTAACGCTAACCCTAACCCTATCACTTACCAGAAGCCTTACCCTAACCCGTCCCCTAATCCTAACCCTTATCCTAACTCTAACCCGTACACTAACATGTACGCTCAACCTAAACCGTTGTCATACCCTAACCTGTAACCTAAACCGTCCCCGTCCCCTAACCCTAACCCTAACCCTAACCCTAATCCTAACCCTTACCCAAAGCCTTAGCCCAACCCGTCCCCTAATCCTAACGTGTACGCTAACACTAACGTGTACCCTAACAGGTACGCTCACCCTAAACCGTTGTCTTACCCTAACCTCTACCTTAAACCATCCCCGTCCCCTAACCCTAACCCTAACCCTTACCCAAAGCCTTACCCTAAACCGTCCCCTAATCCTAACACGCACGCTAACACTAAACCGTACCCTAACACGTACGCTCACCCTAAGCCATTGTCGTACCCTAACCTGTGCCCTAAACTGTCCCCATCCCCTAACCCTAAACCTAACCCTAACGCTAAACCTTACCCGTAGATTTACCCTAACCCGTCCCCTAATACTAACCGGTACGCTAACACTAACCCGTACCCTAACACGTATGCTCAGCCTAAAATTTTTCGTACCCTAACCTGTACCCTAAACTGTCCCCATCCCTGTCCCCTAACCCTGAACCTAACCCTAACCCTATCACTTACCCGAAGCCTTACCCTAACCCGTCCCCTAATCCTAACCCGTATCCTAACTCTAACCCGTACACTAACATGTACGCTCAACCTAAACCGTTGTCATGCCCTAACCTGTACCCTAAACTATCCCCGTCCCCTAACCCTAACCCTAACCCTTACCCGAAGCCTTACCCTAACCCGTCCCCTAATCCTAAACCGTACGCAAACACTAAGCCATACCCTAACACGTATGTTCACCCTAAACGGTTGTCGTACCCTAACCTGTACCCTAAACCATCCCCGTTCCCGTCCCCTAAACCTAACCCTAACCCTATCCCTAACCCTTATCCGAAGCCTTACCCTAACGCGTCCACTAACCCTAACCCGTACGCTAACACCAACTCGTACCCTAACATGTACGCTCACCCTAAATGGTTGTCGTACCCTAACCTGTACTCTAAACCGGCCCCGTTCCCTAACCCTAACACTAAACCTAACCCTTACCCGAAGTCTTATCCTAACCCGTCCCCTAATCCTAATCCGTACGCTAACACTAACACGTACCCTAACACGTATGCTCACCCTAAACCGTTGTCGTACACTAACCTGTACCCTAATCCGTCCCCGTTCCCGTCCCCTAACCCTAACCCTAGCCCTAACCCTAACCTTACCCGAAGCCTTACCCTAAACCGTCCCCTAATCCTAACCCGTATGCTAACACTAACCCGTATCCTAACACGTACGCTCAGCCTAAACCATTGTCGTACACTAACCTGTACCATAAACCGTCCCCTTCCCCTAACCCTAACTCTAACCCTAACCCTAACTGTAACCCTTACCCGAAGCCTTACCCTAACCCTTCCCCTAATCCTAACCCGTATGCTAACACTAACACGTACTCTAACAGGTACGCTCAACATGAACCGTTGTCGTACACTAAACTGTACCCTAAACGAACCCCATCCCTTAACCCTAACCCTAACCCTAACCCTTACCCGAAGCCTTACCCTAACCCGTCCCCTAATCCTAACCTGTTCGCTAACACTAACCCATACCATAACATGTACGCTCAACCTAAACCGTTGTCGCACCCTAACCTGTACCCTAAACCGTCCCCATCCCCGTCCCCTAACCCTAACCCTAGCCCTAATCCTAACCCTTACCCAAAGCCTTAGCCTAACCCGTCCCCTAATCCTAAAGTGTACGCTAACACTAACGTGTACCCTAACACGTACGCTCACCCTAAACCGTTGTCTTACCCTAACTTCTACCTTAAACCATCCCCGTCCCCTAACCCTACTGCTAACCCTAACCCTTACCCGAAGCCTTACCCTAACCCGTCCCTTAATCCTAACACGCACGCTAACACTAAACCGTACCCTAACACGTACGCTCACCCTAAACCATTGTCGTACCCTAACCTGTACCCTAAACGGTCCCCGTCCCCTAACCCTAAACCTAACCCTAACCCTAACCCTTACCCGTAGCCTTACCCTAATCCGTCCCCTAATACTAACCCGTACGCTAACACTAACCCGTACCCTAACACGTACGCTCACCCTAAACCTTTTTCGTACCCTAACCTGTACCCTAAACTGTCCCCATCCCTGTCCCCTAACCCTAAACCTAACCCTAACCCTATCACTTACCCGAAGCCTTACCCTAACCCGTCCCCTAATCCTAACCCGTATACTAACTCTAACCCGTACACTAACATGTACGCTCAATCTAAACCGTTGTCATACCCTAATCTGTACCCTAAACCATCCCCGTCCCCTAACTCTAACCCTAACCCTTACCCGAAGCCTTACCCTAACCCGTCCCCTAATCCTAATCCGTACGCTAACACTAAGCCGTACCCTAACACGTATGCTCACCCTAAACCATTGTCGTACCCTAACCTGTACCCTAAACCATCCCCGTCCCCGTTCCCTAACCCTAACCCTAACCCTAAGCTTACCCGAAGCCTTACCCTAACCCGCCCCCTAATCCTAACCCGTATGCTAACACTAACCCGTACCCTAACACGTACGCTCACCCTAAACCGTTGTCGTACCCTAACCTGTACCGTAAACCGTCCCCTTCCCCTAACCCTAACCCTAACCCTTTTCCGAAGCCTTACCTTAACCCGTCCACTAATCCTAACCCGTACGCTAACACCAACTCGTACCCTAACACGTACGCTCACCCTAAACCGTTGTCGTACCCTAACCTGTACCCTAAACTGGCCCCGTCCCCTAACCCTAACCCTAAACCTAACCCTAACCCTTACCCGAAGCCTTACCCTAACCCGTCCCCTAATCCTAATCCGTACGCTAACACTATCCCATAACCTAACACCTACGCTCACCCTAAACCATTGTCCTACCCTAACCTGTACCCTAAACCATCCCCGTCCTCTAACCCTAACCCTTGCCAGAAGCCTTACCCTAACCCATCACCTAATACTAACCCGTACGCTAACACTAACTCCTACGCTAACAGTAACCCGTACCCTAACACGTACGCTCAGCCTAAACCGTTGTCGTACACAAACTTGTACCCTAAACCGTCCCCTTCCCCTAACCCTAACCCTAACACTTACCCGAAGCCTTACCCTAACCCGTCCCATAATCCTAACCCGTACGATAACACTAACCCGTACCCTAACACGTACGCTCACCCTAAACCGTTGTCGTTGCCTACCCTGTACCCTAAACCATCCCCGTCCCCTAACCCTAACACTAAACCTAACCCTAACACTTACCCGAAGCCTTACCCTAATACGTCCCTTAATCCTAAACCGTACGCTACCAATAACCAATACCCTAACACATACGCTCACCCTAAACCGTTGTCATACGCTAACCTCTACCCTAAACCGTCCCCATCACCTAACCTTAACCCATACACTAACACTTACCTGAAGCCTTACCCTAAACCGTCCACTAACCCTAACTGGTACGCTAACACTAACCCGTACCCTAACACGTACGCTCACCCTAAACCGTTGTCGTACGCTAACCTGTACCCTATACCGTCCCCTCCCCTCACCCTAACCCTAACCTTAACCATAAACCTTACCCGAAGCCTTACCCAAACACGTCCCTAATCCTAACACGTACGCTCACCCTAAACCATTGTCATGCACTAACCTGTACCCTAAACCATCCCCGTCCCCTAACCCTAAACCTAACCCTTACCAGAAGCCTTACCCTAACCCTTCCCCTAATACTAACCAGTCCGCTAACACTAACTCATACGCTAACACTAACCTGTACCCTAACACGTACGCTCACCCTAAACCTTTGTCATACACTAACCTGTAACCTAAACCGTCCCCGTCCCCTAACCCTTACCCGAAACCTTACCCTAACCCGTACCCTAATCCTAACCTGTATGCTAACACTAACCCATACCCTAACACGTACACTCACCCTAAAACTTTGTCGTAACCTAACCTGTACCCTAAACCATCCTCGTCCGCTAACCCTAACCCTAACCACAACCCTTACCCGAAGCCTTACCCTAACACATCCCCTAATCCTAACCCGTATGCTAACACTAACCTCTACCCTAACACGTACGCTCACCCTAAACCGTTGTCGTACCCTAACCTGTACCCTGAACAGTTCCCGTCCCCTAACCCTAAACCTAACCCTAACCCTTACCTGAAGCCTTACCCTAACCCGTCCCCTAATCCGAACCCATACGCTAACACTAACCAGTACCCTAACACATACACTCAAACTAAATATAATATATAATGTAAATATATATATATATATATATAATATATTGTAATATATTCAGGAAAATACGCATACGCTCTTTTTGGCCAACCAAGAAAGCGTGTAAAGGAAATCTGCACCAAAATGAAGTCTCACTGCCCCCCGGTCAAAAGGGCCATGTGAAAAAAGTGTAAAATCCAGAAAGGCAGCACAGGCCATGGAGAACAGGGAGTCTTGTTATGCTGATGGGCGGGATGTAAATTGCCAACAGCCACTCTGGAGAAGTGTATGGTGTTTCCTGGAACAGCTAAAAAACAATGCAACGGAGCCTACGGCACTTCCACTTATGGTCCTATAGCTTAGGGAAATTAAAATCAAAAACACACAGCCACCCCACAGTTTCGGACGGCTCTGTTTACAAGAACCTCGTCTACGGTACAAGTTAAATATCCCAGAACGTGAAAAATGGATAAAGAAGTTGTGGTACGTACGTACAATGGAATATCACTCAGCAATGAAATCTATGTCATCAGGCCCTCGCGGCATAATGAGTGGATTCAGGTACGATGATTCTAAGTGAAATGAGTCACACAGAAAATGAAACATCATAAGATATCACTAATACAAGGAATGTAAACTTGGCTACACATGAACTGAATTACAAAACAGAACAGGGTCTCAAATTTAGAAAAGCAACTTATGCTTGCTTAAGGGGAAAGGTGAGTTGGGGTGCTGCATAAAACCAGAGATAGAAATTAGCACAGATACCTTTCCATAAGCCAAATATGTAATTGTCAAGACCTAACCCTTGCTCAACGAAATGGACTAAACACCCCATATTCAACGACTAGGAATACACCTGACTAGTAAGAATCTTCAAACCCATGGATTTATATGTCTCCGTAAGAGAATGAAGCGTGTGTACAGAGGCATGAATGCAGCAGAGAAACTCCGATAAAACCCATTATCAAAATGAATTACAAAAACAAAACACAAGGACAGTGAAATAGAGAGCAATTCTTAAATAATTCATTCAAGGGTTGTGATGCAACCTGGATTTACCACATCTACACCCAGAGCTGAGTGAGACATAAGGTTGGGCACTTTGGGCTGATAGCATTGGTGAGGTTCGATGAGCAAATGCAGACCCTTTGAAGTCATACTGCATGGTACCCATTCCATGGGTCCCATCTCTCCAGGTTTAACGAATTCTTCCTTCAGCTAAAACATGCATGGGAAACCCACAGTATGGTGCACCGAGGGACCGGAAAACGTTATCAAATGCATCTCAGTTTTCGTCCCCTTTTACTCGGGTTCACCATTCCAGACCCTTTACTAACACTCTCCCCACTTGGAGAGTCAGTGCCTTTAACCTCCTGTTTGGCACAGTTTACAAATTCTGCGCAAGATGAACAGGAATAGGGAGAACCAATGAGAGACTAGCTTTAGGTGTCTGCACGGGCAAATGTAATGCTCATTTCCCACCAGGAAGAGGAATTAACCAAAGGCTCAGCATGCCGTGCCGGAACCAGATTAGGGCCTGAAGCAATCCTGCGGGTTTGCGGCCAGCTCACAAGATAGCGAGTTGAAGAAAGGAGCTCAGGGGCACTGTAACTCAGAAACCTGCAGAGTTATAAATGACAGCTATCGTCCAAAAATATATTGAAGGAAGGCTGCGAAGAGGACTTGTAAGTGGGGCAGAATTGCAGGATAACGATTTCAGGAGGTAGACGGGAATTGCATTTAAAGCATAGGAAAAGAGGCAGAACGTCGACAATGATGCTCTTGGCCAAAAAGGGCATATGCGTTTTTTCCTGAATATATTCAGGAAAAAACGCATACGCCCTTTTTGGCCAACCAAGCAAGCATGTTAAAGAAATCTGCACTACAATGAAGTCTCACTGCCCCCCGGTCAAAAGGGCCATGTGAAAAAAGTGTAAAATCCAGAAAGGCATCAGAGGCCATGGAGAACAGGAAGCCTTGTTATGCTGATGGGCGGGATGTAAATTGCCAACAGCCACTCTGGAGAAGTGTACGGTGTTTCCTGGAACAGCTAAAAAACAAAGCAACGGAGCCTACGGCACTTCCACTTATGGTCCTATAGCTTAGGGAAATTAAAATCAAAAACACACAGCCACCCCAAAGTTTCGGACGGCTCTGTTTACAAGAACCTCGTCTACGGTACAAGTTTAATATCCCAGAACGTGAAAAATGGATAAAGAAGTTGTGGTACGTACGTACAATGGAATATCACTCAGCAATGAAATCTATGTCATCAGGCCCGTCGCGGCATAAGGAGTGGATTCAGGTACGATGATTCTAAGTGAAATGAGTCACACAGAAAATGAAACATCATAAGATATCACTAATACAAGGAATGTAAACTTGGCTACACATGAACTGAATTACAAAACAGAACAGGGTCTCAAATTTAGAAAAGCAACTTATGCTTGCTTAAGGGGAAAGGTGAGTTGGGGTGCTGCATAAAACCAGAGATAGAAATTAGCACAGATACCTTTCCATAAGCCAAATATGTAATTGTCAAGACCTACCCCTTGCTCAACGAAATGGACTAAACACCCCATATTCAACGACTAGGAATACACCTGACTAGTAAGAATCTTCAAACCCATGGATTTATATGTCTCCGTAAGAGAATGAAGCGTGTGTACAGAGGCATGAATGCAGCAGAGAAAATCCGATAAATCCCATTATCAAAATGAATTACAAAAACAAAACACAAGGACAGTGAAATAGAGAGCAATTCTTAAATAATTCATTCAGGGCTTGTGATGCAACCTGGATTTACCACATCTACACCCAGAGCTGAGTGAGACATAAGGTTGGGCACTTCGGGCTGATAGCATTGGTGAGGTTCGATGAGCAAATGCAGACCCTTTGAAGTCATACTGCATGGTACCCATTCCATGGGTCCCATCTCTCCAGGTTTAACGAATTCTTCCTTCAGCTAAAACATGCGTGGGAAACCCACAGTATGGTGCACCGAGGGACCGGCAAACGTTTTCAAATGCATCTCATTTTTCGTCCCCTTTTACTCGGGTTCACCATTCCAGACCCTTTACTAACACTCTCCCCACTTGGAGAGTCAGTGCCTTTAACCTCCTGTTTGGCACAGTTTGCAATTTCTGCACAAGTTGAACAGGAATAGGGAGAACAAAAGAGAGACTAGCTTTAGGTGTCTGCACGGGCAAATGTAACGCTCATTTCCCACCAGGAAGAGGAATTAACCACAGG
This sequence comes from Delphinapterus leucas, assembly GCF_059928025.1. Taxonomy (NCBI): domain Eukaryota; kingdom Metazoa; phylum Chordata; class Mammalia; order Artiodactyla; family Monodontidae; genus Delphinapterus; species Delphinapterus leucas. The sequence goes on along the minus strand of NW_028322232.1, from coordinate 23,739,511 downwards.
CTCCGCATGCCGTGCCGGAACCAGATTAGGGCCTGAAGCAATCCTGCAGGTTTGCGGCCAGCTCACAAGATAGCGAGTTGAAGAAAGGAGCTCAGGGGCACTGTAACTCACAAACCTGCAGAGTAATAAATGACAGCTATCGTCCAAAAATATATTGAAGGAAGGCTGCGAAGAGGACTTGTAAGTGGGGCAGAATTGCAGGATAACGATTTCAGGAGGTAGACGGGAATTGCATTTAAAGCATAGGAAAAGAGGCAGAACGTCGACAATGATGCTCTTGGCCAAAAAGGGCGTATGCGTTTTTTCCTGAATATATTCAGGAAAAAACGCATACGCCCTTTTTGGCCAACCAAGCAAGCATGTTAAAGAAATCTGCACTACAATGAAGTCTCACTGCCCCCCGGTCAAAAGGGCCATGTGAAAAAAGTGTAAAATCCAGAAAGGCAGCACAGGCCATGGAGAACAGGGAGTCTTGTTCTGCTGATGGGCGGGATGTAAATTGCCAACAGCCACTCTGGAGAAGTGTATGGTGTTTCCTGGAACAGCTAAAAAACAAAGCAACGGAGCCTACGGCACTTCCACTTATGGTCCTATAGCTTAGGGAAATTAAAATCAAAAACACACAGCCACCCCAAAGTTTCGGACGGCTCTGTTTACAAGAACCTCGTCTACGGTACAAGTTTAATATCCCAGAACGTGAAAAATGGATAAAGAAGTTGTGGTACGTACGTACAATGGAATATCACTCAGCAATGAAATCTATGTCATCAGGCCCGTCGCGGCATAAGGAGTGGATTCAGGTACGATGATTCTAAGTGAAATGAGTCACACAGAAAATGAAACATCATAAGATATCACTAATACAAGGAATGTAAACTTGGCTACACATGAACTGAATTACAAAACAGAACAGGGTCTCAAATTTAGAAAAGCAACTTATGCTTGCTTAAGGGGAAAGGTGAGTTGGGGTGCTGCATAAAACCAGAGATAGAAATTAGCACAGATACCTTTCCATAAGCCAAATATGTAATTGTCAAGACCTACCCCTTGCTCAACGAAATGGACTAAACACCCCATATTCAACGACTAGGAATACACCTGACTAGTAAGAATCTTCAAACCCATGGATTTATATGTCTCCGTAAGAGAATGAAGCGTGTGTACAGAGGCATGAATGCAGCAGAGAAAATCCGATAAATCCCATTATCAAAATGAATTACAAAAACAAAACACAAGGACAGTGAAATAGAGAGCAATTCTTAAATAATTCATTCAGGGCTTGTGATGCAACCTGGATTTACCACATCTACACCCAGAGCTGAGTGAGACATAAGGTTGGGCACTTCGGGCTGATAGCATTGGTGAGGTTCGATGAGCAAATGCAGACCCTTTGAAGTCATACTGCATGGTACCCATTCCATGGGTCCCATCTCTCCAGGTTTAACGAATTCTTCCTTCAGCTAAAACATGCGTGGGAAACCCACAGTATGGTGCACCGAGGGACCGGCAAACGTTTTCAAATGCATCTCATTTTTCGTCCCCTTTTACTCGGGTTCACCATTCCAGACCCTTTACTAACACTCTCCCCACTTGGAGAGTCAGTGCCTTTAACCTCCTGTTTGGCACAGTTTGCAATTTCTGCACAAGTTGAACAGGAATAGGGAGAACAAAAGAGAGACTAGCTTTAGGTGTCTGCACGGGCAAATGTAACGCTCATTTCCCACCAGGAAGAGGAATTAACCACAGGCTCCGCATGCCGTGCCGGAACCAGATTAGGGCCTGAAGCAATCCTGCAGGTTTGCGGCCAGCTCACAAGATAGCGAGTTGAAGAAAGGAGCTCAGGGGCACTGTAACTCACAAACCTGCAGAGTAATAAATGACAGCTATCGTCCAAAAATATATTGAAGGAAGGCTGCGAAGAGGACTTGTAAGTGGGGCAGAATTGCAGGATAACGATTTCAGGAGGTAGACGGGAATTGCATTTAAAGCATAGGAAAAGAGGCAGAACGTCGACAATGATGCTCTTGGCCAAAAAGGGCGTATGCGTTTTTTCCTGAATATATTCAGGAAAAAACGCATACGCCCTTTTTGGCCAACCAAGCAAGCATGTTAAAGAAATCTGCACTACAATGAAGTCTCACTGCCCCCCGGTCAAAAGGGCCATGTGAAAAAAGTGTAAAATCCAGAAAGGCAGCACAGGCCATGGAGAACAGGGAGTCTTGTTATGCTGATGGGCGGGATGTAAATTGCCAACAGCCACTCTGGAGAAGTGTATGGTGTTTCCTGGAACAGCTAAAAAACAAAGCAACGGAGCCTATGGCACTTCCACTTATGGTCCTATAGCTTAGGGAAATTAAAATCAAAAACACACAGCCACCCCACAGTTTCGGACGGCTCTGTTTACAAGAACCTCGTCTACGGTACAAGTTAAATATCCCAGAACGTGAAAAATGGATAAAGAAGTTGTGGTACGTACGTACAATGGAATATCACTCAGCAATGAAATCTATGTCATCAGGCCCTCGCGGCATAATGAGTGGATTCAGGTACGATGATTCTAAGTGAAATGAGTCACACAGAAAATGAAACATCATAAGATATCACTAATACAAGGAATGTAAACTTGGCTACACATGAACTGAATTACAAAACAGAACAGGGTCTCAAATTTAGAAAAGCAACTTATGCTTGCTTAAGGGGAAAGGTGAGTTGGGGTGCTGCATAAAACCAGAGATAGAAATTAGCACAGATACCTTTCCATAAGCCAAATATGTAATTGTCAAGACCTACACCTTGCTCAATGAAATGGACTAAACACCCCATATTCAACGACTAGGAATACACCTGACTAGTAAGAATCTTCAAACCCATGGATTTATATGTCTCCGTAAGAGAATGAAGCGTGTGTACAGAGGCATGAATGCAGCAGAGAAAATCCGATAAAACCCATTATCAAAATGAATTACAAAAACAAAACACAAGGACAGTGAAATAGAGAGCAATTCTTAAATAATTCATTCAGGGCTTGTGATGCAACCTGGATTTACCACATCTACACCCAGAGCTGAGTGAGACATAAGGTTGGGCACTTCGGGCTGATAGCATTGGTGAGGTTCGATGAGCAAATGCAGACCCTTTGAAGTCATACTGCATGGTACCCATTCCATGGGTCCCATCTCTCCAGGTTTAACGAATTCTTCCTTCAGCTAAAACATGCGTGGGAAACCCACAGTATGGTGCACCGAGGGACCGGCAAACGTTTTCAAATGCATCTCAGTTTTCGTCCCCTTTTACTCGGGTTCACCCTTCCAGACCCTTTACTAACACTCTCCCCACTTGGAGAGTCAGTGCCTTTAACCTCCTGTTTGGCACAGTTTGCAATTTCTGCGCAAGATGAACAGGAATAGGGAGAACCAATGAGAGACTAGCTTTAGGTGTGTGCACGGGCAAATGTAACGCTCATTTCCCACCAGGAAGAGGAATTAACCAAAGGCTCAGCATGCCGTGCCGGAACCAGATTAGGGCCTGAAGCAATCCTGCGGGTTTGCGGCCAGCTCACAAGATAGCGAGTTGAAGAAAGGAGCTCAGGGGCACTGTAACTCACAAACCTGCAGAGTTATAAATGACAGCTATCGTCCAAAAATATATTGAAGGAAGGCTGCGAAGAGGACTTGTAAGTGGGGCAGAATTGCAGGATAACGATTTCAGGAGGTAGACGGGAATTGCATTTAAAGCATAGGAAAAGAGGCAGAACGTCGACAATGATGCTCTTGGCCAAAAAGGGCGTATGCGTTTTTTCCTGAATATATTCAGGAAAAAACGCATACGCCCTTTTTGGCCAACCAAGCAAGCATGTTAAAGAAATCTGCACTACAATGAAGTCTCAGTGCCCCCCGGTCAAAAGGGCCATGTGAAAAAAGTGTAAAATCCAGAAAGGCAGCACAGGCCATGGAGAACAGGGAGCCTTGTTCTGCTGATGGGCGGGATGTAAATTGCCAACAGCCACTCTGGAGAAGTGTATGGTGTTTCCTGGAACAGCTAAAAAACAAAGCAACAGAGCCTATGGCACTTCCACTTATGGTCCTATAGCTTAGGGAAATTAAAATCAAAAACACACAGCCACCCCAAAGTTTCGGACGGCACTGTTTACAAGAACCTCGTCTACGGTACAAGTTAAATATCCCAGAACGTGAAAAATGGATAAAGAAGTTGTGGTACGTACGTACAATGGAATATCACTCAGCAATGAAATCTATGTCATCAGGCCCGTCGCGGCATAATGAGTGGATTCAGGTACGAAATGATTCTAAGTGAAATGAGTCACACAGAAAATGAAACATCATAAGATATCACTAATACAAGGAATGTAAACTTGGCTACACATGAACTGAATTACAAAACAGAACAGGGTCTCAAATTTAGAAAACCAACTTATGCTTGCTTAAGGGGAAAGGTGAGTTGGGGTGCTGCATAAAACCAGAGATAGAAATTAGCACAGATACCTTTCCATCAGCCAAATATGTAATTGTCAAGACCTACCCCTTGCTCAACGAAATGGACTAAACACCCCATATTCAATGACTAGGAATACACCTGACTAGTAAGAATCTTCAAACCCATGGATTTATATGTCTCCGTAAGAGAATGAAGCGTGTGTACAGAGGCATGAATGCAGCAGAGAAAATCCGATAAATCCCATTATCAAAATGAATTACAGAAACAAAACACAAGGACAGTGAAATAGAGAGCAATTCTTAAATAATTCATTCAGGGCTTGTGATGCAACCTGGATTTACCACATCTACACCCAGAGCTGGGTGAGACATAAGGCTGGACACTTCGGGCTGATAGCTTTGGTGAGGTTCGGTGAGCAAAGGCAGACCCTTTCAAGTCATACTGCATGGTACCCATTCCATGGGTCCCAACTCTCCAGGTTTAAGGGATTCTTCCTTCAACTAAAACATGCATAGGAAACCCAGAGTATGGTCCACCGTGTGATTGGGAAACGTTTTCAAATGCATCTCAGATTTCGACCCCTGGTACTCGGGTGCACCGTTCCAGACACTTTACTAACACTCTCCACCCTCGGAGAGTCAGTGCCTTTAACCTCCTGTTTGGCACAGTTTGCAATTTCTGCGCAAGATGAACAGGAATAGGGAGAACCAATGAGAGACTAGCTGTAGGTGTCTGCACGGGCAAATGGCACGCTCATTTCCCACCAGGAAGAGGAATTAACCAACGGCTCAGCATGACCTGCCAGAACCAGATTAGATCCTGAAGCAATCCTGCGGTTTTGCGGCCAGCTCACAAGATAGCGAGTTGAAGAAAGAAGCCCAGGTGCACTGTAATTCACAAACCTGCAGAGTTATGAATGACAGCTATCGTCCAAAAATATATTGAAGGAAGGCTGCGAAGAGGACTTGTAAGTGGGGCAGAATTGCAGGATAACGATTTCAGGAGGTAGACGGGAATTGCATTTAAAGCATAGGAAAAGAGGCAGAACGTCGACAATGATGCTCTTGGCCAAGAAGGGCGTATGCGTTTTTTCCTGAATATATTCAGGAAAATACGCATACGCCCTTTTTGGCCAACCAAGAAAGCATGTTAAAGAAATCTGCACTACAATGAAGTCTCACTGCCGCCCGGTTAAAAGGGCCATGTGAAAAAAGTGTAAAATCCAAAAAGGCAGCACAGGCCATGGAGAACAGGGAGCCTTGTTATGCTGATGGGCGGGATGTAAATTGCCAACAGCCACTCTGGAGAAGTGTATGGTGTTTCCTGGAACAGCTAAAAAACAAAGCAACGGAGCCTATGGCACTTCCACTTATGGTCCTATAGCTTAGGGAAATTAAAATCAAAAACACACAGCCACCACAAAGTTTCGGACGGCACTGTTTACAAGAACCTCGTCTACGGTACAAGTTAAATATCCCAGAACGTGAAAAATGGATAAAGAAGTTGTGGTACGTACGTACAATGGAATATCACTCAGCAATGAAATCTATGTCATCAGGCCCGTCGCGGCATAATGAGTGGATTCAGGTACGAAATGATTCTAAGTGAAATGAGTCACACAGAAAATGAAACATCATAAGATATCACTAATACAAGGAATGTAAACTTGGCTACACATGAACTGAATTACAAAACAGAACAGGGTCTCAAATTTAGAAAACCAACTTATGCTTGCTTAAGGGGAAAGGTGAGTTGGGGTGCTGCATAAAACCAGAGATAGAAATTAGCACAGATACCTTTCCATAAGCCAAATATGTAATTGTCAAGACCTACCCCTTGCTCAACGAAATGGACTAAACACCCCATATTCAACGACTAGGAATACACCTGACTAGTAAGAATCTTCAAACCCATGGATTTATATGTCTCCGTAAGAGAATGAAGCGTGTGTACAGAGGCATGAATGCAGCAGAGAAAATCCGATAAATCCCATTATCAAAATGAATTACAAAAACAAAACACAAGGACAGTGAAATAGAGAGCAATTCTTAAATAATTCATTCAGGGCTTGTGATGCAACCTGGATTTACCACATCTACACCCAGAGCTGAGTGAGACATAAGGTTGGGCACTTCGGGCTGATAGCATTGGTGAGGTTCGATGAGCAAATGCAGACCCTTTGAAGTCATACTGCATGGTACCCATTCCATGGGTCCCATCTCTCCAGGTTTAACGAATTCTTCCTTCAGCGAAAACATGCGTGGGAAACCCACAGTATGGTGCACCGAGGGACCGGCAAACGTTTTCAAATGCATCTCAGTTTTCGTCCCCTTTTACTCGGGTTCACCATTCCAGACCCTTTACTAACACTCTCCCCACTTGGAGAGTCAGTGCCTTTAACCTCCTGTTTGGCACATTTTGCAATTTCTGCGCAAGATGAACAGGAATAGGGAGAACCAATGAGAGACTAGCTTTAGGTGTCTGCACGGGCAAATGTAATGCTCATTTCCCACCAGGAAGAGGAATTAACCACAGGCTCAGCATGCCGTGCCGGAACCAGATTAGGGCCTGAAGCAATCCTGCGGGTTTGCGGCCAGCTCACAAGATAGCGAGTTGAAGAAAGGAGCTCAGGGGCACTGTAACTCACAAACCTGCAGAGTTATAAATGACAGCTATCGTCCAAAAATATATTGAAGGAAGGCTGCGAAGAGGACTTGTAAGTGGGGCAGAATTGCAGGATAACGATTTCAGGAGGTAGACGGGAATTGCATTTAAAGCATAGGAAAAGAGGCAGAACGTCGACAATGATGCTCTTGGCCAAAAAGGGCGTATGCGTTTTTTCCTGAATATATTCAGGAAAAAACGCATACTCCCTTTTTGGCCAACCAAGCAAGCATGTTAAAGAAATCTGCACTACAATGAAGTCTCACTGCCCCCAGGTCAAAAGGGCCATGTGAAAAAAGTGTAAAATCCAGAAAGGCAGCACAGGCCATGGAGAACAGGGAGCCTTGTTATGCTGATGGGCGGGATGTAAATTGCCAACAGCCACTCTGGAGAAGTGTATGGTGTTTCCTGAAACACGTAGGAAAGAAAGCAACACAGCCTATGGCATTTCCACTTATGATCCTATAGCTTAGGGAATTTAAAATCAAAAACACACAGCCACCCCAAAGTTTCGGACGGCTCTGTTTACAAGAACCTCGTCTACGGTACAAGTTAAATATCCGAGAAAGCAAAAAATGGATAAAGAAGTTGTGGTACGTACGTACAATGGAATATCACTCAGCAATGAGATCTACGTCATCAGGCCCATAGCAGCATAATGAGTGGATTCAGGTACGACGATTCTATGAGAAATAAGTCACACAGCAAAAGAAACATCATAAGATATCACTAATACACGGAACGTAAACTTGGCTACACATGAACTGAATTACCAAACAGAACTGGGTCTCAAATTTAGAAAACCAACTTATGCTTGCTTATTGGGAAAGGTGACTTGAGGTGCTGCATCAAACCAGAGATTGAAATTAGCACAGATACCGTTCCATAAGCCAAATATATAATAGACAAGACCTACTCCTTGCTCAACGAAATGGACTCAACACCCCATATTCAACGCCTGGGAATATACCTGACAAGTAATAATCTTAAGACCCATGGATTTATATGTCTCCATAAGGAAATCAAGCGTGTGTACAGCGGCCAAAACGCAGCAGTGAAAATCCGATAAATCCCATTATCAAAATAAATTTCACAATCACAACACAATGACAGTGGAATAGAGAGCAATTCTTAGATAATTCATTCAGGGCTTGTGAGGCAACCTGGATTTACCACATCTACACCCAGAGCTGGGTGAGACATAAGGCTGGACACTTCGGGCTGATAGCTTTGGTGAGGTTCGGTGAGCAAAGGCAGACCCTTTCAAGTCATACTGCATGGTACCCATTCCATGGGTCCCAACTCTCCAGGTTTAAGGGATTCTTCCTTCAACTAAAACATGCATAGGAAACCCAGAGTATGGTCCACCGTGTGATTGGGAAACGTTTTCAAATGCATCTCAGATTTCGACCCCTGGTACTCGGGTGCACCGTTCCAGACACTTTACTAACACTCTCCACCCTCGGAGAGTCAGTGCCTTTAACCTCCTGTTTGGCACAGTTTGCAATTTCTGCGCAAGATGAACAGGAATAGGGAGAACCAATGAGAGACTAGCTGTAGGTGTCTGCACGGGCAAATGGCACGCTCATTTCCCACCAGGAAGAGGAATTAACCAACGGCTCAGCATGACCTGCCGGAACCAGATTAGATCCTGAAGCAATCCTGCGGTTTTGCGGCCAGCTCACAAGATAGCGAGTTGAAGAAAGAAGCCCAGGTGCACTGTAATTCACAAACCTGCAGAGTTATGAATGACAGCTATCGTCCAAAAATATATTGAAGGAAGGCTGCGAAGAGGACTTGTAAGTGGGGCAGAATTGCAGGATAACGATTTCAGGAGGTAGACGGGAATTGCATTTAAAGCATAGGAAAAGAGGCAGAACGTCGACAATGATGCTCTTGGCCAAGAAGGGCGTATGCGTTTTTTCCTGAATATATTCAGGAAAATACGCATACGCCCTTTTTGGCCAACCAAGAAAGCATGTTAAAGAAATCTGCACTACAATGAAGTCTCACTGCCGTCCGGTCAAAAGGGCCATGTGAAAAAAGTGTAAAATCCAAAAAGGCAGCACAGGCCATGGAGAACAGGGAGCCTTGTTATGCTGATGGGCGGGATGTAAATTGCCAACAGCCACTCTGGAGAAGTGTATGGTGTTTCCTGGAACAGCTAAAAAACAAAGCAACGGAGCCTACGGCACTTCCACTTATGGTCCTATAGCTTAGGGAAATTAAAATCAAAAACACACAGCCACCCCAAAGTTTCGGACGGCTCTGTTTACAAGAACCTCGTCTACGGTACAAGTTAAATATCCCAGAACGTGAAAAATGGATAAAGAAGTTGTGGTACGTACGTACAATGGAATATCACTCAGCAATGAAATCTATGTCATCAGGCCCGTCGCGGCATAATGAGTGGATTCAGGTAGGATGATTCTAAGTTTAATGAGTCACACAGAAAATGAAACATCATAAGATATCACTAATACAAGGAATGTAAACTTGGCTACACATGAACTGAATTACAAAACAGAACAGGGTCTCAAATTTAGAAAACCAACTTATGCTTGCTTAAGGGGAAAGGTGAGTTGGGGTGCTGCTTAAAACCAGAGATAGAAATTAGCACAGATACCTTTCCATAAGCCAAATATGTAATTGTCAAGACCTACCCCTTGCTCAACGAAATGGACTAAACACCCCATATTCAACGACTAGCAATACACCTGACTAGTAAGAATCTTCAAACCCATGGATTTATATGTCTCCGTAAGAGAATGAAGCGTGTGTACAGAGGCATGAATGCAGCAGAGAAAATCCGATAAATCCCATTATCAAAATGAATTACAAAAACAAAACACAAGGACAGTGAAATAGAGAGCAATTCTTAAATAATTCATTCAGGGCTTGTGATGCAAGCTGGATTTAAACATCTACACCCAGAGCTGAGTGAGACATAAGGTTGGGCACTTCGGGCTGATAGCATTGGTGAGGTTCGATGAGCAAATGCAGACCCTTTGAAGTCATACTGCATTGTACCCATTCCATGGTTCCCATCTCTCCAGGTTTAAAGAATTCTTCCTTCAGCTAAAACATGCGTGGGAAACCCACAGTATGGTGCACCGAGGGACCGGCAAACGTTTTCAAATGCATCTCAGTTTTCGTCCCCTTTTACTCGGGTTCACCATTCCAGACCCTTTACTAACACTCTCCCCACTTGGAGAGTCAGTGCCTTTAACCTCCTGTTTGGCACAGTTTGCAATTTCTGCGCAAGATGAACAGGAATAGGGAGAACCAATGAGAGACTAGCTTTAGGTGTCTGCACGGGCAAATGTAACGCTCATTTCCCACCAGGAAGAGGAATTAACCACAGGCTCAGCATGCCGTGCCGGAACCAGATTAGGGCCTGAAGCAATCCTGCGGGTTTGCGGCCAGCTCACAAGATAGCGAGTTGAAGAAAGGAGCTCAGGGGCACTGTAACTCACAAACCTGCAGAGTTATAAATGACAGCTATCGTCCAAAAATATATTGAAGGAAGGCTGCGAAGAGGACTTGTAAGTGGGGCATAATTGCAGGATAACGATTTCAGGAGGTAGACGGGAATTGCATTTAAAGCATAGGAAGAGAGGCAGAACGTCGACAATGATGCTCTTGGCCAAAAAGGGCGTATGCGTTTTTCCCTGAATATATTCAGGAAAAAACGCATACGCCCTTTTTGGCCAACCAAGCAAGCATGTTAAAGAAATCTGCACTACAATGAAGTCTCACTGCCCCCCGGTCAAAAGGGCCATGTGAAAAAAGTGTAAAATCCAGAAAGGCAGCACAGGCCATGGAGAACAGGGAGCCTTGTTCTGCTGATGGGCGGGATGTAAATTGCCAACAGCCAGCCACTCTGGAGAAGTGTATGGTGTTTCCTGGAACAGCTAAAAAACAAAGCAACGGAGCCTACGGCATTTCCACTTATGGTCCTATAGCTTAGGGAAATTAAAATCAAAAACACACAGCCACCGCAAAGTTTCGGATGGCTCTGTTTACAAGAACCTCGTCTACGGTACAAGTTAAATATCCCAGAACGTGAAAAATGGATAAAGAAGTTGTGGTACGTACGTACAATGGAATATCACTCAGCAATGAAATCTATGTCATCAGGCCCGTCGCGGCATAATGAGTGGATTCAGGTACGATGATTCTAAGTGAAATGAGTCACACAGAAAATGAAACATCATAAAATATCACTAATACAAGGAATGTAAACTTGGCTACACATGAACTGAATTACAAAACAGAACAGGGTCTCAAATTTAGAAAACCAACTTATGCTTTCTAAAGGGGAAAGGTGAGTTGGAGTGTTGCATAAAACCAGAGATAGAAATTAGCACAGATACCTTTCCATAAGCCAAACATGTAATTGTCAAGACCTACTCCTTGCTCAACGAAATGGACTAAACACCCCATATTCAACGACTAGCAATACACCTGACTAGTAAGAATCTTCAAACCCATGGATTTATATGTCTCCGTAAGAGAATGAAGCGTGTGTACAGAGGCATGAATGCAGCAGAGAAAATCCGATAAATCCCATTATCAAAATGAATTACAAAAACAAAACACAAGGACATTGAAATAGAGAGCAATTCTTAAATAATTCATTCAGGGCTTGTGATGCAACCTGGATTTACCACATCTACACCCAGAGCTGAGTGAGACATAAGGTTGGGCACTTCGGGCTGATAGCATTGGTGAGGTTCGATGAGCAAATGCAGACCCTTTGAAGTCATACTGCATGGTACCCATTCCATGGGTCCATTCTCTCCAGGTTTAACGAATTCTTCCTTCAGCTAAAACATGCGTGGGAAACCCACAGTATGGTGCACCGAGGGACCGGCAAACGTTTTCAAATGCATCTCAGTTTTCGTCCTCTTTTACTCGGGTTCACCATTCCAGACCCTTTACTAACACTCTCCCCACTTGGAGAGTCAGTGCCTTTAACCTCCTGTTTGGCACAGTTTGCAATTTCTGCGCAAGATGAACAGGAATAGGGAGAACCAATGAGAGACTAGCTTTAGGTGTCTGCACAGGCAAATGAAACGCTCATTTCCCACCTGGAAGACGAATTAACCTAAGGCTCAGCATGCCGTGCTGGAACCAGATTAGGGCCTGAAGCATTCTCTGTAATTGCAACAGCCACTCTGGGAGTTATGGTGTTACAGCTCAGCAACGGGCCTACGGCACTTACTTTGGTCCTATAGCTTAGGGAATTATCCACACAGCCACAAAGTTTCGGCGGCTCGCTCGGTACAAGTTAATATCAGACGTGATGGTAAGAGTTGTGTACGTACGTCAATGGATATCACTCAGCAATGAATCTATGTCATCAGGCCGTCGCGGCTATAGTGTTCAGGTACGTGATTCTAGTGAATGAGTCACACAGAATGAACATCATAGTATCACTATACAAGGATGTAACTTGGCTACATTGACTGATTACACGACAGGGTCTCAAATTTAGAACCAACTTATGCTTGCTTAGGGAGGTGAGTTGGGTGCTGCATACCGGTGATTGCACAGTACCTTTCCATAGCCTATGTATTGTCAAGACCTACCCCTTGCTCAACGATGGCTAAACACCCATATTCAACGACTAGGATACACCTGACTAGTGATCTGTTTATATGTCTCCGTAGGATGAGCGTGTGTACAGGGCATGATGCAGTCGTATCCCATTATCAAATGATTCCCACAGGCAGTGATGGGCTTCTTAATATTCATTCAGGGCTTGTGATGCAACCTGGTTTACCACATCTACACAGAGCTGGTGCTAGGTTGGGCACTTCGGGCTGTCATTCGTGCTGCAGCCCTTTGAGTCATACTGCATGGTACCATTCCATGGTCCATGTCTAGGTACGATTCTTAGCTCTGCGGCAGTTGTGCACCGGGGACGTTATCCTGCGGATTTGTGGCCAGCTCACAAGATAGCGAGTTGAAGAAAGGAGCTCAGGGGCACTGTAACTCACAAACCTGCAGAGTTATAAATGACAGCTATCGTCCAAAAATATATTGAAGGAAGGCTGCGAAGAGGACTTGTAAGTGGGGCAGAATTGCAGGATAACGATTTCAGGAGGTAGACGGGAATTGCATTTAAAGCATAGGAAAAGAGGCAGAACGTCGACAATGATGCTCTTGGCCAAAAAGGGCGTATGCGTTTTTCCCTGAATATATTCAGGAAAAAACGCATACGCCCTTTTTGGCCAACCAAGCAAGCATGTTAAAGAAATCTGCACTACAATGAAGTCTCACTGCCCCCCGGTCAAAAGGGCCATGTGAAAAAAGTGTAAAATCCAGAAAGGCAGCACAGGCCATGGAGAACAGGGAGCCTTGTTCTGCTGATGGGCGGGATGTAAATTGCCAACAGCCACCACTCTGGAGAAGTGTATGGTGTTTCCTGAAACACGTAGAAAACAAAGCAACACAGCCTATGTCATTTCCACTTATGGTCCTATAGCTTAGGGAAATTAAAATCAAAAACACACAGCCACCCCAAAGTTTGGGATGGCTCTGTTTACAAGAACCTCGTCTACGGTACAAGTTAAATATCCCAGAACGTGAAAAATGGATAAAGAAGTTGTGGTACGTACGTACAATGGAATATCACTCAGCAATGAAATCTATGTCATCAGGCCCGTCGCGGCATAATGAGTGGATTCAGGTACGATGATTCTAAGTGAAATGAGTCACACAGAAAAAGAAACATCATAAGATATCACTAATACACGGAACGTAAACTTGGCTACACCTGTACTGAATTACCAAACAGAACTGGGTCTCAAATTTAGAAAACCAACTTATGCTTGCTTATTGGGAAAGGTGACTTGAGGTGCTGCATCAAACCAGAGATTGAAATTAGCACAGATACCGTTCCATAAGCCAAATATATAATAGACAAGACCTACTCCTTGCTCAACGAAATGGAATCAACACCCCATATTCAATGCCTGGGAATATACCTGACAAGTAATAATCTTAAGACCCATGGATTTATATGTCTCCATAAGGAAATCAAGCGTGTGTACAGCGGCCAAAACGCAGCAGTGAAAATCCGATAAATCCCATTATCAAAATAAATTTCACAATCACAACACAATGACAGTGGAATAGAGAGCAATTCTTAGATAATTCATTCAGGGCTTGTGAGGCAACCTGGATTTACCACATCTACACCCAGAGCTGAGTGAGACATAAGGCTGGACACTTCGGGCTGATAGCTTTGGTGAGGTTCGGTGAGCAAAGGCAGATGCTTTCAAGTCATACTGCATGGTACCCATTCCATGGGTCCCAACTCTCCAGGTTTAAGGGATTCTTCCTTCAACTAAAACATGCATGGGAAACCCAGAGTATGGTCCACCGTGTGATTGGGAAACGTTTTCAAATGCATCTCAGTTTTCGACCCCTGGTACTCGGGTGCACCGTTCCAGACACTTTACTAACACTCTCCACCCTTGGAGAGTCAGTGCCTTTAACCTCCTGTTTGGCACAGTTTGCAATTTCTGCGCAAGATGAACAGGAATAGGGAGAACCAATGAGAGACTAGCTGTAGGTGTCTGCACGGGCAAATGGCATGCTCATTTCCCACCAGGAAGAGGAATTAACCAACGGCTCAGCATGACCTGCCGGAACCAGATTAGATCCTGAAGCAATCCTGCGGTTTTGCGGCCAGCTCACAAGATAGCGAGTTGAAGAAAGAAGCCCAGGTGCACTGTAATTCACAAACCTGCAGAGTTATGAATGACAGCTATCGTCCAAAAATGTATTGAAGTAAGTCTTCGAAGAGGACTTGAAAGTGGGGCAGAATTTCAGGAAAACGATTTCATGGGTTAGACTGGAATTGCACTTAAAACATAGGAAAAGAGGCATAATGTCCACAATGATGCACTTGGCCTAAAAGGGCATATGCTTTTTTTCCTGAATATATTCAGGAAAAAATGCATACGCACTTTTTGGCCAACCAAGCAAGCGTGTAAAGGAAATCTGCACTACATTGAAGTCTCACTGCCCCCCGGTCAAAAGGGCCATCTGAAAAAAGTGTAAAATCCAGAAAGGCAGAACAGGTCATGGAGAACAGGGAGCCTTGTTATGCTGATGGGCGGGATTTAAATTGCCAACAGCCACTCTGGAGAAGTGTATGGTGTATCCTGAAACACATAGGAAACAAAGCAACACAGCCTATGGCACTTCCTCTTATGGTCCTATAGCTTAGGGAAATTAAAATCAAAAACACACAGCAACCCCAAAGTTTGGGACGGCTCTGTTTACAAGAACCTCGTCTACGGTACAAGTTAAATATCTGAGAAAGCAAAAAATGGATAAAGAAGTTGTGGTACGTACGTACAATGGAATATGACTCAGCAGTGAGATCTACGTCATCAGGCCCGTAGCAGCAAAATGAGTGGATTCAGGTAAGACGATTCTACGAGAAATAAGTCACACAGAAAAAGAAACATCATAAGATATCACTAATACACGGAATGTAAACTTGGCTACACATGAACTGAATTACAAAACAGAACAGGGTCTCAAATTTAGATAACCAACTTATGCTTGCTTATGGCAAAAAGTGAGTTGGGGTGCTGCATAAAACCAGAGATTAAAATTAGCACAGATACCGTTCCATAAGCCAAATATATAATAGACAAGACCTACTCCTTGCTCAACGAAATGGACTCAACACCCCATATTCAACGCCTGGGAATATACCTGACCAGTAAGAATCTTAAGACCCATGGATTTATATGTCTCCATAAGGAAATCAAGCGTGTGTACAGCGGCCTAAACGCAGCAGTGAAAATCCTATAAATCCCATTATCAAAATATATTTCAAAAACAAAACACAATGACAGTGAAATAGAGAGCAATGCTTAAAGAATTCATTCAGGGCTTGTGATGCAACCTGGATTCACCCCATCTACACCCAGTGCTGGGTGAGACATAAGGCTGGACACTTCGGGCTGATAGCATTGGTGAGGTTCGGTGAGCAAACGCAGACCCTTTGAAGTCATACTGCATGGTACCCATACCATGGGTCCCAACTCTCCAGGTTTAAGGGATTCTTCCTTCAGCTAAAACATGCATGGGAAACCCAGAGTATGGTCCACCATGTGATTGGGAAACGTTTTCAAATGCATCTCAAGTTTCGTCCCCTGGTACTCGGGTTCACCTTTCCAGACGCTTTACTAACACTCTCCCCACTTGGAGAGTCAGTGCCTTTAACCTTCTGTTTGGCACAGTTTGCAATTTCTGCGCAAGATGAACAGGAATAGGGAGAACCAATGAGAGACTAGCTGCAGGTGTCTGCACGGGCAAATGGAACGCTCATTTCCCACCAGGAAGAGGAGTTAACCAAAGGCTCAGCATGCCCTGCCAGAACCAGATGAGGGCCTGAAGCAATCCTGCGGTTCTGCGGCCAGCTCACAAGAAAGCGAGTTGAAGAAAGGAGCTCAGGGGCACTGTAATTCACAAAACTGCAGAGTTATGAATGACAGCTATCGTCCAAAAATGTACTGAAGTAAGTCTTCAAAGAGGACTTGAAAGCGGGGCAGAATTTCAGGAAAACGATTTCAGGGGGTAGACTGGAATTACACTTAAAGCATAGGAAAAGAGGCAGAATGTCCACAATGATGCACTTGGCCAAAAAGGGTGTATGCGTTTTTTCCTGAATATATTCAGGTAGAAACGCATACGCCCTTTTTGGCCAACCAAGCAAGCCTGTAAAGGAAATCTGCACTACAATGAAGTCTCACTGTCCCCGGGTCAAAAGGGCCATCTGAAAAAAGTGTAAAATCCAGAAAGGCAGGACAGGTCATGGAGAACAGGGAGCATTGTTATGCAGATTGGCGGGATGTAAATTGCCAACAGCCAGTCTGGAGAAGTGTATGGTGTTTCCTGAAACACGTAGGAAACAAAGCAACACGGCCTATGGCACTTCCACTTATGGTCCTATAGCTTAGGGAAATTAAAATCCAAAACACACAGCCACCCCAAAGTTTGGGAAGTCTCTGTTTACAGGAACCTCGTCTACGGTAAAAGTTACATATCCGAGAAAGCAAAAAATGGATAAAGAAGTTGAGGTACGTACGTACAATGGAATACCATTCAGCAATGAAATCTACGTCATCAGGCCCATTGCGGCATAATGAGTGGATTCAGGTACGACGATTCTACGAGAAATAAGTCACACAGAAAAAGAAACTTCATAAGATATCACTAATACAAGGAACGTAATCTTGGCTAAACATGAACTGAATTAGAAAACAGAACAGGGTCTTAAATTTAGAAAACCAACTTATGCTTGCTTATGGGGAAAGGTGAGTTGGGGTGCTGCATCAAACCAGAGATTGAAATTAGCACAGATACCGTTCCATAAGCCAAATATATAATAGACAAGACCTACTCCTTGCTCAACGAAATGGACTCAACACCGCATATTCAACGCCTGGGAATATACCTGACAAGTAAGAATCTTAAGACCCATGGATATATATGTCTCCATAAGGAAATCAAGCGTGTGTATAGCGGCCTAAACTCAGCAGTGAAAATCCGATAAATCCCATTATCAAAATAAATTTCAAAAACAAAACACAATGACAGTGAAATAGAGAGCAATTCTTAAATAATTCATTCAGGGCTTGTGATGCAACCTGGATTTACCACATCTACACCCAGAGCTGGGTGAGACATAAGGCTGGACATTTCGGGCTGATAGCATTGGTGAGGTTCGGTGACCAAAGGCATACAATTTGAAGTCATACTGCATGGTACCCATTCCATGGGTCCCAACTCTCCAGGTTTAAGGGATTCTTCCTTCAGCTAAAACATGCATGGGAAACCCAGAGTATGGTCCACCGTGTGATTGGGAAACGTTTTCAAATGCATATCAGGATTCGACCCCTGGTACTCGGGTTCACCATTCCAGACGTTTTACTAACACTCTCCGCACTTGGAGAGTCAGTGCCTTTAACCTCCTGTTTGGCACAGTTTGCTATTTCTGCGCAAGATGAACAGGAATAGGGAGAACCAATGAGAGACTAGCTGTAGGTGTCTGCACGGTCAAATGGAGCGCTCATTTCCCACCAGGAAGAGGAATTAACCAAAGGCTCAGCGTGCCCTGCCGGAACCAGATTAGGGCCTAAGAAATCCTGCGGTTATGCGGCCAGCTCACAAGAAAGCGAGTTGAAGAAAGGAGCTCAGGGGCACTGTAATTCACAAACCTGCAGAGTTTTGAATGACAGCTATCATCCAAAAATGTATTGAAGTAAGTCTTCGAAGTGGACTTGAAAGCGGGGCAGAATTTCAGGAAAACGATTTCAGGGGGTAGACTGGAATTGCACTTAAAGCATAGGAAAAGAGGCAGAATGTCGACAATGAAGCACTTGGCCAAAAATGGCGTATGCGTTTTTTCCTGAATATATTCAGGAAAAAACGCATACGCCCTTTTTGGCCAACCAAGCAAGCGTGTAAAGGAAATCAGCACTACAATGAAGTCTCACTGCCCCCCGGTCCAAAGGGCCATCTGAAACAAGTGTAAAATCCAGAAAGGCAGGAGAGGTCATGCAGAACAGGGAGCCTTGTTATGCTGATGGTCGGGATGTAAATTGCCAAGAGCCACTCTGGCGAAGTGTATGATGTTTCCTGAAACATGTAGGAAACAAAGCAACACAGCCTATGGCACTTCCACTTATGGTCCTATAGCTTAGGGAAATTAAAATCAAAAACACACAGCCATCCCAAAGTTTGGGACGGCAGTGTTTACAAGAACCTCGTCTACGGTACAAGTTAAATATCCGAGAAAGCAAAAAATGGATAAAGAAGTTGTGGTACGTACGTACAATGGAATATCACTCAGCAATGAGATCTACGTCATCAGGCCCGTAGCGGCATAATGAGTGGATTCAGGTACGACGACTCTACGAGAAATAAGTCACACAGAAATAGAAACATCATAAGGTATCACTAATACACGGAACGTAAACTTGTCTACACATGAACTGAATTACAAAACAGAACAGGGTCTCAAATTTAGAAAGCCAACTTATGCTTGCTAATGGGGAAAGGTGAGTTGGGGTGCTGCATCAAACCAGAGATTGAAATTAGCACAGATACCGTTCCATAAGCCTAATATATAATAGACAAGACCTACTCCTTGCTCAACGAAATGGACTCAACTCACCATATTCAACGCCTGGGAATATACGTGAAAATTAAGAATCTTAAGACCCATGGATTTATATATCTCCATAAGGAAATCAAGCGTGTGTACAGCGGCCTAAACGCAGCAGTGAAAATCTGATAAATCCCATTATCTAAATAAATTTCACAAACACAACACAATGACAGTGAAATAGAGAGCAATTCTTAAATAATTCATTCAGGGCTTGTGATTCAACCTGGATTTACCACATCTACACCCAGAGCTCTGTGAGACATAAGGCTGGACACTTCGGGCTGATAGCATTGGTGAGGTTCGGTGAGCAAACGCAGACCCTTTGAAGTCATACTGCATGGTACCCATTCCATGGGTCCCAACTCTCCAGGTTTAAGGGATTCTACCTTCAACTAAAACATGCATGCGAAACCCAGAGCATGGTCCACCGTGTTATTGGGAATCGTTTTCAAATGCATATCAGGATTCGAGCCCTGGTACTCAGGTGCACCGTTCCAGACGCTTTACTAAAACTCTCCCCACTTGGAGAGTCAGTGCCTTTAACCTCCTGTTTTGCACAGTTTGCAATTTCTGCGCAAGATGAACAGGAATAGGGAGAACCAATGAGAGACTAGCTGTAGGTGTCTGCACGGGCAAATGGAACGCTCATTTCCCACCAGGAAGAGGAATTAACCAAAGGCTCAGCGTGCACTGCCGGAACCAGATTAGTGCCTGAAGCAATCCTGCGGTTTTGCGGCCAGCTCACAAGAAAGCGAGTTGAAGAAAGGAGCTCAGGGGCACTGTAATTCACAAACCTGCAGAGTTATGAATGACAGCTATCGTCCAAAAATGTATTGAAGTAAGTCTTCGAAGAGGACTTGAAAGCGGGGCAGAATGTCAGGAAAACGATTTCAGGGGGTAGACTGGAATTGCACTTAAAGCATAGGAAAAGAGGCAGAATGTCGACAATGATGCACTTGGCCAAAAAGTGCATATGCGTTTTTTCCTGAATATATTCAGGAAAAAACGCATAGCCCTTTTTGGCCAACCAAGCAAGCGTGTAAATGAAATCTGCACTACAATGAAGTCTCACTGCCCCCGGTCAAAAGGGCCATCTGAAACAAGTGTAAAATCCAGAAAGGCTGGACAGGTCATGGAGAACAGGGAGCTTTGTTATGCAGAAGGGCAGGATGTAAATTGCCAACAGCCAATCTGGAGAAGTGTATGGTGTTTCCTGAAACACGTAGGAAACAATGCAACACAGCCTATGGCACTTCCACTTATGGTCCTAAAGCTTAGGGAAATTAAAATCAAAAACACACAGCCACCCCAATGTTTGGGACGGCTCTGTTTACAAGAACCTCGTCTATGGAACAAGTTAAATATCCTAGAAAGCAAAAAATGGATAAAGATGTTGTGGTACGTACGTACAATGGAATAAGACTCAGCAATGGAATGTACGTCATCAGGCCCGTAGCGGCATAATGAGTGGATTCAGGTACGACGATTCTATGAGAAATAAGACACACAGAAAAAGAAACATCATACGATATCACTAATACACGGAACGTAAACTTGGCTACACATGAACTGAATTACAAAACAGAAGAGGGTCTCAAATTTAGAAAACCAACTTATGCTTGCTTATGGGGAAAGGTGAGTTGGGGTGCTGCATCAAACCAGAGATTGAAATTAGCACAGATACCGTTCCATAAGCCAAATATATAATAGACAAGACCTACTCCTTGCTCAACGAAATGGACTCAACACCCCATATTCAACGCCTGGCAATATACCTGACAAGTAAGAATCTTAAGACCCATGGATTTATATGTCTCCATAAGGAAATCAAGCGTGTGTACAGTGGCCTAAACGCAGCAGTGAAAATCCGATAAATCCCATTATCAAAATAAATTTCAAAAACAAAACACAATGACAGTGAAATAGAGAGCAATTCTTAAATAATTCATTCAGGGCTTGTGATGCAACCTGGATTTACCACATCTACACCCAGAGCTGGGTGTGACATAAGGCTGGACACTTCGGGCTGATAGCATTGGTGAGGTTCGGTGAGCAAACGCAGACCCTTTGAAGTCATACTGCATGGTAGCCATTCCATGGGTCCCAACTCTCCGGGTTTAAGGGAATCTTCCTTCAGCTAAAACATGCATGGGAAACCCAGAGTATGGTCCACCGTGTGATTGGGAAACGTTTTCAAATGCATCTCAGGTTTCGTACCCTTTTACTCGGGTTCACCATTCCAGACGCTTTACTAACACTCTCTCCACTTGGAGAGTCAGTGCCTTTAACCTCCTGTTTGGCACAGTTTGCAATTTCTGCGCAAGATGAACAGGAATAGGGACAAACAATGAGAGACCAGCTGTAGGTGTCTGCACGGGCAAATGGAACGCTCATTTCCCACCAGGAAGAGGAATTAACCAAAGGTTCAGCATGCCCTGCTGGAACCAGATTAGGGCCTGAAGCAATCCTGCGGTTTTGCGGCCAGCTCACAAGAAAGCGAGTTGAAGAAAGGAGCTCAGGGGCACTGTAATTCACAAACTTGCAGAGTTATGAATGTCAGCTATTGTCCAAAAATGTATTGCAGTAAGTCTTCGAAGAGGACTTGAAAGCGGGGCAGAATTTCAGGAAAACGATTTCAGGGGGTAGACTGGAATTGCACTTAAAGCATAGGAAAAGAGGCAGAATGTTGACAATGATGCACTTGGCCAAAACGTGCGTATGCGTTTTTTCCTGAATATATTCAGGAAAAAACGCATACGCCCTTTTTGGCCTACCAAGCAAGCGTGTAAAGGAAATCTGCACTACAATGAAGTCTCACTGCCCCTCGGTCAAAGGGGCCATCTGAAAAAAGTGTAAAATCCAGAAAGGCAGGACAGGTCATGGAGAACAGGGAGCCTTGTTATGCTGATGGGCGGGATGTAAATTGCCAACAGCCACTCTGGAGAAGTGTATGGTGTTTCCTGAAACACGTAGGAAACAAAGCAACACAGCCAATGGCACTTCCACTTATGGCCCTATAGTTTAGGGAAATTAAAATCAAAAACACACAGGCACCCCAAAGTTTGGGACGGCTGTGTTTACAAGAACCTCGTCTACGGTACAAGTTAAATATCCGAGAAAGCAAAAAATGGATAAAGAAATTGTGGTACGTACGTACAATGGAATATCACTCAGCAATGCAATCTACGTCATCAGAACATAGCGGCATAATGAGTGGATTCAGGTACGACGATTCTATGAGAAATAAGACACACAGAAAAAGAAACATCATAAGATATTACTAATACACGGAACGTAAACTTGGCTACACATGAACTGAATTACAAAACAGAACAGAGTCTCAAATTTAGATAACCAACTTATGCTTGCTTATGGGGAAAGGTGAGTTTGGGGGCTGCATAAAACCAGAGATTGAAATTAGCACAGATACTGTTCCATAAGCCAAATATATAATAGACAAGACCTACTCCTTGCTCAACGAAAAGGACTCAACACCCCATATTCAACACCTGGGAATATACCTGACAAGTAAGAATTTTAAGACCCATGGATTTATATGACTCCATAAGGAAATAAAGCGTGTGTACAGCGGCCTAAACGCAGCAGTGAAAATCCGATAAATCCCATTATCAAAATAAATTTCACAAACACAACACATTGACAGTGAAATACAGAGCAATTCTTAGATAATTCATTCAGGGCTTGTGATGCAACCTGGATTTACCACATCTACACCCAGATCTGGGTGAGACATAAGGCTGGACACTTCGGGCTGATAGCATTGGTGAGGTTCGGTGTGCAAAGCAGACCCTTTGAAGTCATACTGCATGGTACCCATTCCATGGGTCCCAACTCTCCAGGTTTAAGGGATTCTTCCTTCAGCTAAAACATGAATGGGAAACCCAGAGTATGGTCCACCGTGTGATTGGGAAACGTTTTCAAATGCATGTCAGGTTTCGTCCCCTGGTACTCGGGTTCACCGTTCTAGACGCTTTACTAACACTCTCCCCACTTGGAGAGTCAGTGCCTTTAACCTCCTGTTTGGCACAGTTTGCAATTTCTGCGCAAGATGAACAGGAATAGGGAGAACCAATGAGAGACTAGCTGTAGGTGTCTGCACGGGTAAATGGAATCCTCACTTCCCACCAGGAAGAGGAATTAACCAAAGGCTCAGCATGCCCTGCCGGAACCAGATTAGGGCCTGAAGCAATCCTGCGGGTTTGCGGCCAGCTCACAAGAAAGCGAGTTGAAGAAAGGAGCTCAGGGGCACTGTCATTCACAAACCTGCAGAGTTATGATCGACAGCTATCGTCCAAAAATGTATTGAAGTAAGTCTTCGAAGAGGACTTGAAAGTAGGGCAGAATTTAAGGAAAACGATTTCAGGGGGTAGACTGGAATTACACTTAAAGCATAGGAAAAGAAGCAGAATATCCACAATGATGCACTTGGCCAAAAAGGGCGTATGCTTCTTTTCCTGAATATATATTCAGGAAAAAACGCATACGCCCTTTTTGGCCAACCAAGCAAGCTTGTAAAGGAAATCTGCACTACAATGAAGTCTCACTGCCCCCCGGTCAAAAGGGCCATCTGAAACAAGTGTAAAATCCAGAAAGGCAGGAAAGGTCATGGAGAACAGGGAGCCTTGTTATGCTGCTTGGCGGGATGTAAATTGCCAACAGCCAATCTGGAGAAGTGTATGGTGTTTCCTGAAACACTTAGGAAACAAAACAACACAGCCTATGGCACTTCCACTTAGGGTCCTATAGCTTAGGGAAATTAAAATCAAAAACACACAGCCACCCCAAAGTTTGGGACGGCTCTGTTTACAAGAACCTCGTCTACGGTACAAGTTAAATATCCGAGAAAACAAAAAATGGATAAAGAAATTGTGGTACGTACGTACAATGGAATATCACTCAGCAATGAAATCTACGTCATCAGGCCAATAGCGGCATAATGAGTGGATTCAGGTACGACGATTCTACGAGAAATAAGTCACACAGAAAAAGAAACATCCTAAGATATCACTAATACACGGAACATAAACTTGGCTACACATGAACTGAATTACAAAACAGAACAGGGTCTCAAATTTAGAAAACAAACTTATGCTTGCTTATCGGGAAAGGTGAGTTGAGGTGATGCATAAAATCAGAGATTGAAATTAGCACAGATACCGTTCCATAAGCCAAATATATAATAGACAAGACCTACTTCTTTCTCAACGAAATGGACTCAACACCCCATATTCAACGCCTGGGAATATACCTGACAAGTAATAATCTTAAGAGCCATGGATTTATATGTCTCAATAAGGAAATCAAGCATGTGTACAGCGGCCTAAACGCAGCAGTGAAAATCCGATAAATCCCATTATCAAAATAAATTTCAAAAACAAAACACAATGACAGTGAAATAGAGAGCAATTCTTAGATAATTTATTCAGGGCTTGTGATACAACCTGGATTTACCACATCTACACCCAGAGCTGGGTGAGACATAAGGCTGGACACTTCGGGCTGATAGCATTGGTGAGGTTCGGTGAGCAAAGGCAGACCCTTTGAAGTCATACTGCATGGTACCCATTCCATGGGTCCCAACTCTCCAGGTTTAAGGGATTCTACCTTCAACTAAAACATGCATGCGAAACCCAGAGCATGGTCCACCGTGTGATTGGGAATCGTTTTCAAATGCATATCAGGTTTCGACACCTGGTACTCGGGTGCACCGTTCCAGACGCTTTACTAACACTCTCCCCACTTGGAGAGTCAGTGCCTTTAACCTCCTGTTTTGCACAGTTTGCAATTTCTGCACAAGATGAACAGGAATAGGGAGAACCAATGAGAGACTAGCTGTAGGTGTCTGCACGGGCAAATGGAACGCTCATTTCCCACCAGGAAGAGGAATTAACCAAAGGCTCAGCGTGCACTGCCGGAACCAGATTAGTGCCTGAAGCAATCCTGCGGTTTTGCGGCCAGCTCACAAGAAAGCGAGTTGAAGAAAGGAGCTCAGGGGCACTGTAATTCACAAACCTGCAGAGTTATGAATGACAGCTATCGTCCAAAAATGTATTGAAGTAAGTCTTCGAAGAGGACTTGAAAGCGGGGCAGAATGTCAGGAAAACGATTTCAGGGGGTAGACTGGAATTGCACTTAAAGCATAGGAAAAGAGGCAGAATGTCGACAATGATACAGTTGGCCAAAAAGAGCATATGCGTTTTTTCCTGAATATATTCAGGAAAAAACGCATAGCCCTTTTTGGCCAACCAAGCAAGCGTGTAAATGAAATCTGCACTACAATGAAGTCTCACTGCCCCCGGTCAAAAGGGCCATCTGAAACAAGTGTAAAATCCAGAAAGGCTGGACAGGTCATGGAGAACAGGGAGCTTTGTTATGCAGAAGGGCAGGATGTAAATTGCCAACAGCCAATCTGGAGAAGTGTATGGTGTTTCCTGAAACACGTAGGAAACAATGCAACACAGCCTATGGCACTTCCACTTATGGTCCTAAAGCTTAGGGAAATTAAAATCAAAAACACACAGCCACTCCAAAGTTTGGGACGGCTCTGTTTACAAGAACCTCGTCTATGGAACAAGTTAAATATCCTAGAAAGCAAAAAATGGATAAAGATGTTGTGGTACGTACGTACAATGGAATAAGACTCAGCAATGGAATCTACGTCATCAGGCGCGTAGCGGCATAATGAGTGGATTCAGGTACGACGATTCTATGAGAAATAAGACACACAGAAAAAGAAACATCATAAGATATCACTAATACACGGAACGTAAACTTGGCTACATATGAACTGAATTACAAAACAGAAGAGGGTCTCAAATTTAGAAAACCAACTTATGCTTGCTTATGGGGAAAGGTGAGTTGGGGTGCTGCATCAAACCAGAGATTGAAATTAGCACAGATACCGTTCCATAAGCCAAATATATAATAGACAAGACCTACTCCTTGCTCAACGAAATGGACTCAACACCCCATATTCAACGCCTGGCAAAATACCTGACACGTAAGAATCTTAAGACCCATGGATTTATATGTCTCCATAAGGAAATCAAGCGTGTGTACAGTGGCCTAAACGCAGCAGTGAAAATCCGATAAATCCCATTATCAAAATAAATTTCAAAAACAAAACACAATGACAGTGAAATAGAGAGCAATTCTTAAATAATTCATTCAAGGCTTGTGATGCAACCTGGATTTACCACATCTACACCCAGAGCTGGGTGTGACATAAGGCTGGACACTTCGGGCTGATAGCATTGGTGAGGTTCGGTGAGCAAACGCAGACCCTTTGAAGTCATACTGCATGGTAGCCATTCCATGGGTCCCAACTCTCCGGGTTTAAGGGAATCTTCCTTCAGCTAAAACATGCATGGGAAACCCAGAGTATGGTCCACCGTGTGATTGGGAAACGTTTTCAAATGCATCTCAGGTTTCGTACCCTTTTACTCGGGTTCACCATTCCAGACGCTTTACTAACACTCTCTCCACTTGGAGAGTCAGTGCCTTTAACCTCCTGTTTGGCACAGTTTGCAATTTCTGCGCAAGATGAACAGGAATAGGGACAAACAATGAGAGACCAGCTGTAGGTGTCTGCACGGGCAAATGGAACGCTCATTTCCCACCAGGAAGAGGAATTAACGAAAGGATCAGCGTGCCCTGCTGGAACCAGATTAGGGCCTGAAGCAATCCTGCGGTTTTGCGGCCAGCTCACAAGAAAGCGAGTTGAAGAAAGGAGCTCAGGGACACTGTAATTCACAAACCTGCAGAGTTATGAATGTCAGCTATTGTCCAAAAATGTATTGCAGTAAGTCTTCGAAGAGGACTTGAAAGCGGGGCAGAATTTCAGGAAAACGATTTCAGGGGGTAGACTGGAATTGCACTTAAAGCATAGGAAAAGAGGCAGAATGTCGACAATGATGCACTTGGCCAAAACGTGCGTATGCGTTTTTTCCTGAATATATTCAGGAAAAAACGCATACGCCCTTTTTGGCCTACCAAGCAAGCGTGTAAAGGAAATCTGCACTACAATGAAGTCTCACTGCCCCTCGGTCAAAGGGGCCATCTGAAAAAAGTGTAAAATCCAGAAAGGCAGGACAGGTCATGGAGAACAGGGAGCCTTGTTATGCTGATGGGCGGGATGTAAATTGCCAACAGCCACTCTGGAGAAGTGTATGGTGTTTCCTGAAACACGTAGGAAACAAAGCAACACAGCCAATGGCACTTCCACTTATGGCCCTATAGTTTAGGGAAATTAAAATCAAAAACACACAGGCACCCCAAAGTTTGGGATGGCTGTGTTTACAAGAACCTCGTCTACGGTACAAGTTAAATATCCGAGAAAGCAAAAAATGGATAAAGAAATTGTGGTACGTACGTACAATGGAATATCACTCAGCAATGCAATCTACGTCATCAGAACATAGCGGCATAATGAGTGGATTCAGGTACGACGATTCTATGAGAAATAAGACACACAGAAAAAGAAACATCATAAGATATTACTAATACACGGAACGTAATCTTGGCTACACACGAACTGAATTACAAAACAGAACAGAGTCTCAAATTTAGATAACCAACTTATGCTTGCTTATGGGGAAAGGTGAGTTTGGGGGCTGCATAAAACCAGAGATTGAAATTAGCACAGATACTGTTCCATAAGCCAAATATATAATAGACAAGACCTACTCCTTGCTCAACGAAAAGGACTCAACACCCCATATTCAACGCCTGGGAATATACCTGACAAGTAAGAATTTTAAGACCCATGGATTTATATGACTCCATAAGGAAATCAAGCGTGTGTACAGCGGCCTAAACGCAGCAGTGAAAATCCGATAAATCCCATTATCAAAATAAATTTCACAAACACAACACATTGACAGTGAAATACAGAGCAATTCTTAGATAATTCATTCAGGGCTTGTGATGCAACCTGGATTTACCACATCTACACCCAGATCTGGGTGAGACATAAGGCTGGACACTTCGGGCTGATAGCATTGGTGAGGTTCGGTGTGCAAAGCAGACCCTTTGAAGTCATACTGCATGGTACCCATTCCATGGGTCCCAACTCTCCAGGTTTAAGGGATTCTTCCTTCAGCTAAAACATGAATGGGAAACCCAGAGTATGGTCCACCGTGTGATTGGGAAACGTTTTCAAATGCATGTCAGGTTTCGTCCCCTGGTACTCGGGTTCACCGTTCTAGACGCTTTACTAACACTCTCCCCACTTGGAGAGTCAGTGCCTTTAAACTCCTGTTTGGCACAGTTTGCAATTTCTGCGCAAGATGAACAGGAATAGGGAGAACCAATGAGAGACTAGCTGTAGGTGTCTGCACGGGCAAATGGAATCCTCACTTCCCACCAGGAAGAGGAATTAACCAAAGGCTCAGCATGCCCTGCCGGAACCAGATTAGGGCCTGAAGCAATCCTGCGGGTTTGCGGCCAGCTCACAAGAAAGCGAGTTGAAGAAAGGAGCTCAGGGGCACTGTCATTCACAAACCTGCAGAGTTATGAATGACAGCTATCGTCCAAAAATGTATTGAAGTAAGTCTTCGAAGAGGACTTGAAAGTAGGGCAGAATTTAAGGAAAACGATTTCAGGGGGTAGACTGGAATTACACTTAAAGCATAGGAAAAGAAGCAGAATATCCACAATGATGCACTTGGCCAAAAAGGGCGTATGCTTCTTTTCATGAATATATTCAGGAAAAAACGCATACGCCCTTTTTGGCCAACCAAGCAAGCGTGTAAAGGAAATCTGCACTACAATGAAGTCTCACTGCCCCCCGGTCAAAAGGGCCATCTGAAACAAGTGTAAAATCCAGAAAGGCAGGAAAGGTCATGGAGAACAGGGAGCCTTGTTATGCTGCTTGGCGGGATGTAAATTGCCAACAGCCAATCTGGAGAAGTGTATGGTGTTTCCTGAAACACTTAGGAAACAAAACAACACAGCCTATGGCACTTCCACTTAGGGTCCTATAGCTTAGGGAAATTAAAATCAAAAACACACAGCCACCCCAAAGTTTGGGACGGCTCTGTTTACAAGACCTCGTCTACGGTACAAGTTAAATATCCGAGAAAACAAAAAATGGATAAAGAAATTGTGGTACGTACGTACAATGGAATATCACTCAGCAATGAAATCTACGTCATCAGGCCAATAGCGGCATAATGAGTGGATTCAGGTACGACGATTCTACGAGAAATAAGTCACACAGAAAAAGAAACATCCTAAGATATCACTAATACACGGAACATAAACTTGGCTACACATGAACTGAATTACAAAACAGAACAGGGTCTCAAATTTAGAAAACAAACTTATGCTTGCTTATCGGGAAAGGTGAGTTGAGGTGATGCATAAAATCAGAGATTGAAATTAGCACAGATACCGTTCCATAAGCCAAATATATAATAGACAAGACCTACTTCTTTCTCAACGAAATGGACTCAACACCCCATATTCAACGCCTGGGAATATACCTGACAAGTAATAATCTTAAGAGCCATGGATTTATATGTCTCAATAAGGAAATCAAGCATGTGTACAGCGGCCTAAACGCAGCAGTGAAAATCCGATAAATGCCATTATCAAAATAAATTTCAAAAACAAAACACAATGACAGTGAAATAGAGAGCAATTCTTAGATAATTTATTCAGGGCTTGTGATACAACCTGGATTTACCACATCTACACCCAGAGCTGGGTGAGACATAAGGCTGGACACTTCGGGCTGATAGCATTGGTGAGGTTCGGTGAGCAAAGGCAGACCCTTTGAAGTCATACTGCATGGTACCCATTCCATGGGTCCCAACTCTCCAGGTTTAAGGGATTCTACCTTCAACTAAAACATGCATGCGAAACCCAGAGCATGGTCCACCGTGTGATTGGGAATCGTTTTCAAATGCATATCAGGTTTCGACACCTGGTACTCGGGTGCACCGTTCCAGACGCTTTACTAACACTCTCCCCACTTGGAGAGTCAGTGCCTTTAACCTCCTGTTTTGCACAGTTTGCAATTTCTGCACAAGATGAACAGGAATAGGGAGAACCAATGAGAGACTAGCTGTAGGTGTCTGCACGGGCAAATGGAACGCTCATTTCCCACCAGGAAGAGGAATTAACCAAAGGCTCAGCGTGCACTGCCGGAACCAGATTAGTGCCTGAAGCAATCCTGCGGTTTTGCGGCCAGCTCACAAGAAAGCGAGTTGAAGAAAGGAGCTCAGGGGCACTGTAATTCACAAACCTGCAGAGTTATGAATGACAGCTATCGTCCAAAAATGTATTGAAGTAAGTCTTCGAAGAGGACTTGAAAGCGGGGCAGAATGTCAGGAAAACGATTTCAGGGGGTAGACTGGAATTGCACTTAAAGCATAGGAAAAGAGGCAGAATGTCGACAATGATACAGTTGGCCAAAAAGAGCATATGCGTTTTTTCCTGAATATATTCAGGAAAAAACGCATAGCCCTTTTTGGCCAACCAAGCAAGCGTGTAAATGAAATCTGCACTACAATGAAGTCTCACTGCCCCCGGTCAAAAGGGCCATCTGAAACAAGTGTAAAATCCAGAAAGGCTGGACAGGTCATGGAGAACAGGGAGCTTTGTTATGCAGAAGGGCAGGATGTAAATTGCCAACAGCCAATCTGGAGAAGTGTATGGTGTTTCCTGAAACACGTAGGAAACAATGCAACACAGCCTATGGCACTTCCACTTATGGTCCTAAAGCTTAGGGAAATTAAAATCAAAAACACACAGCCACTCCAAAGTTTGGGACGGCTCTGTTTACAAGAAACTCGTCTACGGTACAAGTTAAATATCCGAGAAAGCAAAAAATGGATAAAGAAGTTGTGGTACGTACGTACAATGGAATATCACTCAGCAATGAGATCTACGTCATCAGGCCCGTAGCGGCAGAATGAGTGCATTCAGGTACGACGATTCTACGAGAAATAAGTCACACAGAAAAAGAAACATCTTAAGATATCACTCATACACGGAACGTAAACTTGGCTACACATGTACTGAATTACAAAACAGAACAGGGTCTCAAATTTGAAAACCAACTTATGCTTGCTTATGGGGAAAGGTGAGTTGGCGTGCTGCATCAAACCAGAGATTGAAATTTGCACAGATATCGTTCCATAAGCCAAATATATAATAGACAAGACCTACTCCTTGCTCAACGAAATGGACTCAACACCCCATATTCAACTCCTGGGAATATACCTGACAAGTAAGAATCTTAAGACCCATGGATTTATATGTCTCCATAAGGAAATCAAGCGTGTGTACAGCGGCCTAAACGCAGCAGTGAAAATCCGATAAATCCCATTATCAAAATAAATTTCAAACACAAAACACAATGACAGTGAAATAGAGAGCAATTCTTAAATAATTCATTCAGGGCTTGTGATGCAACCTGGATTTACCACATCTACACCCAGAGCTGGGTTAAACATAAGGCTGGACACTTCGGGCTGATAGCATTGGTGTGGTTCGGTGAGCAAACGCAGACCCTTTGAAGTCATACCGCATGGTAGCCATTCCATGGGTCCCAACTCTCCAGGTTTAAGGGATTCTTCCTTCAGCTAAAACATGCATGGGAAACCCAGAGTATGGTCCATCGTGTGATTGGGAAACGTTTTCAAATGCATCTCAGGTTTCATTCCCTGGTACTCGGGTTCACCATTCCAGACGCTTTACTAACACTCTCCCCCCTTGGAGAGTCAGTGCCTTTAACATCCTGTTTGGCACAGTTTGCAATTTCTGCGCAAGATGAACAGGAATAGGGAGAACCAATGAGAGACTAGCTGTAGGTGTCTGCAGGGCAAACGGAACGTTCATTTCCCACCAGGAAGAGGAATTAACCAAAGGCTCAGCGTGCCCTGCCGGAACCAGATTAGGGCCTGAAGCAATCTTGTGGTTATGCGGCCAGCTCACAAGAAAGCGAGTTGAAGAAAGGAGCTCAGGGGCACTGAAATTCACAAAACCGCAGAGTTATGAATGACCGCTATCATCCAAAAATATATTGAAGTAAGCTTTCGAAGAGGACTTGAAAGCGGGGCAGAATTTCAGGAAAACGATTTCAGGGGGTAGAATGGAATTGCACTTAAAGCATAGGAAAAGAGGCAGAATGTCGACAATGATGCACTTGGCCAAAAAGGGCGTATGCGTTTTTTCCTGAATATATTCAGGCAAAAACGCATACGCACTTATTGGCCAACCAAGCAAGCATGTATAGGAAATCTGCACTAAAATGAAGTCTCATTGCCCCCCGGTCAAAAGGGCCATCTGAAAAAAGTGTAAAATCCAGAAAGGCAGGACAGGTCATGGAGAACAGGGAGCCTTGTTATGCTGATGGGCGGGATGTAAATTGCCAACAGCCACTCTGGAGAAGTGTATGGTGTTTCCTGAAACACGTAGGAACCAAAGCAACACAGCCTATGGCATTTCCACTTATGGTCCTATAGCTTAGGGAAATTAAAATAAAAAACACACAGCCACCCTGAAGTTTGGGACGGCTCTGTTTACAAGAATCTCGTCTACAGTACAAATTAAATATCCGAGAAAGCAAAAAATGGATAAAGAAATTGTACTATGCACGTACAATGGAATATCACTCAGCAATGAAATCTACGTCCTCAGGCTCGTAGCGGCATAATGAGTGGATTCAGGTACGATGATTCTACGAGAAATAAGTCACACAGAAAAAGAAACATCATAAGATATCACTAATACACGGAATGTAAACTTGGCCACACATGAACTGAATTACAAAACAGAACAGGGTCCCAAATTTAGAAAACCAAC
Source organism: Delphinapterus leucas (assembly GCF_059928025.1). Classification (NCBI taxonomy): domain Eukaryota; kingdom Metazoa; phylum Chordata; class Mammalia; order Artiodactyla; family Monodontidae; genus Delphinapterus; species Delphinapterus leucas. Next base: position 23,706,354 of record NW_028322232.1, on the reverse strand, counting down.
TTATGCTTGCATATGGGGAAAGGTGAGTTGGGGTGCTGCATAAAACCAGAGATTGAAATTAGCACAGATACCGTTCCATAAGCCAAATATATAATAGACAAATCCTACTCCTTGCTCAATGAAAGGGACTCAACACCCCATATTCAATGCCTGGGAAGATACCTGACAAGGAACAATCTTAAAACCCATGGATTTATATGTCTCCATAAGGAAATCAAGCGTGTGTACAGCGGCCTAAACGCAGCAGTGAAAATCCAATAACTACGATTATCAAAATAAATTTCAAAAACAAAACACAATGACAGTGAAATAGAGAGCAATTCTTAAATAATTCATTCAGCGCTTGTGAGGCAACCTGGATTTACCACATACACACGCAGAGCTGGGTGAGACATAAGGCTGGACACTTCGGGCTGATAGCATTGGTGAGGTTCGGTGAGCAAACGCAGACCCTTTGAAGTCATACTGCATGGTACCCATTCCATGGGTCCCAACTCTCCAAGTTTAAGGGATTCTTCCATCATCTAAAACATGCATGGGAAACCCAGAGTATGGTCCACTGTGTGATTGGGAAACGTTTTCAAATGCATCTCAGTTTTCTTCCCCTGGTACTCGGGTTCACAATTCCAGACGCTTTACTAACACTCTCCCCACTTGGAGAGTCAGTGCCTTTAACCTCCTGTTTGGCTCAGTTTGCAATTTCTGCGCAAGATGAAAAGGAATAGGGAGAACCAATGAGAGACTAGCTGTAGGTGTCTGCACGGGAAATGGAACGCTAATTTCCCACCAGTAAGAGGAATTAACCAAAGGCTCAGCGTGCCCTGCCGGAAACAGATTAGGGCCTGAAGCAATCCTGCGGTTTTGTGGCCAGCTCACAAGAAAGCGAGTTGAAGAAAGGAGCTCAGGGGCACTGTAATTCACACACCTGCAGAGTTATGAATGACAGCTCTCGTCCAAAAATGTACTGAAGTAAGACTTCGAAGAGGACTTGAACGTGGGGCAGAATTTCAGGAAAACGATTTCAGGGGGCAGACTGGAATTGTACTTAAAGCATAGGAAAAGAGACAGAATGTCGACAATGATGCACTTGGCGAAAAAGGGCGTATTCGTTTTTACCTGAATATATGCAGGAAAAAACGCATACGTGGTTTTTGACCAATCAAGCAAGCGTGTAAAGGAAATCTGCACTACAATGAAGTCTCACTGCCCCCCGGTCAAAAGGGCCATCTGAAAAAAGTGTAAAACCCAGAAAGGCAGGACAGGTCATGGAAAAGAGGGAGCCTTGTTACGGTGATTGGCGCAATGTAAATTGCCAACAGCCACTCTGGAGAAGTGTATGGTGTATCCTGAAACACGTAGGAAACAAAGCAACACAGCCTATTGCACTTCCACTTATGATCCTATAGGTTAGTGAAATTAAAATGAAAAACACACAGCCACCCTAAGGTTTGGGACGGCTCTGTTTACAAGAACCTCGTCTACAGTACAAGTTAAATATCCGAGAAAGCAAAAAATGGATAAAGAAGTTGGACTACGCACGTACAATGGAATATCACTCAGCAATGAAATCTACGTCCTCAGGCACGTAGCGGCATAATGAGTGGATTCAGGTACGATGATTCTACGAGAAATAAGTCACACAGAAAAAGAAACATCGTAAGATATCACTAATACACGGAATGTAAACTTGGCTACACATGAACTGAATTACAAAACAGAACAGGGTCCCAAATTTAGAAAACCAACTTACGCTTGCTTATGGGGAAAGGTGAGTTGGGGTGCTGCATAAAACCAGAGATTGAAATTAGCACAGATACCGTTCCATAAGCCAAATATATAATAGACAAGACCTACACCTTGCTCAACGGAATGGACTCAACACCCCATATTCAACGCCTGGCAAGATACCTGACAAGTAATAATCTTAAAACCCATGGATTTATATGTCTCCGTAAGGAAATCAAGCGTGTGTACAGCGGTCTAAACGCAGCAGTGAAAATCCGATATATCCCATTACCAACATAAATTTCAAAAACAAAACACAATGACAGTGAAATGAAGATCATTTCTTAAATAATTAATTCAGGGCTTGTGATGCAACATGGATTTACCACATCTACACCCAGAGCTGGGTGAGACATAATGCTGGACAATTTGGGCTGATAGCATTGGTGAGGTTCGGTGAGCAAACGAAAGACCCTTTGAAGTCATACTGCATGATACCCATTCCATGGGTCCCAACGCTCCAGGTTTAAGGGATTCTTCCTTCAGCAAAAACATGCATGGGAAACCCAGAGTATGGTCCACCGTGTGATTGGGAAACGTTTTCAAATGCATCTCAGTTTTCATCACCTGGCAATCGGGTTCACCATTCCAGACGCTTTAATAACACTCTCCCCACTTGGAGAGTCACTGCCTTTAACCTCCTGTTTGGCACAGTTTGCAATTTCTGCGCAAGATGAACAGGAATATGGGGAACTAATGAGAGACTAGCTGTAGGTGTCTGCACGGGCAAATGGAACGCTCATTTCCCACCAGGAAGAGGAATTACCCAAAGGCTCAGCGTGCCCTGCCGGAAAGAGATTAGGGCCTGAAGCAATCCTGCGGTTTTGCGGCCAGCTCACAAGAAAGCGAGTTGAAGAAAGGAGCTCAGGGGCACTGTAATTCACAAAACTGCAGAGTTATGAATCACAGCTATCGTCCAAAAATGTACTGAAGTAAGTCTTCGAAGAGGACTTGAAAGCGGGGCAGAATTTCAGGAAAACGATTTCAGGGGGTAGACTGGAATTGCACTTAAAGCATAGGAAAAGAGGCAGAATGTCGACAATGATGCACTTGGCCAAAAAGGGCGTATGCGTTTTTTCCTGAATATATTCAGGAAAAAACGCATACGTACTTTTTGACCAACCAAGCAAGCGTGTAAAGGAAATCTGCACTACAATGAAGTCTCACAGCCCCCCAGTCAAAAGGGCCATCTGAAGAAAGTGCAAAATCCAGAAAGGCAGGACAGGTCATGGAGAACAGGGAACCTTGTTATGCTGATGGGCGGGATGTAAATTGCCAACAGCCACTCTGGAGAAGTGTATGGTGTTTCCTGAAACACGTAGGAAACAAAGCAACACAGCCTATGGCACTTCCACTTATAGTCCTATAGCTTAGGAAAATTACAATCAAAAACACACAGCCACCCCAAAGTTTGGGATGGCTCTGTTTGCAAGAACCTCATCTACGGTACAAGTTAAATATCCGAGGAAGCAAAAACTGGATAAAGAAGTTGTGGTACGCACGTACAATGGAATATCACTCAGCAATGAAATCTATGTCATCAGGCCCGTAGCGGCATAATGAGTGGATTCAGGTACGATGATTCTACGAGAAATAAGTCACACAGAAAAAGAAACATCATAAGATATCACTAATACACGGAATGTAAACTTGGCTACACATGAACTGAATTACAAAACAGAAAAGGGTCTCAAATTTAGAAAACCAACTTATGCTTGCTTATGGGGAAAGGTGAGTTGGGGTGCTGCATAAAACCAGAGATTGAAATTAGCACAGATGCCGTTCCATAAGCCAAATATATAATAGAGAAGACCTACTCCTTGCTCAACGAAATGGACTCAACATCCCATATTCAACGCATGGGAAGATACCTGACAAGTAAGAATCTTAAAACCCATGGATTTATATGTCTCCATAAGGAAATCAAGCGTGTGTACAGCGGCCTAAATGCAGCAGTGAACATCCGATAAATTCCGTTATCGAAATAAATTTGAAAAACAAAACACAATGACAGTGAAATAGAGAGCAAATCTTAAATAATTCATTCAGGGCTTGTGATGCAACCTGGATTTACCACATCTACACCCAGAGCTGGGTGAGACATAATGCTGGACAATTTGGGCTGATAGCATTGGTGAGGTTCGGTGAGCAAACAAAAGACCCTTTGAAGTCATACTGCATGATACCCATTCCATGGGTCCCAACGCTCCAGGTTTAAGGGATTCTTCCTTCAGCAAAAACATGCATGGGAAACCCAGAGTATGGTCCACCGTGTGATTGGGAAACGTTTTCAAATGCATCTCAGTTTTCATCACCTGGCAATCGGGTTCACCATTCCAGACGCTTTAATAACACTCTCCCCACTTGGAGAGTCACTGCCTTTAACCTCCGGTTTGGCACAGTTTGCAATTTCTACGCAAGATGAACAGGAATAGGGAGAACCAATGAGAGACTAGCTGTAGGTGTCTGCACGGGCAAATGGAACGCTCATTTCCCACCAGGAAGAGGAATTACCCAAAGGCTCAGCGTGCCCTGCCGGAAAGAGATTAGGGCCTGAAGCAATCCTGTGGTTTTGCGGCCAGCTCACAAGAAAGAGAGTTGAAGAAAGGAGCTCAGGGGCACTGTAATTCACAAACCTGCAGAGTTATGAATGACAGCTATCGTCCAAAAATGTATTGTAATAAGTCTTCGAAGAGGACTTGAAAGCGGGCAGAATTTCAGGAAAACGATTTCAGGAGGTAGACTGGAATTGCACTTAAAGCATAGGAAAAGAGGCAGAATGTCGACAATGATGCACTTGGCCAAAAAGGGCGTATGCGTTTTTTCCTGAATATATTCAGGAAAAAACGCATACGCCCTTTTTGGCCAACCAAGCAAGCGTGTAAAGGAAATCTGCACTACAATGAAGTCTCACTGTGCCCCGGTCAAAAGGGCCATCTGAAAAAAGTGTAAAATCCAGAAAGGCAGGACAGGTCATGGAGAACACAGAGCCTTGTTATGCTGATGGGCGGGATGTAAATTGCCAACAGCCACTCTGGAGAAGTGTATGGTGTTTCCTGAAACACGTAGGAAACAAAGCAACACAGCCTATGGCACTTCCACTTATGGTCCTATAGCGTAGGGAAATTACAATCAAAAACACACAGCCACCCCAAAGTTTGGGACGGCTCTGTTTACAAGAACCTCGTCTACGGTACAAGTTAAATATCCCAGAAAGCAAAAAATGCATAAAGATGTTGTGGTACGCACGTACAATGGTATATCACTCAGCAATGAAATCTACGTCATCAGGCCCGTAGCGGCATAATGAGTGGATTCAGGTACGATGATTCTACGAGAAATAAGTCACACAGAAAAAGAAACATCATAAGATATCACTAATACACGGAATGTCAACTTGGCTACACATGAACTGAATTACAAAACAGAACAGTGTCTCAAATTTAGAAAACCAACTTAGGCTTGCTTATGGGGAAAGGTGAGTTGGGGTGCTGCATAAAACCACAGATTGAAATTAGCACAGATACCGTTCAATAAGACAAATATATAATAGACAAGACCTACTCCTTGCTCAACGAAATGGACTCAACACGCCATATTCAACGCCTGGGAACATACCTGACAAGTAAAATCTTATAACCCATGGATTTATATGTCTCCATAAGGAAATCAAGCGTGTGTACAGCAGCCTAAACACAGCAGTGAATATCCGATAAATCCCATTATCAAAATAAATTTCAAAAACAAAACACAATGACAGTGAAAGAGAACTATTCTTAAATAATACATTCAGGGCTTGTGATGCAACCTGGATTTACCACATCTACACCCAGAGCTGGGTGAGACATAAGGCCGGACACTTCGGGCTGATAGCATTGGTGAGGTTCGGTGAGAAAACGCAGACCCTTTGAAGTCATACTGCATGGTACCCATTCTATGGGTCCCAACTCTCCAGGTTTAAGGGATTCTTCCTTCAGCTAAAACATGCATGGGAATCCCATAGTATGGACCACCGTGTGATTGTGAAACGTTTACAAATGCATCTCAGTTTTCGCCCCTGGTACTCGGGTTCACCATTCCAGACGCTTTGCTAACACTCTCCCCACTTGGAGAGTCAGTGCCTTTAACCTCCTGTTTGGCACAGTTTGCAATTTCTGCGCAAGATGAACAGGAATATGGGGAACTAATGAGAGACTAGCTGTAGGTGTCTGCACGGGCAAATCGAATGCTCATTTCCCACCAGGAACAGGAATTACCCAAAGGCTCAGCGTGCCCTGCCGGAAACAGATTAGGGCCTGAAGCAATCCTGCGGTTTTGCGGCCAGCTCACAAGAAAGCGAGTTGAAGAAAGGAGCTCAGGGGCACTGTAATTCACAAAACTGCAGAGTTATGAATCACAGCTATCGTCCAAAAATGTACTGAAGTAAGTCTTCGAAGAGGACTTGAAAGCGGGGCAGAATTTCAGGAAAACGATTTCAGGGGGTAGACTGGAATTGCACTTAAAGCATAGGAAAAGAGGCAGAATGTCGACAATGATGCACTTGGCCAAAAAGGGCGTATGCGTTTTTTCCTGAATATATTCAGGAAAAAACGCATACGTACTTTTTGACCAACCAAGCAAGCGTGTAAAGGAAATCTGCACTACAATGAAGTCTCACAGCCCCCCAGTCAAAAGGGCCATCTGAAGAAAGTGCAAAATCCAGAAAGGCAGGACAGGTCATGGAGAACAGGGAGCCTTGTTATGCTGATGGGCGGGATGTAAATTGCCAACAGCCACTCTGGAGAAGTGTATGGTGTTTCCTGAAACACGTAGGAAACAAAGCAACACAGCCTATGGCACTTCCACTTATAGTCCTATAGCTTAGGAAAATTACAATCAAAAACACACAGCCACCCCAAAGTTTGGGATGGCTCTGTTTACAAGAACCTCATCTACGGTACAAGTTAAATATCCGAGGAAGCAAAAACTGGATAAAGAAGTTGTGGTACGCACGTACAATGGAATATCACTCAGCAATGAAATCTATGTCATCAGGCCCGTAGCGGCATAATGAGTGGATTCAGGTACGATGATTCTACGAGAAATAAGTCACACAGAAAAAGAAACATCATAAGATATCACTAATACACGGAATGTAAACTTGGCTACACATGAACTGAATTACAAAACAGAAAAGGGTCTCAAATTTAGAAAACCAACTTATGCTTGCTTATGGGGAAAGGTGAGTTGGGGTGCTGCATAAAACCAGAGATTGAAATTAGCACAGATGCCGTTCCATAAGCCAAATATATAATAGAGAAGACCTACTCCTTGCTCAACGAAATGGACTCAACATCCCATATTCAACGCATGGGAAGATACCTGACAAGTAAGAATCTTAAAACCCATGGATTTATATGTCTCCATAAGGAAATCAAGCGTGTGTACAGCGGCCTAAATGCAGCAGTGAACATCCGATAAATTCCGTTATCGAAATAAATTTGAAAAACAAAACACAATGACAGTGAAATAGAGAGCAAATCTTAAATAATTCATTCAGGGCTTGTGATGCAACCTGGATTTACCACATCTACACCCAGAGCTGGGTGAGACATAATGCTGGACAATTTGGGCTGATAGCATTGGTGAGGTTCGGTGAGCAAACGAAAGACCCTTTGAAGTCATACTGCATGATACCCATTCCATGGGTCCCAACGCTCCAGGTTTAAGGGATTCTTCCTTCAGCAAAAACATGCATGGGAAACCCAGAGTATGGTCCACCGTGTGATTGGGAAACGTTTTCAAATGCATCTCAGTTTTCATCACCTGGCAATCGGGTTCACCATTCCAGACGCTTTAATAACACTCTCCCCACTTGGAGAGTCACTGCCTTTAACCTCCGGTTTGGCACAGTTTGCAATTTCTACGCAAGATGAACAGGAATAGGGAGAACCAATGAGAGACTAGCTGTAGGTGTCTGCACGGGCAAATGGAACGCTCATTTCCCACCAGGAAGAGGAATTACCCAAAGGCTCAGCGTGCCCTGCCGGAAAGAGATTAGGGCCTGAAGCAATCCTGTGGTTTTGCGGCCAGCTCACAAGAAAGAGAGTTGAAGAAAGGAGCTCAGGGGCACTGTAATTCACAAACCTGCAGAGTTATGAATGACAGCTATCGTCCAAAAATGTATTGTAATAAGTCTTCGAAGAGGACTTGAAAGCGGGCAGAATTTCAGGAAAACGATTTCAGGAGGTAGACTGGAATTGCACTTAAAGCATAGGAAAAGAGGCAGAATGTCGACAATGATGCACTTGGCCAAAAAGGGCGTATGCGTTTTTTCCTGAATAAATTCAGGAAAAAACGCATGCGCCCTTTTTGGCCAACCAAGCAAGCGTGTAAAGGAAATCTGCACTACAATGAAGTCTCACTGTGCCCCGGTCAAAAGGGCCATCTGAAAAATGTGTAAAATCCAGAAAGGCAGGACAGGTCATGGAAAACAGGGTGCCTTGTTATGCTGATGGGCGGGATGTAAATTGCCAGCAGCCACTCTGGAGAAGTGTATGGTGTTTCCTGAAACACGTAGGAAACAAGGAACACAGCCTATGGCACTTCCACTTATGGTCCTATAGCTTAGGGAAATTAAAATCAAAAACACACAGCCACCCCAATGTTTGAGATGGTTCTGTTTATAAGAACCTCGTCTACGGTACAAGTTAAATATCCCAGAAAGCAAAAAATGCATAAAGATGTTTTGGTACGCACGTACAATGGTATATCACTCAGCAATGAAATCTACGTCATCAGGTCCGTAGCGGCATAATGAGTGGATTCAGGTACGATGATTCTACGAGAAATAAGTCACACAGAAAAAGAAACATCATAAGATATCACTAATACACGGAATGTAAACTTGGCTACAAATGAACTGAATTACAAAACAGAACAGTGTCTCAAATTTAGAAAACCAACTTAGGCTTGCTTATGGGGAAAGGTGAGTTGGGGTGCTGCATAAAACCAGAGATTGAAATTAGCACAGATACCTTTCCATAAGCCAAATATATAATAGAAAAGACCTACTCCTTGCTCAACGTAATGGACTCAACACCCCATATTCAACGCCGGGGACGATACCTGACAAGTAAGAATCTTAAAACCCATGGATTTATATGTCTCCATAAGGCAATCAAGCATGTGTACAGCGGCCTAAACGCAGCAGTGAAAATCCGATAAATCCCATTATCAAAATAAATTTCAAAAACAAAACACAATGACAGTGAAACAGAGAGTAAATCTTAAATAATTCATTCAGAGCTGGTGATGCAACCTGGATTTCCCACATCTACACCCAGAGCTGGGTGAGACATAAGGCTGGACACTTCGGGCTGATAGCATTGGTGAGGTTCGGTGAGCAAACGCAGACCCTTTGAATTCATACTGCATGGTACCCATTCCAAGGGTCCCAACTCTCTAGGTTTAAGGGATTCTTCCTTCAGCTAAAACACGCATGGGAAACCCAGAGTATGGTCCACCGTGTGATTGGGAAACGTTTTCAAATGCATCTCAGTTTTCGTCCCCTGGTACTCGGGTTCACCGTTCCAGACGGTTTGCTAACACTCTCCCCACTTGGAGAGTCAGTGCCTTTAACCTCCTGTTTGGCACAGTTTGCAATTTCTGCGCAAGATGAACAGGAATATGGGGAACTAATGAGAGACTAGCTGTAGGTGTCTGCACGGGCAAATCGAATGCTCATTTCCCACCAGGAACAGGAATTACCCAAAGGCTCAGCGTGCCCTGCCGGAAACAGATTAGGGCCTGAAGCAATCCTGCGGTTTTGCGGCCAGCTCACAAGAAAGCGAGTTGAAGAAAGGAGCTCAGGGGCACTGTAATTCACAAAACTGCAGAGTTATGAATCACAGCTATCGTCCAAAAATGTACTGAAGTAAGTCTTCGAAGAGGACTTGAAAGCGGGGCAGAATTTCAGGAAAACGATTTCAGGGGGTAGACTGGAATTGCACTTAAAGCATAGGAAAAGAGGCAGAATGTCGACAATGATGCACTTGGCCAAAAAGGGCGTATGCGTTTTTTCCTGAATATATTCAGGAAAAAACGCATACGTACTTTTTGACCAACCAAGCAAGCGTGTAAAGGAAATCTGCACTACAATGAAGTCTCACAGCCCCCCAGTCAAAAGGGCCATCTGAAGAAAGTGCAAAATCCAGAAAGGCAGGACAGGTCATGGAGAACAGGGAACCTTGTTATGCTGATGGGCGGGATGTAAATTGCCAACAGCCACTCTGGAGAAGTGTATGGTGTTTCCTGAAACACGTAGGAAACAAAGCAACACAGCCTATGGCACTTCCACTTATAGTCCTATAGCTTAGGAAAATTACAATCAAAAACACACAGCCACCCCAAAGTTTGGGATGGCTCTGTTTACAAGAACCTCATCTACGGTACAAGTTAAATATCCGAGGAAGCAAAAACTGGATAAAGAAGTTGTGGTACGCACGTACAATGGAATATCACTCAGCAATGAAATCTATGTCATCAGGCCCGTAGCGGCATAATGAGTGGATTCAGGTACGATGATTCTACGAGAAATAAGTCACACAGAAAAAGAAACATCATAAGATATCACTAATACACGGAATGTAAACTTGGCTACACATGAACTGAATTACAAAACAGAAAAGGGTCTCAAATTTAGAAAACCAACTTATGCTTGCTTATGGGGAAAGGTGAGTTGGGGTGCTGCATAAAACCAGAGATTGAAATTAGCACAGATGCCGTTCCATAAGCCAAATATATAATAGAGAAGACCTACTCCTTGCTCAACGAAATGGACTCAACATCCCATATTCAACGCATGGGAAGATACCTGACAAGTAAGAATCTTAAAACCCATGGATTTATATGTCTCCATAAGGAAATCAAGCGTGTGTACAGCGGCCTAAATGCAGCAGTGAACATCCGATAAATTCCGTTATCGAAATAAATTTGAAAAACAAAACACAATGACAGTGAAATAGAGAGCAAATCTTAAATAATTCATTCAGGGCTTGTGATGCAACCTGGATTTACCACATCTACACCCAGAGCTGGGTGAGACATAATGCTGGACAATTTGGGCTGATAGCATTGGTGAGGTTCGGTGAGCAAACAAAAGACCCTTTGAAGTCATACTGCATGATACCCATTCCATGGGTCCCAACGCTCCAGGTTTAAGGGATTCTTCCTTCAGCAAAAACATGCATGGGAAACCCAGAGTATGGTCCACCGTGTGATTGGGAAACGTTTTCAAATGCATCTCAGTTTTCATCACCTGGCAATCGGGTTCACCATTCCAGACGCTTTAATAACACTCTCCCCACTTGGAGAGTCACTGCCTTTAACCTCCGGTTTGGCACAGTTTGCAATTTCTACGCAAGATGAACAGGAATAGGGAGAACCAATGAGAGACTAGCTGTAGGTGTCTGCACGGGCAAATGGAACGCTCATTTCCCACCAGGAAGAGGAATTACCCAAAGGCTCAGCGTGCCCTGCCGGAAAGAGATTAGGGCCTGAAGCAATCCTGTGGTTTTGCGGCCAGCTCACAAGAAAGAGAGTTGAAGAAAGGAGCTCAGGGGCACTGTAATTCACAAACCTGCAGAGTTATGAATGACAGCTATCGTCCAAAAATGTATTGTAATAAGTCTTCGAAGAGGACTTGAAAGCGGGCAGAATTTCAGGAAAACGATTTCAGGAGGTAGACTGGAATTGCACTTAAAGCATAGGAAAAGAGGCAGAATGTCGACAATGATGCACTTGGCCAAAAAGGGCGTATGCGTTTTTTCCTGAATATATTCAGGAAAAAACGCATACGCCCTTTTTGGCCAACCAAGCAAGCGTGTAAAGGAAATCTGCACTACAATGAAGTCTCACTGTGCCCCGGTCAAAAGGGCCATCTGAAAAAAGTGTAAAATCCAGAAAGGCAGGACAGGTCATGGAGAACACAGAGCCTTGTTATGCTGATGGGCGGGATGTAAATTGCCAACAGCCACTCTGGAGAAGTGTATGGTGTTTCCTGAAACACGTAGGAAACAAAGCAACACAGCCTATGGCACTTCCACTTATGGTCCTATAGCGTAGGGAAATTACAATCAAAAACACACAGCCACCCCAAAGTTTGGGACGGCTCTGTTTACAAGAACCTCGTCTACGGTACAAGTTAAATATCCCAGAAAGCAAAAAATGCATAAAGATGTTGTGGTACGCACGTACAATGGTATATCACTCAGCAATGAAATCTACGTCATCAGGCCCGTAGCGGCATAATGAGTGGATTCAGGTACGATGATTCTACGAGAAATAAGTCACACAGAAAAAGAAACATCATAAGATATCACTAATACACGGAATGTCAACTTGGCTACACATGAACTGAATTACAAAACAGAACAGTGTCTCAAATTTAGAAAACCAACTTAGGCTTGCTTATGGGGAAAGGTGAGTTGGGGTGCTGCATAAAACCACAGATTGAAATTAGCACAGATACCGTTCAATAAGACAAATATATAATAGACAAGACCTACTCCTTGCTCAACGAAATGGACTCAACACGCCATATTCAACGCCTGGGAACATACCTGACAAGTAAAATCTTATAACCCATGGATTTATATGTCTCCATAAGGAAATCAAGCGTGTGTACAGCAGCCTAAACACAGCAGTGAATATCCGATAAATCCCATTATCAAAATAAATTTCAAAAACAAAACACAATGACAGTGAAAGAGAACTATTCTTAAATAATACATTCAGGGCTTGTGATGCAACCTGGATTTACCACATCTACACCCAGAGCTGGGTGAGACATAAGGCCGGACACTTCGGGCTGATAGCATTGGTGAGGTTCGGTGAGAAAACGCAGACCCTTTGAAGTCATACTGCATGGTACCCATTCTATGGGTCCCAACTCTCCAGGTTTAAGGGATTCTTCCTTCAGCTAAAACATGCATGGGAATCCCATAGTATGGACCACCGTGTGATTGTGAAACGTTTACAAATGCATCTCAGTTTTCGCCCCTGGTACTCGGGTTCACCATTCCAGACGCTTTGCTAACACTCTCCCCACTTGGAGAGTCAGTGCCTTTAACCTCCTGTTTGGCACAGTTTGCAATTTCTGCGCAAGATGAACAGGAATATGGGGAACTAATGAGAGACTAGCTGTAGGTGTCTGCACGGGCAAATCGAATGCTCATTTCCCACCAGGAACAGGAATTACCCAAAGGCTCAGCGTGCCCTGCCGGAAACAGATTAGGGCCTGAAGCAATCCTGCGGTTTTGCGGCCAGCTCACAAGAAAGCGAGTTGAAGAAAGGAGCTCAGGGGCACTGTAATTCACAAAACTGCAGAGTTATGAATCACAGCTATCGTCCAAAAATGTACTGAAGTAAGTCTTCGAAGAGGACTTGAAAGCGGGGCAGAATTTCAGGAAAACGATTTCAGGGGGTAGACTGGAATTGCACTTAAAGCATAGGAAAAGAGGCAGAATGTCGACAATGATGCACTTGGCCAAAAAGGGCGTATGCGTTTTTTCCTGAATATATTCAGGAAAAAACGCATACGTACTTTTTGACCAACCAAGCAAGCGTGTAAAGGAAATCTGCACTACAATGAAGTCTCACAGCCCCCCAGTCAAAAGGGCCATCTGAAGAAAGTGCAAAATCCAGAAAGGCAGGACAGGTCATGGAGAACAGGGAGCCTTGTTATGCTGATGGGCGGGATGTAAATTGCCAACAGCCACTCTGGAGAAGTGTATGGTGTTTCCTGAAACACGTAGGAAACAAAGCAACACAGCCTATGGCACTTCCACTTATAGTCCTATAGCTTAGGAAAATTACAATCAAAAACACACAGCCACCCCAAAGTTTGGGATGGCTCTGTTTACAAGAACCTCATCTACGGTACAAGTTAAATATCCCAGAAAGCAAAAAATGCATAAAGATGTTTTGGTACGCACGTACAATGGTATATCACTCAGCAATGAAATCTACGTCATCAGGTCCGTAGCGGCATAATGAGTGGATTCAGGTACGATGATTCTACGAGAAATAAGTCACACAGAAAAAGAAACATCATAAGATATCACTAATACACGGAATGTAAACTTGGCTACAAATGAACTGAATTACAAAACAGAACAGTGTCTCAAATTTAGAAAACCAACTTAGGCTTGCTTATGGGGAAAGGTGAGTTGGGGTGCTGCATAAAACCAGAGATTGAAATTAGCACAGATACCTTTCCATAAGCCAAATATATAATAGAAAAGACCTACTCCTTGCTCAACGTAATGGACTCAACACCCCATATTCAACGCCTGGGAAGATACCTGACAAGTAAGAATCTTAAAACCCATGGATTTATATGTCTCCATAAGGCAATCAAGCATGAGTACAGCGGCCTAAACGCAGCAGTGAAAATCCGATAAATCCCATTATCAAAATAAATTTCAAAAACAAAACACAATGACAGTGAAACAGAGAGTAAATCTTAAATAATTCATTCAGAGCTGGTGATGCAACCTGGATTTCCCACATCTACACCCAGAGCTGGGTGAGACATAAGGCTGGACACTTCGGGCTGATAGCATTGGTGAGGTTCGGTGAGCAAACGCAGACCCTTTGAATTCATACTGCATGGTACCCATTCCAAGGGTCCCAACTCTCTAGGTTTAAGGGATTCTTCCTTCAGCTAAAACACGCATGGGAAACCCAGAGTATGGTCCACCGTGTGATTGGGAAACGTTTTCAAATGCATCTCAGTTTTCGTCCCCTGGTACTCGGGTTCACCGTTCCAGACGGTTTGCTAACACTCTCCCCACTTGGAGAGTCAGTGCCTTTAACCTCCGGTTTGGCACAGTTTGCAATTTCTGCGCAAGATGAACAGGAATAGGGAGAACCGATGAGAGACTAGCTGTAGGTGTCTGCACGGGCAAATGGAACGCTCATTTCCCACCAGGAAGAGGAATTAACCAAAGGCTCAGCGTGCCCTGGCGGAAACAGATTAGGGCCTGAAGCAATCCTGCGGTTTTGCGGACAGCTCACATGAAAGCGAGTTGAAGAAAGGAGCTCAGGGACACTGTAATTCACAAACTTGCAGAGTAATGAATGACAGCTATCGTCCAAAAATGTACTGAAGTATGTCTTCGAAGAGGAGTTGAAAGCGGGGCAGAATTTCAGGAAAACGATTTCAGGGGGTAGACTGGAATTGCACTTAAAGCACAGGAAAAGAGGCAGAATGTCGACAATGATGCACTTGGCCAAAAAGGGCGTATGCGTTTTTTCCTGAATATATTCAGGAAAAAACGCATACGCCCTTTTTGGCCAACCAAGCAAGCGTGTAAAGGAAATCTGCACTACAATGAAGTTTCACTGCCCCCGGGTCAAAAGGGCCATCTGAAAAAAGTGTAAAATCCAGAAAGGCAGGACAGGTCATGGAGAACAGGGAGCCTTGTTATGCTGCTTGGCGGGATGTAAATTGCCAACAGCCACTCTGGAGAAGTGTATGGTGTTTCCTGAAACACGTAGGAAACAAAGCAACACAGCCTATGGCACTTCCACTTATAGTCCTATAGCTTAGGAAAATTACAATCAAAAACACACAGCCACCCCAAAGTTTGGGACGGCTCTGTTTACAAGAACCTCGTCTACGGTACAAGTTAAATATCCGAGGAAGCAAAAACTGGATAAAGAAGTTGTGGTACGCACGTACAATGGAATATCACTCAGCAATGAAATCTATGTCATCAGGCCCGTAGTGGCATAATGAGTGGATTCAGGTACGATGATTCTACGAGAAATAAGTCACACAGAAAAAGAAACATCATAAGATATCACTAATACACGGAATGTAAACTTGGCTACACATGAACTGAATTACAAAACAGAAAAGGGTCTCAAATTTAGAAAACCAACTTATGCTTGCTTATGGGGAAAGGTGAGTTGGGGTGCTGCATAAAACCAGAGATTGAAATTAGCACAGATGCCGTTCCATAAGCCAAATATATAATAGACAAGACCTACTCCTTGCTCAACGAAATGGACTCAACATCCCATATTCAACGCATGGGAAGATACCTGACAAGTAAGAATCTTAAAACCCATGGATTTATATGTCTCCATAAGGCAATCAAGCATGTGTACAGCGGCCTAAACGCAGCAGTGAAAATCCGATAAATCCCATTATCAAAATAAATTTCAAAAACAAAACACAATGACAGTGAAACAGAGAGTAAATCTTAAATAATTCATTCAGAGCTGGTGATGCAACCTGGATTTCCCACATCTACACCCAGAGCTGGGTGAGACATAAGGCTGGACACTTCGGGCTGATAGCATTGGTGAGGTTTGGTGAGCAAACGCAGACCCTTTGAATTCATACTGCATGGTACCCATTCCAAGGGTCCCAACTCTCTAGGTTTAAGGGATTCTTCCTTCAGCTAAAACACGCATGGGAAACCCAGAGTATGGTCCACCGTGTGATTGGGAAACGTTTTCAAATGCATCTCAGTTTTCGTCCCCTGGTACTCGGGTTCACCGTTCCAGACGGTTTACTAACACTCTCCCCACTTGGAGAGTCAGTGCCTTTAACCACCGGTTTGGCACAGTTTGCAATTTCTGCGCAAGATGAACAGGAATAGGGAGAACCGATGAGAGACTAGCTGTAGGTGTCTGCACGGGCAAATGGAACGCTCATTTCCCACCAGGAAGAGGAATTAACCAAAGGCTCAGCGTGCCCTGGCGGAAACAGATTAGGGCCTGAAGCAATCCTGCGGTTTTGCGGACAGCTCACATGAAAGCGAGTTGAAGAAAGGAGCTCAGGGACACTGTAATTCACAAACCTGCAGAGTAATGAATGACAGCTATCGTCCAAAAATGTACTGAAGTATGTCTTCGAAGAGGAGTTGAAAGCGGGGCAGAATTTCAGGAAAACGATTTCAGGGGGTAGACTGGAATTGCACTTAAAGCACAGGAAAAGAGGCAGAATGTCGACAATGATGCACTTGGCCAAAAAGGGCGTATGCGTTTTTTCCTGAATATATTCAGGAAAAAACGCATACGCCCTTTTTGGCCAACCAAGCAAGCCTGTAAAGGAAATCTGCACTACAATGAAGTTTCACTGCCCCCGGGTCAAAAGGGCCATCTGAAAAAAGTGTAAAATCCAGAAAGGCAGGACAGATCATGGAGAACAGGGAGCCTTGTTATTCTGACCTGTGGGATATAAATTGCCAACAGCCACTCTGGAGAAGTGTATGGTGTTTCCTGAAACACATAGGAAACAAAGAAACACAGCCTATGGCACTTCCACTTATGGTCCTATAGCTTAGGTAAATTAAAATCAAAAACACACAACCACCCCAAAGTTTGGGACGGCTCTGTTTACAAGAACCTTGTCTACGGTACAAGTTAAATATCCGAGAAAGCAAAAAATGGATAAAGAAGTTGTGGTACGCATGTACAATGGAATATCACTCAGCAATGAAATCTACATCATCAGGTCCGTAGCGGCATAATGAGTGGATTCAGGTACGATGATTCTACGAGAAATAAGTTCCACAGAAAAAGAAACATCATAAGATATCATTAATACACGGAATGTAAACTTGGCTACACATGAACTGAATTACAAAACAGAAAAGGGTCTCAAATTTAGAAAAACAACTTATGCTTGCTTAAGGGGAAAGGTGAGTTGGGGTGCTGCATAAAACCAGAGATTGAAATTAGCACAGATACCGTTCCATAAGCCAAATATATAATAGACAAGACCTACTCCTTGCTCAACGAAATGGACTCAACACCCCATATTCAACGCCTGGGTAGATACCTGAAAACTAAGAATCTTAAAACCCATGGATTTATATGTCTCCATAAGGAAATCAAGCGTGTGTACAGTGGCCTAAACGCAGCAGTGAAAATCTGATAAATCCCATTATCAAAATAAATTTCAAAAACAAAACACAATGCCAGTGAAATAGAGAGCAATTTTTAAATAATTCATTCAGGGCTTGTGATGCAACCTGGATTTACCACATCTACACCCAGAGCTGGGTGAGACATAAGGCTGGACACTTCGGGCTGATAGCATTGGTGAGGTTCGGTGAGCAAACGCAGACCCTTTGAAGTCACACTGCATGGTACCCATTCCATGGGTCCAAACTCTCCAGGTTTAAGGGATTGTTCCTTCAGCTAAAACATGCATGGGAAACCCAGAGTATGGTCCACCGTGTGATTGGGAAACGTTTTCAAATGCATCTCAGATTTCGAACCCTGGTACTCGGGTTCACCATTCCAGACGCTTTACTAACACTCTCCCCACTTGGAGAGTCAGTGCCTTTAACCTCCTGTTTGGCACAGTTTGCAATTTCTGCGCAAGATGAACAGGAATAGGGAGAACCAATGAGAGACTAGCTGTAGGTGTCTGCACGGGCAAATGGAACGCTCATTTCCCACCAGGAAGAGGAATTAACCAAAGGCTCAGCATGCCCTGCCGGAAACAGATTAGGGCCTGAAGCAATCCTGCGGTTTTGCGGACAGCTCACAAGAAAGCGAGTTGAAGAAAGGAGCTCAGGGCCACTGTAATTCACAAACCTGCAGAGTTATGAATGACAGCTATCGTCCAAAAATGTATTGAAGTAAGTCTTCGAAGAGAACTTGAAAGCGGGGCAGAATTTCAGGAAAAGGATTTAAGGGGGTAGACTTTAATGGCACTTAAAGCATAGGAAAAGAGGCAGAATGTAGACAATGATGCACTTGGCCAAAAAGGGCGTATGCGTTTTTTCCTGAATATATTCAGGAAAAAACGCATACACCCTTTTTGGCCAACCAAGCAAGCGTGTAAATGAAAACTGCACTACAATGAAGTCTCACTGCCCCCCGGTCAAAAGGGCCATCTGAAAAAAGTGTAAAATCCAGAAAAGCAGGAGAGCTCATGGAGAACAGTGAGCCTTGTTATGCTGACCTGTGGGATATAAATTGCCAACAGCCACTCTGGAGAAGTGTATGGTGTTTCCTGAAACACATAGGAAACAAAGCAACACAGCCTATGGCACTTCCACTTATGGTCCTATAGCTTAGCGAAATTAAAATCAAAAACACACAGCCACCCCAAAGTTTGGGACGGCTCTGTTTACAAGAACCTCGTCTACGGTACAAGTTAAATATCCGAGAAAGCAAAAAATGGATAAAGAAGTTGTGGTACGCACGTACAATGGAATATCACTCAGCAATAAAATCTACGTCATCAGGTCCATAGCGGCATAATGAGTGGATTCAGGTACGATGATTCTATGAGAAATAAGTCACACAGAAAAAGAAATATCATAAGATATCACTAATACACTGAATGTAAACTTGGCTACACATGTATTGAATTACAAAACAGAACAGGGTCTCAAATTGAGAAAACCAACTTATGCTTGCTTAAGGGGAAAGGAGAGTTGGGGTGCTGCATAAAACCCGAGATTGAAATTAGCACAGATACCGTTCCATAAGCCAAATATATAATAGACAAGACCTACTCCTTGCTCAACGAAATGGACTCAACACGCCATATTCAACGCCTGGGAACATACCTGACAAGTAAAATCTTATAACCCATGGATTTATATGTCTCCATAAGGAAATCAAGCGTGTGTACAGCAGCCTAAACGCAGCAGTGAATATCCGATAAATCCCATTATCAAAATAAATTTCAAAAACAAAACACAATGACAGTGAAAGAGAACTATTCTTAAATAATTCATTCAGGGCTTGTGATGCAACCTGGATTTACCACATCTACACCCAGAGCTGGGTGAGACATAAGGCCGGAAACTTCGGGCTGATAGTATTGGTGAGGTTCGGTGAGCAAACGCAGACCCTTTGAAGTTATACTGCATGGTACCCATTCTATGGGTCCCAACTCTCCAGGTTTAAGGGATTCTTCCGTCAGCTAAAACATGCATGGGAATCCCATAGTATGGACCACCGTGTGATTGGGAAACGTTTTCAAATGCATCTCAGGTTTCGCCACTGGTACTCGGGTTCACCATTCCAGACGCTTTACTAACACTCTCCCCACTTGGAGAGTCAGTGCCTTTAACCTCCTGTTTGGCACAGTTTGAAATTTCTGCGCAAGATGAACAGGAATAGGGGGAACTAATGAGAGACTAGCTGTAGGTGTCTGCACCGGCAAATCGAATGCTCATTTCCCACCAGGAACAGGAATTAACCAAAGGCTCAGCGTGCCCTGCCGGAAACAGATTAGGGCCTGAAGCAATCCTGCGGTTTTGCGGCCAGCTCACAAGAAAGCGAGTTGAAGAAAGGAGCTCAGGGGCACCGTAATTCACAAAACTGCAGAGTTATGAATGACAGCTATCGTCCAAAAATGTACTGAAGTAAGTCTTCGAAGAGGACTTGAAAGCGGGGCAGAATTTCAGGAAAACGATTTCAGGGGGTAGACTGGAATTGCACTTAAAGCATAGGAAAAGAGGCAGAATGTCGACAATGATGCACTTGGCCAAAAAGGGAGTATGCGTTTTTTCCGGAATATATTCAGGAAAAAACGCATACGTACTTTTTGACCAACCAAGCAAGCGTGTAAAGGAAATCTGCACTACAATGAAGTCTCACAGCCCCCCAGTCAAAAGGGCCATCTGAAGAAAGTGCAAAATCCAGAAAGGCAGGACAGGTCATGGAGAACAGGGAGCCTTGTTATGCTGATGGGCGGGATGTAAATTGCCAACAGCCACTCTGGAGAAGTGTATGGTGTTTCCTGAAACACGTAGGAAACAAAGCAACACAGCCTATGGCACTTCCACTTATAGTCCTATAGCTTAGGAAAATTACAATCAAAAACACACAGCCACCCCAAAGTTTGGGACGGCTCTGTTTACAAGAACCTCGTCTACGGTACAAGTTAAATATCCGAGGAAGCAAAAACTGGATAAAGAAGTTGTGGTACGCACGTACAATGGAATATCACTCAGCAATGAAATCTATGTCATCAGGCCCGTAGCGGCATAATGAGTGGATTCAGGTACGATGATTCTACGAGAAATAAGTCACACAGAAAAAGAAACATCATAAGATATCACTAATACACGGAATGTAAACTTGGCTACACATGAACTGAATTACAAAACAGAAAAGGGTCTCAAATTTAGAAAACCAACTTATGCTTGCTTATGGGGAAAGGTGAGTTGGGGTGCTGCATAAAACCAGAGATTGAAATTAGCACAGATGCCGTTCCATAAGCCAAATATATAATAGACAAGACCTACTCCTTGCTCAACGAAATGGACTCAACATCCCATATTCAACGCATGGGACGATACCTGACAAGTAAGAATCTTAAAACCCATGGATTTATATGTCTCCATAAGGAAATCAAGCGTGTGTACAGCGGCCTAAATGCAGCAGTGAACATCCGATAAATCCCGTTATCGAAATAAATTTGAAAAACAAAACACAATGACAGTGAAATAGCAAATCTTAAATAATTCATTCAGGGCTTGTGATGCAACCTGGATTTACCACATCTACACCCAGAGCTGGGTGAGACATAATGCTGGACAATTTGGGCTGATAGCATTGGTGAGGTTCGGTGAGCAAACGAAAGACCCTTTGAAGTCATACTGCATGATACCCATTCCATGGGTCCCAACGCTCCAGGTTTAAGGGATTCTTCCTTCAGTTAAAACATGCATGGGAAACACAGAGCATGGTCCACCGTGTGATTGGGAAACGTTTTCAAATGCATCTCAGTTTTCGTCCCCTGTTACTCGGGGTCACCATTCCAGACGCTTTACTAACAGTCTCCTCACTTGGAGAGTCACTGCCTTTAACCACCTGTTTTGCACAGTTTGCAATTTCTGCGCAAGATGAACAGAATAGGGAGAACCAATGAGAGACTAGCTGTAGGTGTCTGCACGGGCAAATGGAACGCTCATTTCCCACCAGGAAGAGGATTAACCAAAGGCTCAGCGTGCCCTGCCGGAAACAGATTAGGGCCTGAAGCAATCCTGCGGTTTTGCGGCCAGCTCACAAGAATGCGAGTGGAAGAAAGGAGCTCAGGGGCACTGTAATTCACAAACCTGCAGAGTTATGAATGACAGCTATCGTCCAAAAATGTATTGAAGTAAGTCTTCGAAGAGGACTTGAAAGCGGGGCAGAATTTCAGGAAAACGATGTCAGGGGGTAGACTGGAATTGCACTTAAAGCATAGGACAAGAGGCAGAATGTCCACAATGATGCACTTGGCCAAAAAGGGCGTATGCGTTTTTTCCTGAATATATTCAGGAAAAAAGGAATACGCCCTTTTTGGCCAACCAAGCAAGCGTGTAAAGGAAATCTGCACTACAATGAAGTCTCACTGCCCCCGGGTCAAAAGGGCCATCTGAAAAAAGTGTAAAATCCAGAAAGGCAGGACAGGTCATGGAGAACAGGGAGCCTTGTTATGCTGATGGGCGGGATGTAAATTGCCAACAGCCACTCTGGAGAAGTGTATGGTGTTTCCTGAAACACGTAGGAAACAAAGCAACACAGCCTATGGCACTTCCACTTATGGTCCTATAGCTTAGCGAAATTAAAATCAAAAACACACAGCCACCCCAATGTTGGGGATGGCTCTGTTTACAGGAACCTCGTCTACGGTACAAGTTAAATATCCGAGAAAGCAAAAGATGGATAAAGAAGTTGTGGTACGAACGTACAATGGAATATCATTCAGCAATGAAATCTACGTCATCAGATCCGTAGCGGCATAATGATTGGATCTAGGTACGATGATTCTACGAGAAATAAGTCACACAGAAAAAGAAACATCATAAGATATCCCTAATACACGGAATGTAAACTTGGCTACACATGAACTGAATTACAAAACAGAACAGGGTCTCAAATTTAGAAAACAAACTTATGCTTGCTTAAGGGGAAAGGTGAGTTGGGGTGCTGCATAAAACCAGAGATTGAAATTAGCACAGATACCGTTCCATAAGCCAAATATATAACAGACAAGACCTACACCTTGCTCAACGAAATGGACTCAACGCCCCATATTCAACGCCTGGGAAGATACCTGACAAGTAAGAATCTTAAAACCCATGGATTTATATGTCTCCATAAGGAAATCAAGCGTGTGTACAGCGGCCTAAACGCAGCAGTGAAAATCCGATAAATCCCATTATCAAAATAAATTTCAAAATCGAAACACAATGACAGTGAAATAGAGAGCAATTCTTAAATTATTCATTCAGGGCTTGTGATGCAACCTGGATTTACCACATCTACACCCAGAGCTGGGTGAGACATAAGGCTGGACACTTCGGGCTGATAGCAGTGGTGAGGTACGGTGCGCAAACGCAGACCCTTTGAAGTCATACTGCATGGTACCCATTCCATGGCTCCCAACTCTCCAGGTTTAAGGGATTCTTCCTTCAGATAAAACATGCATGGGAAACCCAGAGTATGGTCCTCCGTGTGATTGGGAAACGTTTTCAAATGCATCTCAGTTTTTGAACCCTGGTACTCGGGTTCACCATTGCAGACGCTTTACTAACACTCTCCCCACTTGGAGAGTCAGTGCCTTTAAACTCCTGTTTGGCACAGTTTGCAATTTCTGCACAAGATGGACAGGAATAGGGAGAACCAATGAGAGACTAGCTGTAGGTGTCTGCACGGGCAAATGGAACGCTCATTTCCCACCAGGAAGAGGAATTATCCAAAGGCTCAGCGTGCCCTGCCGGAAACAGATTAGGGCCTGAAGCAAACCTGCGGTATTGCGGCCAGCTCACAAGAAAGCGAGTTGAAGAAAGGAGCTCAGGGACACTGTAATTCAAAAACCTGCAGAGTTATGAATAACAGCTATCGTCCAAAAATGTACTGAAGTAAGTCTTCGAAGAGGACTTGAAAGCGGGACAGAATTTCAGGAAAACTATTTCAGGAGGTAGACTGGAATTGCACTTAAAGCATAGGAAAAGAGGCAGAACGTCGACAATGATGCACTTGGCCAAAAAGGGCGTATGCGTTTTTTCCTGAATATATTTAGGAAAACAGGCGTACGCCCTTTTTGGCCAACCAAGCAAGCGTGTAAAGGAAATCTGCACTACACTGAAGTCTCTCTGCCCCCTGGTCAAAAGGGCCATCTGAAAAAAGTGTAAAATCCAGAAAAGCAGCACAGGCCATGGAGAAGAGGGAGCCTTGTTATGCTGATGGGCGGGATGTAAATTGCCAACAGCCACTCTTTAGAAGTGTATGGTGTTTCCTCAAAGACCTAAAAAACAAAGCAACGGAGAATACGGCATTTCCAGTTATGCTCCTCTAGATTAGGGAAATTAAAATCAAAAACACACAGCCACCCCAAAGTTTGGGACGGCTCTGTTTACAAGAACCTCGTCTACGGTACAAGTTAAATATCCTAGAATGTGAAAAATGGATAAAGAATTTGTGGTACGTACGTACAATGGAATATCACTCACCAATGAAATCAATGTCCTCGGGCCCGTCGCGGCATAATGAGTAGATTCAGGTACGATGATTCTAAGTGAAATAAGTCACACAGAAAATGAAACATCATAAGATATCAGTAATACACAGAATGTAAACTTGGCTACACATGAACTAAATTAAAAAACAGAACAGGGTCTCAAATTTAGAAAACCAACTTATGCTTGCTTAAGGGGAAAGGTGAGCTGGGGTGCTGTATAAAACCAGAGATAGAAATTAACACAGATACCTTTCCATAAGCCAAATATGTAATAATCAAGACATACTCCTTGCTCAAAGAAATGGACTCAACACTCCATATTCAAAGCCTAAGAATACACCTGACTAGTAAGAATCTTCAAACCCATGAATTTATATGTCTCCGTAAGAGACTCAAATGTGTGTACAGCGGCATGAATGCAGCAGAGAAAATCCGATAAATCCCATTATCAAAATGAATTACAATAACAAACACAATGACAGTGAAATAGAGAGCAATTCTTAAATAATTCATTCAGGGCTTGTGATGCAACCTGGATTTACCACATCTATACCAAGAGCTGAGTGAGACATAAGGTTGGACACTTCGGGCTGATAGCATTGTTGAGGTTCGATGAGCAAATGCAGACCCTTTGAAGTCATACTGCATGGTACCCATTCCATGGGTCCCAACTCTTCAGGTTTAAGGGATTCTTCCTTCAGCTAAACGTGCATGGGAAACCCACAGTATGGTGCACCGTGTGACCGGGAAACGTTTTCAAATGCATCTCAGTTTTCGTCCCCTTTTACTCGGGTTAACCATTCCAGACGCTTTACTAACACTCTCCCCACTTGGAGAGTCAGTGCCTTTAACCTCCTGCTTGGCACAGTTTGCAATTTCTGCGCAAGATGAACAAGAATAGGGAGAACCAATGAGAGACTAGCTCTAGGTGTCTGCACGTTCAAATATAACGCTCATTTCCCACCAGGAATAGGAATTTACCAAAGGATCAGCCTGCTGTCCTGGAACCAGATTAGGGCCTGAAGCAATCCTGCGGGTTAGCTGCCAGCTCACAAGAAAGCGAGTAGAAGAAAGAAGCTCAGGCGCACTGTCATTCACAAACTTGCAGAGTTATAAATGACAGCTATGGTCCAAAAATATATTGAAGAAAGTCTACGTAGAGGACTTGAAAGCGTGGCAGAATTGCAGGAAAACAATTTCAGGGGCAGACTGGAATTGCATTTAAAGAATAGGGAAAGAGACAGAAAGTCGACAATGATGCACTTGGTCAAAAAGGTCGTATGCGTTTTTTCCTGAATATATTCAGGAAAAAACGCATACACGCATTTTGGCCAACCAAGCAAGCGTGTAAAGAAATCTGCACTACAATGAAGCCTCACTGCCCCCCTTACAAAACGGACATCTGAAAATAGTGAAAAATCCAGAATCACAGGACAGGCCATGGAGAACAGGGAGCCTTGTTATGCTGATGGGCGGGATGTAAATTGCCAACAGCCACTCTGGAGAAGTGTATGGTGTTTCCTCAAACACCTAAAAAACTAAGCAACGGAGCCTACGGCACTTCAACTTATGGTTCTATAGCTTAGGGAAATTAAAATCAAAAAGACACAGCCACCCATAAATTTTGGATGGCTCTGCTTACAAGAACCTCGTCTGCGGTACAAGTTAAATATCCGAGAAAGCGAAAAATGGATAAAGAAGTTGTGGTACGTACGTACAATGGAATATCACTCAGCAATGAAATCTGTCATGAGGCGCATTGCGGCATAGTGAGTTTATTCAGGTACGA
Organism: Delphinapterus leucas; assembly: GCF_059928025.1. Taxonomy (NCBI): domain Eukaryota; kingdom Metazoa; phylum Chordata; class Mammalia; order Artiodactyla; family Monodontidae; genus Delphinapterus; species Delphinapterus leucas. Next base: position 23,680,303 of record NW_028322232.1, on the reverse strand, counting down.
TGATTCTAAGTTAACTAAGTCACACAGAAAAAGAAACACCATAAGATATCTCAAATACACAGACTGTAAACATGGCTGCACATGAACTCAATTACAAAACAGAAAAGGGTCTCAAATTTAGAAAACCAACTTATGCTTGCTTAAGGGGAAAGGTGAGTTGTGGCGCTGCATAAAACCAGAGATTGAAATTAGCACAGATAACTTTCCATAAGCAAATATGTAATAGTCAGGACCCACTCCTTGCTCCACGAAATGGACTCAACACCACATACTCAATGCCTAGGAATATACCTGACTAGTAAGAATCTTAAAACCCATGGATTTATATGTCTCCATAAGAGAAACAAGCATGTGTACAGTGGCAAAAATGCAGCAGTGAAAATCCGATAAATCCCATTATCAAAATAAATTACAAACACAAAACTCAATGACAATGAAATAGAGAGCAATTCTTAAATAATTCATTCAGGGCTTGTGATGCAACCTGTATTTACCACATCTACACCCAGAGCTGAGTGAGACATAAGGCTGGACACTTCGGGCTGATAGCATTGGTGACGTTCGGTTAGGAAAGGCAACCCTTTGAAGTCATACTGCATGGTACCCATTCCATGGGTCCCAACTCTCCAGGTTTAAGGGATTCTTCCTTCAGATAAAACATGCATGGGAAACCCAGAATATGGTCCACCGTGTGACTGGGAAACCTTTTTAAATGCATCTCAGTTTTCGTCCCGTCGTACTCGGTTTAAACATTCCAGACGCTTTACTAACACTCTCTCCACTTGCAGAGTCTGTGCCTTTAACCTCCTGTTTGGCACAGTTTGGAATTTCTGCGCAAGATGAACAGGAATAGGGAGAACCAATGAGAGATTAGCTGTAGGTGTCTGCACGAGCAAATTTAATGCTCATTTCGCACCAGGAGGAGGAATTAGCCAAAGGCTCAGCATGCCATGCCGGAACCAGTTTAGGGCCTGAGGCAATCCTGCGGTTTTGCGGCCAGCTCACAAGAAAGCGAGTTGAAGAAAGGAGCTCAGGGGCGCTGTAATTCACAAACCTGCAGAGTTATAGATGACAGCTATCGTCCAAAAATATATTGAAGTAAGGCTGCAAAGAGGACTTGATCGCGGGGCAGAATTCCAGGAATACGATTTCAGGAGGTAGATGGGAAGTCCTCTGAAAGTATAGGAGAAGAGGCAGAACCTCGACAATGATGCACTTGGTCAAAAAGGGCATATGCGTTTCTTTCAGGGCCCTCATTAAAGAGGGTAGGAGGCTCCCAGCATGCTTCAGTGGCCAACAGAGGGCCTACGTCGCCAAGGCGACGTGAGCCATCCAGGCAGGAGTGACCTCACATCAGAGGGCCCACCTCACAGAAGGGTAAGGAACCCAGTCAGGATCAGACTCTCACCAGAGTGCCCACATAAGCAAGGGGCTGGGAACCAGGCACGAGTGTCCTCACGCCCGTGGGGCCACATCATCGAAAGTTGAGGTACCCAGCACATGTGGCCTCAAACCAGAGGACCCACATCACCATGGGTCTCGGAGCGAGGCAGGCAGGATTAACCTCAAAACACATGGCCCATTGTATAAAAAAGGTGAGGAATCCAGCAGTTGGAACGTCCCAGCAGGCGGCCCAGATCACCGAGGCTATGGGATCCAGGCAGTGATGAACTCACAACAGAGGGCCCTCATCGTGATACTGTAAGCAACCCAGCCGTTGTGACCTCAGAGCACAAGGCCCACATCCCCATGGGGAAGGGAACCAAGCAGGAGTGTCATCGCACCAGTGGGCACACATCAGAAAATGTGGAGAGCCCTGCAGTTAGGGCTGGACGCCAGAGGGCCCTCATCACTGAGGAGAGGAGGCTCCCAGCAAGCTCCAACTGCTACCAGAGGGCCGACGTCGCCAATGCGGGGTGTGCCAGCCAGGCAGGAGTGACCTCAGAGCAGAGGGCCAACCACACAAAAGTGTGAGGAACCCAAAGAGGATCAGACTCTCACCACAGGACCCACATCACCAAGGGAATGGAAACCAGGCAGGAGTGTCCTCACACCAGTGGGGCCACATCACCGAAATGTGACGGACCCAGCACACGTGGCCTCAAACTACAGGACACACATCACCAAGGGGCTGGGAGTGAGGCAGGCAGGAGGAGTCTCAAAACAGAGGGCCCATAGAAGGAAAAAGTTGAGGAATCCCGCAGTTGGAAGCTCCCCGCAGGTGGACAGGAGCAGCGAGGCTATGGGATCTATGCCGGAGTGAACTCACACCAGAGGGCCCTCATCATGAAACTGAGCAACGTAACATTGGGACCTCAGAGCAGAAAGCCCACATTCCCACGGGGTTCGGAACCTGGCAGGAGTGTACTCGCACCACAGGGCGCACATCAGAAAATTTTGGGAGCCCAGCAGTTAGGGTCTGACACCAGAGGGCCCTCATTACCGAGGGGAGGAGACTCCCAGCAGGCACCAACTCCCAACTGAGGGCCCATGTCGCCAAGATGACGTGTGTCAGCCAGGCAGGAGTGACCTCACAGCAGAGGGCCTACCTCACAGAAGGGTGAGGAACCCAGCCAGGATAAGACTCTCACCAGAGGGCCCACATCACCAAAGGGATCGGAACAAGGCAGGAGTGTCCTCACACCAGTGTGCCCACATTACAGAAAGGTGAGGAACCCAGCACATGTGGCCTAAACCAGAGGACCCACATTTCCAAGGTGCTCCGAGTGAGGCAGGCAGGAGTAGCCTAACAACACAGGGCCCACAGAATAAAAAATGTGAGGAATCCAGCAGTTGGAACCTCCCAGCAGGTGGCCCAGAGCACAGAGTCTATGGGATCCAGGCCACAGTGATCTCACAGCAGAGGGCCCACATCATGAAACTGTGAGCAACCCAGCCAGTGGGACCTCAGAGCAGAAGGCCCACATCCCCATGGGGATGGGAACCTCGCAGGAGTGTCCTCGCACAACTTAGCACGTATCAGAAAATGTGGGAACCCAGCAGTTATGGCCTGACGCCAGAGAGCCCACATCACGGAGGAGAGGAGGCTACCAGCAGGCTCCAAATGCCACCAGAGGGCCGACGTCACCAAGGCAACGGGAGCAAGCCAGGCAGGAGTTACCTCACAGCAGAGGGCCCACCTCACAGAAGTGTGAGGAACCCAAAGAGGATCAGACTCTAACCAGAGCGCGCACATCACCAAGGGGATGGAAACCAGGCAGGAGTGTCCTCACACCAGTGGGGCCACATCAGCGAAAGGTGAGGAACACAGCACATGTGGCCTCAAACAAGGGGACACACATCACGAAAGGGCTGGGAGTGAGGCATGCAGGAGGAGACTCACAACAGAGGGCCCATAGAATAAAAAAGTGAGGAACCCCGCAGTTGGAAGCTCCAAACAGGTGGCCCAGATCACCGAGGCAATGGGATCCATGCCGGAGTGAACTCACAGCAGAGGGCCCACATTCTGACACTGTGAGCAACCCAGCCGTTGGGACCTCAGAGCAGAAAGCCCACATGCCCATGGGGATGGGACCCTGGCTAGAGTGTACTCGCATGACAGGGCGCACATCAGAAAATTTTGGGAGCCCATGAGTTAGGGCCTGACGCCATAGGGCCCCCATCACCGAGGGGAGGAGACTCCCAGCAGTCACCAACTCCCAACTGAGGGCCCACATCGCCAAGGTGACGTGTGCCAGCCAGGCAGGATTGACCTCACAGCAGAGGGCCCACCTCACAGAAGTGGGAGGAACCCAGCCAGGATCAGACTCTCACCAGAGGGCCCACATCACCAAGGGGATCAGAACAAGGCAGGAGGGTCCTCACACCAGTGTGGCCACATCATTGAAAGGTGAGGGACCCAGCACACGTGGCCTCAAACCAGAGGACACACATCACCCAGGGGCTGGGAGTGAGGCAGGCAGGAGGAGTCTCGAAACAGAGGGCCCATAGAAGGAAAAAGGTGAGGAATCCCACAGTTGGAACCTCCCCGCAGGTGGCCAGGAGCAGGGAGGCTATGGGATCCATGCGGGAGTGAACTCACACAAGAGGGCCCTCATCATGAAACTGAGCAACGTACCATTGGGACCTCAGAGCAGAAGACCCACATTCCCATGGGGTTGGGAACCTGGCAGGAGTGTACTCGCACAACAGGGCGCACATCAGAGAATTTTGGGAGCCCAGGAGTTAGGGTCTGACGCCAGAGGGCCCTCATTACCGACGGGAGGAGACTCCCGGCAGGTACCAACTCCCAACTGAGGGCCCACATCTCCAAGGTGACATGTGCCAGCCAGGCAGGAGTGACCTCACAGCAGAGGGCCCACCTCACAGAAGGGTGAGGAACCCAGCCAGGATCAGACTCTCACCAGAGGGCCCACATCATCAAGGGGATAGGAAGCAGGCAGGAGTGTCCTCACACCAGTGGGGCCACACAATCGAAAGGAGAGGGACCCAGCACACGTGGCCTCAAACCAGAGGAAACACATCACCAAGGGGCTGGGAGTGAGGCAAGCAGGAGGAGTCTCAAAACAGAGGGCCCATAGAAGAAAAAAGGTGAGGAATCCCGCAGTTGGAACCTCCCAGCAGGTGGCCAGGAGCAGAGAGGCTATGGGATCCAGGCCGGAGAGAACTCACAGCAGAGGGCCCTCATCATGAAACTCAGCAACCCATGGTTGGGACCTCAGAGCAGAAGGCCCACATTCCCATGGGGTTGGGAACCTGGCAGGAGTGTACTCGATCCACAGGGCGCATATCAGAAAATATTGGGAGCCCAGGGTTTAGGGTCTGACGCCAGAGGGCCCTCATTACCGAGGGGAGGAGACACCCAGCAGGCACCAAATCCCACCAGAGGGCCGACGTCGCCAAGGCGGGGTGTGCCAGCCAGGCAGGAGTGACCTCAGAGAAGAGGGCCCACCTCACAGAAGTGTGAGGAACCCAACCAGGATCAGACTCTCACCGGAGGGCCCACATCACCAAGGGGATGGGAACCAGGCAGGAGTGTCCTCACACCAGTAGGGCCACATCAGCCAAAGGTGAGGAACCCAGCACATGTGGCCTCCAACCAGAGGACACACATCACCAAGGGGCTAGGAGTGAGGCAGGTGTCTGGAGGGGTACATTTAACTCTAATTTCCCACCAGGAAGTGGAATGAACCAAAGTCTCAGAGTGCCGTGCCGGACCCTGATTACGGCCTGAAGCAAACCTGCGGCTCTGTGGCCAGTTTTCAAGGAAACGAGTTAAGAAAGGAAATCACGGTCACTGTAATTCACAAACCTGCAGAGTTATAAATGACAGCTATTGGCAAAAATATATTGAAGTAATTCTGCAAAGAGGACTTGAAAACGAGGCAGAATTGCAGGAATCATATTTCAGGGGGTAGATTGGAATTGCATTTAAAGCATGTGAAAAGCGGCAGATCTTTGACAGTGATGCACTTGGACAAAAGTGCGTAAACATTTTTTCCTGAATATATTCAGGAAAAAACACATATGCCCTTTTTGGCCAACCAAGCACTCTAGCAATGGAAATCCGCACTACAATGAAGTCTCATTTCCCATTCGTCAAAAGGGCCATCTGAAAAAAGTGTAAAAACCAGAAACACAGGACAGGCCATGGAGAACAGGGAGCCTTGTTATGCTGATGGGCGGGATGTAAATTGCCAACAGACACTCTGGAGATGTTTATGGTGTATCCTGAAACATCTGAAAAACAAAGCTACAGACCCTAGGGCACTTCCACTTTCGGCCCTATAGCTTAGGAAAATTAAAATCAACAAGACACAGCCAACACAAAATTTAGAGCTGCTGTGTTTACAAGAACCTTGAGTCCAGTACAAATTAAATATCCCAGAAAGAAAAAAATGGATAAAGGAGTTGTGCTACTTATGTACAACGGAATATCACTCAGCAATGAAATCAATGTCATCAGGCCTGTGGCAGCAAATTGAGTGGATTTAAGTATGATGATTCTAAGAGAAATATGTCACACAGAGAAAGATAATTATCATAAGATATCACTACTAGAGAGAGTGTAAACTTGGCTACACATAAACTGAATTCCAAAACCGAACAGAGTCTCACATTTAGATAAAAACTTATGCTTGCTTAAGGGGAAAGTTGAGTTGCGGTGCTGTATAAAACCAGAGATTGAAATTAGCACACATACCGTTCCATAAGCCAAATATGTACTAGACAAGACCTACTCTTTGCTCAAAGAAATAGACTCATCCATGGTGTATCACCTCACACCTGTTAGAATGGGCATCATCAGAAAATCTACAAACAACAAATGCTGGAAAGGGTGTGGAGATAAGGAACCCTCTTCCACTATTGTTGGGAATGTAAATTGATACAGTCACTGTGGAGAACATTATGGAGTTTCTTATAAAACTAAGAATAGAATTACCATATGATACAGCAATCCCACTACTGGGCATATACCCAGACAAAACCATAAATCAAAAAGAGACATTCACCGCAATGTTCATTGCATCACTATTTACAATATCCAGGTAATGGAAGCAACCTAAATGCCCACAGACAGACGAATGCATAAAGATGTGGTACATATATAAAATGGAATATTACTAAGCCATAAAAAGGAATGAAATTGGGTCATTTGTAGAGACGTTGATGGACCTAGAGACTGTCATACAGAGTGAAGTAAGTTAGAAATAGAAAAACAAATCTTGTCTATTAATGCATATATGTGGAACCTAGAAAAATTGTACAGATGAACCGTTTTGCAAGGCAGAAATAGAGCAACAGATGTAGACAACAAACGTATGGACACCAAGGGTGGAAAGCTGTTGGGGGGTGGTGGTGGGAGGAGTTGAGAGATTGGGATTGGCATGTATACATTTATATGTATAAAATAGATAACCAAAAAGAACCTGCTGTATAAAAAATAAAATAAAATTCAAATTACAAAAAGTAAAACAGAAAAAATATTCTTCCCTTCACATACATGTATTTATATGAATAAATTATTTCCATGCTTATATCTGTAAATACAAAAAAGAGGAATAAAATCTACCTTGAACCAAAAACGAAAAAAAGAAATAAAAACAGAACCCACCAGTTACAGAGAGGAAAACCGTATCAGGGCACTTGCTCCAGTTGTAAACAATTCTGAAGTTGGTCAGTGGTGGGGAATCATCTCCCATTCAGCCAGCAGGCCCCACGCAACAAGCGTCCTCATTGCAAAGCTGGGGGACCGTGCCGAGGCATCTGTGAGTAAACGTGGGCTGAGCCCCAGGCCAGTTGCTGCTGAAATGTTCCCACCCTTCCCAGGTAAAACACCTGAATATGTACAAGGACTTGAAAGCCTAGAGGAAGGGCCATGGAGCCACATGAGCGACAGCATGCCAGCCGACTTGGTGCCTGCAGGCCAGCCAGGTTGGTCCTGGCCCTGGGTGCTCTTCTGGAAGCTTTCCATTTCCCTGCCTGAGATACCCCTGCTGTCCTGGCCCCCACTGCGTTCTTCCTCACTCACCTCTGCCCAGGGAGAAATTTCAGCGGCAGGTATGGGTAACACATCCTCTTCTTTAGCAGGTGGCATCTTGGCAACTGCTGCAGAAAGTCCAGCAGAGCCCCACTCACACTGGGCCACCCACAAAGCCGTGGCCTCTCACTCCCTCCCACCAATCCAGCCCCAAGACTGCTGGCAGGGCAGAGAAAATGGCGTCAGGCACAGCTGCGGGGGCTCTTGCTGCCTGGAGCGGTGTTTATATTGATCTGAACCCAGGCACACCTGGGGAGGTCTGGCCGGCACGGTCGGGCTTCCCAGGCCAGCCAATAATCACCCCTCAGGGGCTCACAGTTGCAGAAAATGGAACTTGCTGAATCGGCCAGGTCCAAGGATCAGGTGTGGGCTCCTGAGAGTCAGGATAGACAAGGGGCTGCAGCTCTGGCTTGTTTCCTAATTATATTATCTGGCCCATGAGTGGGAGACAACTTCAAGAAAACCCTCTCCTAATGAGAGGAACCCAGGAGTCAGGGAGAGGAGGGGTGGCTGCTGGGTGGAGACAGAGGCCTGGTGCCCCGGGTGCAGTGGAAGTCTCTGGAAGACCAGGTGGAGGGAGGCCACACAGAGTGATGCCAAGGGTCACAGACCTGTCCGAGCTGCTGTTTGTTAGTTCAAGTCCTGCTCTGAGGTGCTCTGTGTCAGATCTGAGTGACAGGTGAGCTGGGAGTGCTCTGCAATGAGGGCGATATGCACGGTTCCTGTGTTCCCAGCCCTGCCATGGTACCTGCAAGGGTAGCTCTGTATCCTGGGAGGGGCCTGACCACGAGAGCCCCATGGGCTGCAGGGGAACCTGCCCGGGGAACCTGCCCAGGGAACCCCATATCCTGGGAGGGGCCTGAACACGAGAGCCCCGTGGGCTGGGGTGGGGGTGGGGTACCTGCCCAGGTGAGCTCCATATCCTGGGATTGGCCTGACCTCGAGAGCCCCATGGGCTGCTGGAGTCCTGGTAAAGGATGTCAGGACAGTCAGTGAAGCCACCGAGGATATACCTCCAGTAGTTCCTAAATCCTACACCCTGCTGGTCATTCTACCAACCACCAGGACATGGTATTCTGTATTAGTCTTCAATGATGCCTTCTTTTGTATTCTATTAGTCCCAGAGTCACAAGAAATTTTGGCTTGTGTGTGGCAGGACTCAACATACAACTAAAACAATACTTCCGGGCCGTGTTGCCCCAAGGGTTCAAAAATTCCCACACCATCTTTGGGGAAAGCTCAGCTAAAGACCTAAAAGTTCTACCTCTGGAAAAGGAAACACTCCTTCAATATGCAGACGACATTCTGATCGCTAGCCCTACTAATTAGACCTCTGAACTACAAAGCCAATAAAGGATACAAGTTGTCCAAAAAAGGCTCAAATATCACAGACTACAGTGACCTGGCTGGGCTTCATTCTCACAGAAGGTCGGAGAAGCCCATCCCAGGAAAGGGAAGAAACAATTTATAGCCTTACCCATTTCTAAAACTAGAAGACAGCTTAGGGGTTCCTGGGGAGGCCAGGGTTTGCTGCTTCTGGATCCCTAAATACAGTCTACGAGCTGGACCTCTATATGAAACACTGAAAGGAAAAGATGATGATCCTTTTGAATAGAATGCAGAAGTGGCCTTTCAAAATGGAAAGAGCAGTCAATTCAGACCCTTGCCCTGGAACTCCCTAATTTAGCTAAACCCTTTGACCTTTACATTCCTGGTGAATGGTGAATCGCCATTGGAGTATTAGTACAAAACCTGGGACCACTTGAAATGGAACAATGCAAGAATGCGATCCAGGTAGGATAAACTAAGTTCACGAAGGGGCTTGGCCCACCGCCACATCTGGCCAAGATACTGGCAGTATCTGAAAACCTGGAAATCAGCAGCCCAAAAGGCCACCTCCCTCCTAAGGCAAAAGGACCCCACGTGGTGATCCGAAACCCCAACCATGCCCAGAAGTTGCAGGGTTGGCTCCGTGGGCACACTGACCTTGAGTGAGGAGGCCCTCCAACTCCAACATCCATAGAGATAACCGGGGCAAAGGGGCACCATGATGACTCAGGTGAAGGTGTCTGCATGGGCAAATTTTACGCTCATTTCCCACCAGGAAGAGGAATTAACCAAAGGCTCAGCATGCCATGCCAGAACCAGATCAGGGCCTGAAGCAATCCTGCGGTTTTGTGGCCAGCTCACAAGAAAGCGAGTTGAAGAAAGGAGCTCAGGGGCACTGTAATTCACAAACCAGCAGACTTATAAATGATAGCAATCGTCTAAAAATATATTGAAGGAAGGCTACGAAGAGGACTTGAAAGCGGGGCAGAATTGCAGGAAAACGATTTCAGGGGGTAGACTGGAATTGCGTTTAAAGCATAGGAAAAGAGGCAGAATGTCGACAATGATGCACTTGGCCAAAAAGGGCGTATGCGAGTTTTCCTGAATATATTCAGGAAAAAATTCATACACACTTTTTGGCCAACCAAGCAAGCATGTTAAAGAAATCTGCACTACAATGAAGTCTCACTGCCACCCAGTCAAAAGAGCCATCTGAAAAAAGTGTAAAATCCAGAAAGGCAGCACAGGCCATGGAGAAGAGGGAGCCTTGTTATTCTGAAGAGAGGGATGTAAATTGCCAACAGCGACTCTGGAGAAGTGTATGGTGTTTCCTGAAACACGTAGGAAACAAAGCAACACAGCCTATGGAACTTCCACTTATGGTCCTATAGCTTAAGGAAATTAAAATCAAAATCACACAGCCACCGCAATGTTTGGGATGGCTCTCTTTAAAACAACCTCGTCTACGGTACAAGTTAAATATCCAAGAAAGCAAAAAATGGATAAAGAAGTTGTGGTACGCACGTACAATGGAATATCACTCAGCAATGAAATCTACGTCATCAGGCCCGTAGTGGCATAATGAGTGGATTCAGGTACGATGATTCTACGAGAAATAAGTCACACAGAAAAAGAAACATCATAAGATATCACTAATACACGGAATGTAAACTTGACTACACATGAACTGAATTACAAAACAGAACAGGGTCTCAAATTGAGAAAACCAACTTATGCTTGCTTATGGGGAAAGGTGAGTTGGGGTGCTACATAAAACCAGAGATGGAATTTAGCACAGATACCTTTCCATAAGCCAAATACTTAATAGACAAGACCTACACCTTGCTCAACGAAATGGACTCAACACCCCATATTCAACGCCTGGGAATATACCTGACAAGTAAGAATCTTAAAACCCATGGATTTATATGTCTCCATAAGGAAATCAAGCGTGTGTATAGCGGCCTAAACGCAGCAGTGAAAATCCGATAAATCCCATTATCAAAATAAATTTCAAAAACAAAACACAATGCCAGTGAAATAGAGAGCAATTCTTGAATAATTCATTCAGGGCTTGTGATGCAACCTGGATTCACTGCATCTACACCCAGAGCTGGGTGAGACATAAGTCTGGACTCTTTGGGCTGATAGCACTGGTGTGGTTCGTCGAGCAAACGCAGACCCTATGAAGTCATACTGCATGGTACCCATTCCATGGGTCCCAACTCTCCAGGTTTAAGGGATTCTTCCTTCAGCTAAAACATGCATGGGAAACCCAGAGTATGGTCCACCGTGTGATTGGGAAACGTTTTCAAATGCATCTCAGTTTTCGAACCCAGGTACTCGGGTTCACCATTCCAGACGCTTTACTAACACTCTCCCCACTTGGAGAGTCAGTGCCTTTAAACTCCTGTTTGGCACAGTTTGCAATTTCTGCGCAAGATGAACAGGAATAGGGAGAACCAATGACAGACTAGCTGTAGTTGTCTGCACGGGCAAATGGAACGCACATTTCCCACCAGGAAGAGGAATTTACCAAAGGCTCAGCGTGCCCTGCCGGAAACAGATTAGGGCCTGAAGCAATCCTGCGGTTTTGCGGCCAGATCACAAGAAAGCGAGTTGAAGAAAGGAGCTCAGGGGCACTGTAATTCACAAACCTGCAGAGTTATGAAGGACAGCTATCGTCCAAAAATGTACTGAAGTAAGTCTTCAAAGAGGACTTGAAAGCGGGGCAGAATTTCAGGAAAACGATTTCAGGGGGCAGACTGGAATGGCACTTAAAGCATAGGAAAAGAGGCAGAATGTCGACAATGATGCACTTGGCCAAAAAGGGCGTATGCGTTTTTTCCCGAATATATTCAGGAAAAAACGCATACGCCCTTTTTGGCAAACCAAGCAAGCTTGTAAAGGAAATCTGCACTACAATGAAGTCTCACTGCCCACCGGTCAAAAGGGCCATCTGAAAAAAGTGTAAAATCCAGAAAGGCAGGACAGGTCATGGAGAACAGGGAGCCTTGTTATGCTGATGGGCGGGATGTAAATTACCAACAGCCACTCTGGAGAAGTGTATGGTGTTTCCAGAAACAGGTAAGAAACAAATCTACACAGCCTATGGCACTTCCACTTATGGTCCTATAGCTTAGGGAAATTAAAATCAAAAACACACAGCAACCCCAAAGTTTGGGACGGCTCTGTTTACAAGAACCTCGTCTACGGTACAAGTTAAATATCTGAGAAAGCAAAAAATGGGCAAAGGAGTTGTCGTACGCACGTACAATGGAATATCACTCAGCAATGAAATCTACGTCATCAGGCCCGTAGCGGCATAATGAGTGGATTCAGGTACGATGATTCTATGAGAAATAAGTCACACAGAAAAAGAAACATCATAAGATATCACTAATACATGGAATGTAAACTTGGCTACACATGAACTGAATTACAAAACAGACCAGGGTCTCAAATTTAGAAAACCAACTTATGCTTGCTTATGGGGAAAGGTGTGTTGGGGTGCTGCATAAAACCAGAGATTGAAATTAGCCCAGATACCTTTACATTAGCGAAATATATAATAGACAAGACCTACTCCCTGCTCAAAGAAATGGACTCAACACCCCATATTCAACGCCTGAGAATATACCTGACAAGTAAGAATCTTAAAACCCATGGATTTATATGTCTCCAAAAGGAAATCAAGCGTGTGTACAACGGCCTAAACGCAGCAGTGAAAATCCGATAAATCCCATTATCAAAATAAATTTCAAAAACAAAACACAATGACAGTGAAATAGAGAGCATTTCTTAAATAATTCATTCAGGGCTTGTGATGCAACCTGGATTTACCACATCTATACCCAGAGCTGGGTGAGACATAAGGCTGGACACTTCGGGCTGATAGCATTGGTGAGGTTCGGTGAGCAAACGCAGACCCTTTGAAGTCATACTGCATGGTACCCTTTCCATGGGTCCCAACTCTCCAGGTTTAAGGGATTCTTCCTTCAGCTAAAACATGCATGGGAAAGCCAGAGTATGGCCCACCGTGTGATTGGGAAATGTTTTCAAATGCATCTCAGTTTTCGAATCCTGGTACTCGGGTTCACCATTCCAGACGCTTTACTAACACTCTCCCCACTTGGAGAGTCAGTGCCTTTAACCTCCTGTTTGGCACAGTTTGCAATTTCTGCGCAAGATGAACAGGAATAGGGAGAACCAATGAGAGACTAGCTGTAGGTGTCTTCACGGGCAAATGGAACGCTCATTTCCCACCAGGAAGAGGAATTACACAAACGCTCAGCGTGCCCTGCCAGAAACAGATTAGGGCCTGAAGCCATCCTGCGGTTTTGCGGCCAGCTCACAAGAAAGCGAGTTGAAGAAAGGAGCTCAGGGGCACTGTAATTCACAAACCTGCAGAGTTATGAATGACAGCTATCGTCCAAAAATGTACTGAAGTAAGTCTTCGAAGAGGACTTGAAAGCGAGGCAGAATTTCAGGAAAACGATTTCAGGGGTAGACTGGAATTGCACTTAAAGCATAGGAAAAGAGGCAGAATGTCGACAATGATGCACTTGGCCAAAAAGGGCGTATGCGGTTTTTCCTGAATATATTCAGGAAAAAACGCATACGCCCTTTTTGGCCAACCAAGCAAGCGTGTAAAGGAAATCTGCACTACAATGAAGTCTCACTGCCCCCCGGTCAAAAGGGCCATCTGAGAAAAGTGTAAAATCCAGAAAGGCAGGACAGGTCATGGAGAACAGGGAGCCTTGTTACGCTGATGGGCGGGACGTAAATTGCCAACAGCCACTCTGGAGAAGTGTATGGTGTGTCCTGAAACACGTAGGAAACAAAGCCACACAGCCTATGGCACTTCCACTTATGGTCCTATAGCTTAGGGAAATTAAAATCAAAATCACACAGCCACCGCAATGTTTAGAATGGCTCTGTTTACAAGAACCTCGTCTACGGTAGAAGTTAAATATCCGAGAAACCAAAAAATGGATAAAGAAGTTGTGGTACAGCACGTACAATGGAATATCACTCAGCAATGAAATCTATGTCATCAGGCCCGTAGCGGCATAATGAGTGGATTCAGGTACGAAGATTCTACGAGAAATAAGTCACACAGGAATAGAAACATCATAAGATATCACTAATACACGGAATATAACCTTGGCTACACATGAACTGTATTACAAAACAGAACAGGGTCTCAAATTTAGAAAACCAACTTATGCTTGCTTATGGGGAAAGGTGAGTTGGTGTGCTGCATAAAACCAGAGATTGCAATTAGCACAGATACCTTTCCATAAACCAAATATATAATAGTGAAGACCTACACCTTGCTCAACTAAATGGACTCAACACTCCATATTCAACGCCTGGGAAGATACCTGACAAGTAATAAACTTAAAACCCATGGATTTATATGTCTCCATAAGGAAATCAAGCGTGTGTACAGTGGCCTAAACGCAGCAGTGAAAATCCGATAAATCCCATTATCAAAATAAATTTCAAAAACAAAACACAGTGACAGTGAAATAGAGAGCAATTCTTAAAAAATTCATTCAGGGCTTGTGATGCAACCTGGATTTATCACATCTATACCAAGAGCTGGGTGAGACATAAGGCTGGACACCGCGGGGTGATAGCTTTGGTGAGGTTCGATGAGCAAACGCAGACCCTTTGAAGTCATACTGCATGGTACCCATTCCATGGGTCCCAACTCTCCAGGTTTAAGGGATTCTTCCTTCAGCTAAAACATGCATGGGAAACCCAGAGTATGGTCCACTGTGTGATTGGGAAACGTTTTCAATTGCATCTCAGTTTTCGTCCCGTGGTATTCGGGTTCACCATTCCAGACGCTTTACTAACACTCTCCCCACTTGGAGAGTCAGGGCCTTTAACCTCCTGTTTGGCACAGTTTGCAATTTCTGCGCAAGATGTACAGGAATAGGGAGAACCAAAGAGAGACTAGCTGTAGGTGTCTGCACGGGCAAATGGAACGCTCATTTCCCACCAGGAAGAGGAATTAAACAAAGGCTCAGCATGCCCTGCCGGAAACAGATTACTGCCTGAAGCAATCCTGTGGTTTTGCGGCCAGCTCACAAGAAACCGAATTGAAGAAAGGAGCTCAGGGGCACTGTAATTCACAAACCTGCAGAGTTATGAATTACAGCTATCGTCCAAAAATGTACGGAAGTAAGTCTTCGAAGAGGACTTGAAAGCGGGGCAAAATTTCAGGAAAACGATTTCAGGGGTAGACTGGAATTGCACTTAAAGCATAGGAAAAGAGGCAGAATGCCGACAATGATGCACTTGGCCAAAAAGGGCGTATGCGTTTTTTCCTGAATATATTCAGGAAAAAACGCATATGCCCTTTTTGGCCAACCAAGCAAGCGTGTAAAGGAAATCTGCACTACAATGAAGTCTCACTGCCCCCCGGTCAAAAGGGCCATCTGAAAAAAGTGTAAAATCCAGAAAGGCAGGACAGGTCATGGAAAACAGGGAGCCTTGTTATGCTGATGGGCGGGATGTAAATTGCCAACAGCCACTCTGGAAAAGCAAATGGTGTTTCCTGAAACACGTAGGAAACAAAGCAACACAGCCTATGGCACTTCCATTTATGGTCCTGTAGCTTAGGGAAATTAAAATCAAAAACACACAGCAACACCAAAGTTGGGGATGGCTCTGTTTACAAGAACCTCGTCTACGGTTCAAGTTAAATATCCGAGAAAGCAAAAAATGGATAAAGAAGTTGTGGTTCGCACGTACAATAGAATATCACTCAGCAATGAAATCTACGTCATCAGGTCCGTAGCGGCATAATGAGTGGATTCAGGTATGATGATTCTACGAGAAATAAGTCACACAGAAAAAGAAACATCATAAGATATCACTAATACACGGAATGTAATCTTGGCGACACATGAACTGAATTACAAAACAGAACAAGGTCTCAAATTTAGAAAACCAACTTATGCTTGCATAAGGGGAAAGGTGAGTTGGGGTGCTGCATAAAAGCAGAGATTGAAATTAGCACAGATACCGTTCCATAAGCCAAATATATAATAGACAAGACCTACTCCTTGCTCAACGAAATGGACTCAACACCATATATTCAATGCCTGGGAAGATACCTGACAAGTAAGAATCTTAAAACCCATGGATTTATATGTCTCCATAAGGAAATCAAGCGTGTGTACAGCGGCCTAAACGTAGCAGTGAAAATCCGATAAATCCCATTATCAAAATAAATTTCAAAAACAAAACACAATGACAGTGAAATAGAGAGCAATTCTTAAATAATTCATTCAGGGCTTGTGATGCAACCTGGATTTACCACATCTACACCCAGAGCTGGGTGAGACATAAGGCTGGACACTTCGGGCTGATAGCATTGGTGAGGTTCGGTGAGCAAATGCAGACCCTTTGAAGTCACACTGCATGGTACCCATTCCATGGCTCCCAACTCTCCAGGTTTAAGGGATTCTTCCATCAGCTAAAACATGCATGGGTAACCCAGAATATGGTCCACAGTGTGATTGGGAAACGTTTTAAAATGCATCTCTGTTTTCGAACCCTGGTACACGGGTTCACCATTCCAGACGCTTTACTAACACTCTCCCCACTTGGAGAGTCAGTGCCTTTAACCTCCTGTTTGGCACAGTTTGCAATTTCTGTGCAAGATGAACAGGAATAGGGAGAACCAATGAGAGACTAGCTGTAGGTGTCTGCACGGGCAAATGGAATGCTCATTTCCCACCAGGAAGAGGAATTAACCAAAGGCTCAGCGTGACCTGCCGGAAACAGATTAGGGCCTGAAGCAATCCTGCGGTTTTGCGGCCAGCTCACAAGAAAGCGAGTTGAAGAAAGGAGCTCAGGGGCACTGTAATTCACAAACCTGCAGAGTTATGAATGACAGCTATCGTCCAAAAATGTATTGAAGTAAGTCTTCGAAGAGGACTTGAAAGCGGGGCAGAATTTCAGGATAACGATTTCAAGGGGTAGACTGGAATTGCACTTAAAGCATAGGAAAAGAGGCAGAATGTCGACAATGATGCACTTGGCCAAAAAGGGCGTATGCGTTTTTTCCTGAATATATTCAGGAAAAAACGCATACGCCCTTTTTGGCCAACCAAGCAAGCGTGTAAAGGAAATCTGCACTACAATGAAGTCTCACTGCCCCCCGGTCAAAAGGGCCATCTGAAAAATGTGTAAAATCCAGAAAGGCAGGACAGGTCATGAAGAACAGGGAGCCTTGTTATGCTGATGGGCGGGATGTAAATTGCCAACAGCCACTCTGGAGAAGCAAATGGTGTTTCCTGAAACACGTAGGAAACAAAGCAACATAGCCTATGGCACTTCCATTTATGGACCTATAGCTTAGGGAAATTAAAATCAAAAACACACAGACACACCAATGTTGGGGATGGCTCTGTTTACAAGAACCTCGTCTACGGTACAAGTTAAATATCCGAGAAAGCAAAAAATGGATAAAGAAGAAGTGGTACGCACGTACAATGGAATATCACTCAGCAATGAAATCTACATCATCAGGTCCATAGCGGCATAATGAGTGGATTCAGGTATGATGATTCTACGAGAAATAAGTCACACAGAAAAAGAAACATCATAAGATATCACTAATACACGGAATGTAATCTTGGCGACACATGAACTGAATTACAAAACAGAACAGGGTCTCAAATTGAGAAAACCAACTTATGCTTGCTTAAGGGGAAAGGTGAGTTGGGGTGATGCATAAAAGCAGAGATTGAAATTAGCACAGATACCGTTCCATAAGCCGAATATAAAATAGACAAGACCTACTCCTTGCTCAACGAAATGGACTCAACACCATATATTCAACGCCTGGGAAGATACCTGACAAGTAAGAATCTTAAAACCCATGGATTTATATGTCTCCATAAGGAAATCAAGCATGTGTACAGCGTGCTAAACGCAGCAGTGAAATTCCGATAAATCCAATTATCAAAATAAATTTCAAAAACAAAACACAATGACAGTGAAATAGAGAGCAATTCTTAAATAATTCATTCAGGGCTTGTGATGCAACCTGGATTTACCACATCTACACCCAGAGCTGGGTGAGACATAAGGCTGGACACTTCGGGCTGATAGCATTGGTGAGGTTCGGTGAGCAAATGCAGACCCTTTGAAGTCACACTGCATGGTACCCATTCCATGGCTCCCAACTCTCCAGGTTTAAGGGATTCTTCCATCAGCTAAAACATGCATGGGTAACCCAGAATATGGTCCACAGTGTGATTGGGAAACGTTTTAAAATGCATCTCTGTTTTCGAACCCTGGTACACGGGTTCACCATTCCAGACGCTTTACTAACACTCTCCCCACTTGGAGAGTCAGTGCCTTTAACCTCCTGTTTGGCACAGTTTGCAATTTCTGTGCAAGATGAACAGGAATAGGGAGAACCAATGAGAGACTAGCTGTAGGTGTCTGCACGGGCAAATGGAATGCTCATTTCCCACCAGGAAGAGGAATTAACCAAAGGCTCAGCGTGACCTGCCGGAAACAGATTAGGGCCTGAAGCAATCCTGCGGTTTTGCCGCCAGCTCACAAGAAAGCGAGTTGAAGAAAGGAGCTCAGGGGCACTGTAATTCACAAACCTGCAGAGTTATGAATGACAGCTATCGTCCAAAAATGTATTGAAGTAAGTCTTCGAAGAGGACTTGAAAGCGGGGCAGAATTTCAGGATAACGATTTCAAGGGGTAGACTGGAATTGCACTTAAAGCATAGGAAAAGAGGCAGAATGTCGACAATGATGCACTTGGCCAAAAAGGGCGTATGCGTTTTTTCCTGAATATATTCAGGAAAAAACGCATACGCCCTTTTTGGCCAACCAAGCAAGCGTGTAAAGGAAATCTGCACTACAATGAAGTCTCACTGCCCCCCGGTCAAAAGGGCCATCTGAAAAATGTGTAAAATCCAGAAAGGCAGGACAGGTCATGAAGAACAGGGAGCCTTGTTATGCTGATGGGCGGGATGTAAATTGCCAACAGCCACTCTGGAGAAGCAAATGGTGTTTCCTGAAACACGTAGGAAACAAAGCAACATAGCCTATGGCACTTCCATTTATGGACCTATAGCTTAGGGAAATTAAAATCAAAAACACACAGACACACCAATGTTGGGGATGGCTCTGTTTACAAGAACCTCGTCTACGGTACAAGTTAAATATCCGAGAAAGCAAAAAATGGATAAAGAAGAAGTGGTACGCACGTACAATGGAATATCACTCAGCAATGAAATCTACATCATCAGGTCCATAGCGGCATAATGAGTGGATTCAGGTATGATGATTCTACGAGAAATAAGTCACACAGAAAAAGAAACATCATAAGATATCACTAATACACGGAATGTAATCTTGGCGACACATGAACTGAATTACAAAACAGAACAGGGTCTCAAATTGAGAAAACCAACTTATGCTTGCTTAAGGGGAAAGGTGAGTTGGGGTGATGCATAAAAGCAGAGATTGAAATTAGCACAGATACCGTTCCATAAGCCGAATATAAAATAGACAAGACCTACTCCTTGCTCAACGAAATGGACTCAACACCATATATTCAACGCCTGGGAAGATACCTGACAAGTAAGAATCTTAAAACCCATGGATTTATATGTCTCCATAAGGAAATCAAGCATGTGTACAGCGGGCTAAACGCAGCAGTGAAATTCCGATAAATCCAATTATCAAAATAAATTTCAAAAACAAAACACAATGCCAGTGAAATAGAGAGCAATTCTTAAATAATTCATTCAGGGCTTGTGATGCAACCTGGATTTACCACATCTACACACAGAGCTGGGTGAGACATAAGGCTGGCCACTTCGGGCTGATAGCATTGGTGAGGTTCGGTGAGCAAACGCAGACCCTTTGAAGTCACACAGCATGGTACCCATTCCATGGGTCCCAACACTCCAGGTTTAAGGGATTCTTCCATCAGCTAAAACATGCATGGGTAACCCAGAGTATGGTCCACCGTGTGATTGGGAAACGTTTTAAAATGCATCTCAGTTTTCGAACCCTGGTACTCGGGTTCACCATTCCAGACGCTTTACTAACACTCTCCCCACTTGGAGAGTCAGTGCCTTTAACTCCTGTTTGGCACAGTTTGCAATTTCTGCGCAAGATGAACAGGAATAGGGAGAACCAATGAGAGACTAGCTGTAGGTGTCTGCACGGGCAAATGGAATGCTCATTTCCCACCAGGAAGAGGAATTAACCAAAGGCTCAGCGTGCCCTGCTGGAAACAGATTAGGGCCTGAAGCAATCCTGCGGTTTTGCGGCCAGCTCACAAGAAAGCGAGTTGAAGAAAGGAGCTCAGGGGCACTGTAATTCACAAACCTGCAGAGATATGAATGACAGCTATCGTGCAAAAATGTATTGAAGTAAGTCTTCGAAGAGGACTTGAAAGCGGGGCAGAATTTCAGGAAAACGATTTCAGGGGGTAAACTGGAATTGCACTTAAAGCATAGGAAAAGAGGCAGAATGTCGACAATGATGCACTTGGCCAAAAAGGGCGTATGCGTTTTTTCCTGAATATATTCAGGAAAAAACGCATACGCCCTTTTTGGCCAACCAAGCAAGCATGTTAAAGAAATCTGCACTACAATGAAGTCTCACTGCCCCCCGGTCAAAAGCGCAATCTGAAAAAAGTGTAAAATCCAGAAAGACAGCACAGGCCATGGAGAACATGGAGCCTTGTTATGCTGATGGGCGAGATGTAAATTGCCAACAGCCACTCTGGAGAAGTGTATTGTGTTTCCTGAAACACCTAAAAAACTAAGCAACGGAGCCTATGGCACTTCCACTTATGGTCCTATAGCTTAGGGAAATTAAAATCAAAAACACAGAGCCACCCCAAAGTTTTGGACGGCTCTGTTTACAAGAACCTCGTCTACGGTACAAGTTAAATATCCCAGAATGTGAAAAATGGATAAAGAATTTGTGGTAGGTACGTAAAATGGAATCTCACTCAGCAATGAAATCTATGTCATCAGGCCCGTCGTGGCATAATGAGTGGATTCAGGTACGATGATTCTAAGTGAAATAAGTCACACAGAAAATGAAACATCATAAGATATCACTAATACACGGAATGTAAACTTGGCTACACATGAACTGAATTACAAAACAGAACAGGGTCTCAAATTTAGAAAACCAACTTATGCTTGCTTAAGGGGAAAGGTGAGTTGGGATGCTGCATAAAACCAGAGATAGAAATTAGCACAGATACCTTTCCATAAGCCAAATATGTAATAGTCAAGACCTAGCCCTTGCTCAACGAAATGGACTAAACACCCCATATTCAACGCCTAGGATTACACATGACTAGTAAGAATCTTCAAACCCTTGGATTTATATGTCTCCATAAGAGACTCAAGTGTGTGTACAGCGGCATGAATGCAGCAGAGAAAATCCGATAAAACCCATTATCAAAATGAATTACAAAAACAAACACAATGACAGTGAAATAGAGAGCAATTCTTAAATAATTCATTCAGGGCTTGTGATGCAACCTGGATTTACCACATCTACACCCAGAGCTGAGTGAGACATAAGGCTGGACACTTCAGGCTGATAGCATTGGTGAGGTTCGATGAGCAAATGCAGACCCTTTGAAGTCATACTCCATGGTACCCATTCCATGGGTCCCAACTCTCCAGTTTTAAGGGATTTTTCCTTCAGCTAAAACATGCATGGGAAACCCACAGTACAGTGCACTGTGTGACCGGGAAACATTTTCAAATGCATGTCAGTTTTCGTCCCCTTTTACTCGGGTTCACCATTCCAGACCCTTTACTAACACTCTCCCAACTTGAAGAGTCAGTGCCTTTAACCTCCTGTTTGGCACAATTTGCAATTTCTGCGCAAGATGAACAGGAATAGGGAGAACCAATGAGAGCCTAGCTGTAGGTGTCTGCACGGGCAAATGGAACGCTCATTTCCCACCAGGAAGAGGAATTAACCAAAGGCTCAGCATGCCCTGCCGGAACCAGATTAGGGCCTGAAGCATTCCTGCGGGTTTGCGGCCAACTCACAAGAAAGCGAGTTGAAGAAAGGAGCTCAGGGGCACTGTAATTCACAAACCTGCAGAGTTATAAATGACAGCTATCGTCCAAAAGTATATTGAAGGAAGGCTGCGAAGAGGACTGGAAAGCGGGGCAGAATTGCAGGAAAACGATTTCAGGGGGTAGACTGGAATTGCATTTAAAGCATAGGAAAAGAGGCAGAATGTCGACAATGATGCACTTGGCCAACAAGGGCGTATGCGTTTTTTCCTGAATATATTCAGGAAAAAACGCATACGCCCTTGTTGGCCAACCAAGCAAGCATGTTAAAGAAATCTGTACTACAAAGAAGTCTCACTGCCCCCAGGTCAAAAGGGCCATCTGAAAAAAGTGTAAAATCCAGAAAGACAGCACAGGCCATGGAGAACAGGGAGCCTTGTTATGCTGATGGGCGGGATGTAAATTGCCAACAGCCACTCTGGAGAAGTGTATGGTGTTTCCTGAAACACCTAAGAAACAAAGCAACGGAGACTACGGCACTTCCACTTATGGTCTTATAGATCACGGAAATTAAAATCAAAAACAGACAGCCACCCCAAAGTTTCAGACGGCTCTGTTTACAGGGATCTCGTCTACGGTACAAGTTAAATATCCCAGAATGTGAAAAATGGATAAAGAAGTTGTGGTACGTACGTACAATAGAATATCACTCAGCAATGAAATCTATGTCATCAGGCCCATCGTGGCATAATGAGTGGATTCAGGTACGATGATTCTAAGTGAAATAAGTCACACAGAAAATGAAACATCATAAGATATCACTAATACACGGAATGTAAACTTGGCTACACATGAACTGAATTACAAAACAGAACAGGGTCTCAAATTTAGAAAACCAACTTATGCTTGCTTAAGGGGAAATGTGAGTTGGGTTGCTGCATAAAAGCAGAGATAGAAATTAGCACAGATACCTTTCCATAAGCCAAATATGTAATAGTCAAGACCTCCTCCTTGCTCAACGAAATGGACTAAACACCACGTATTCAACGCCTAGGAATACAGCTGACTAGTAATAATCTTCAAACCCATGGGTTTATATGTCTCTGTAAGAGAATCAAGCGTGTGTACAGTGGCCTAAATGCAGCAGTGAAAATCCGATAAATCCCATTATCAAAATCAATTTCAAAAACATAACACAATGACAGTGAAATAGAGAGCAATTCTTAAATCATTCATTCAGGGCTTGTGATGCAACCTGGATTTACCACATCTACAACCAGAGCTGAGTGAGACATAAGGCTGGACACTTCGGGCTGATAGCATTGGTGAGGTTCGTTGAGAAAATGCAGGCCCTTTGAAGTCATACTTCATGGTACCCATTCCATGGGTCCCAACTCTCCAGGTTTAAGGGATTCTTTCTTCAGCTAAAACATGCATGGGAAACCCACAGTATGGTGCACCGTGTGACCAGGAAACGTTTTCAAATGCATCTCAGTTTTCGAGCCCTTTTACTCGGGTTCACGATTCAAGACCCTTTACTAATACTCTCCCCACTTAGAGAGTCAGTGCCTTTAACCTCATGTTTGGCACAGTTTGCAATTTCTGCACAAGATAAACAAGAATAGGGAGAACCAATGAGAGACTAGCTCTAGGTGTCTGCACGTTCAAATATAACGCTCATTTCCCACCAGAAAGAGGAATTTACCAAAGGATCAGCGTGCTGTGCCAGAACCAGATTAGGGCATGAAGCAATCCTGCGGGTTTGTGGCCAGCTCACAAGAAAGCGAGTAGAAGAAAGGAGCTCAGGCACACTGTCATTCACAAACCTGCAGAGTTATAAATGACAGCTATTGTCCAAAAATATATTGAAGTAAGGCTGCGTAGAGGACTTGAAAGCGGGGCAGAATTGCAGGAAAACGATTTCAGGGGCAGACTGGAATTGCATTTAAAGCATAGGGAAAGAGACAGAAAGTCGACAATGATGCACATGGTCAAAAAGGGCCTATGCGTTTTTTCCTGAATATATTCAGGAAAAAAACACATACGCCCTTTTTGGTCAAACAAGCAAGCGTGTAAAGAAATCTGCATTACAATGAAGTCTCACTGCCCCCCTGTCAAAAGGGACATGTGAAAAAAGTGAAAAATCCAGAAAGGCAGGGCAGGCCATGGAGAACAGGGAGCCTTGTTATGCTGATGGGCGGGATGTAAATTGCCAACAGCCACTCTGGAGAAGTGTATGGTTTTCCTCAAACACCTAAAAAACTAAGCAACGGAGCCTACGGCACTTCAACTTATGGTTCTAGAGCTTAGGGAAATTAAAATCAAAAAGACACAGCCAGCCATAAATTTTGGACGGCTCTGCTTACAAGAACCTCGTTTACGGTACAAGTGAAATATCCCAGAAAGCGAAAAATGGATAAAGAAGTTGTTGTACGTACATACAATGGAATATCACTCAGCAATGAAATCTATGTCATGAGGCCCTTCGCGGCATAATGAGTGGATTCAGGTACGATGATTCTAAGTTAACTAAGTCACACAGAAAAAGAAACACCATAAGATATCTCAAATACACGGAATGTAAACATGGCTGCAAATGAACTCAATTACAAAACAGAAAAGGGTCTCAAATTTAGAAAACCAACTTATGCTTGCTTATGGGGAAAGGTGAGTTGTGGTGCTGCATAAAACCAGAGATTGAAATTAGCACAGATACCTTTCCATAAGCAAGTATGTAATAGTCAGGACCTACTCCTTGCTCCACGAAATGGACTCAACACCCCATATTCAATGCCTAGGAATATACCTGACTAGTAAGAATCTGAAAACCCATGGATTTATATGTCTCCATAAGAGAATCAAGCATGTGTACAGCGGCATAAACGCAGCAGTGAAAATCCGATAAATCCCATTATAAAAATAAATTACAAAAACAAAACACAATGACAGTGAAATAGAGAGCAATTCTTAAATAATTCATTCAGGGCTTGTGATGCAACGTGGATTTACCACATCTACACCCCGAGCTGAGTGAGACATAAGGCTGGACACTTCGGGCTGATAGCATTGGTGACGTTCGGTGAGCCAAGGCAACCCTTTGAAGTCATACTGCATGGTACCCATTCCATGGGTCCCAACTCTCCAGGTTTAAGGGATTCTTCCTTTAGCTAAAACATGCATGGGCAACCCAGAATATGGTCGACCGTGTGACCGGGAAACCTTTTTAAATGCATCTCAGTTTTCGTCCCCTCGTACTCGGTTTTACCATTCCAGACGCTTTACTAACACTCTCCCCACTTGGAGAGTCAGTGCCTTTAACCTCCTGTTTGGCACAGTTTGGAATTTCTGCGCAAGATGAACAGGAATAGGGAGAACCAATGAGAGATTAGCTGTAGGTGTCTGCACGAACAAATTTAATGCTCATTTCCCACCAGGAAGAGGAATTAGCCAAAGGCTCAGCATGCCGTGCCGGAACCAGATTAGGGCCTGAAGCAATCCTGCGGTTTTGCGGCCAGCTCACAAGAAAGCGAGTTGAAGAAAGGAGCTCAGGGACACTGTAATTCACAAACCTGCAGAGTTATAAATGACAGCTATCGTCCAAAAATATATTGAAGTAAGGCTGCAAAGAGGACTTGAACGCGGGGCAGAATTCCAGGAATAAGATTTCAGGAGGTAGACGGGAAGTCCTCTGAAAGTATGGGAGAAGAGGCAGAACCTCGACAATGATGCACTTGGTCAAAAAGGGCATATGCGTTTCTTCCAGGGCCCTTATTAAAGAGGGTAGGAGGCTCCCAGCATGCTTCAGTGGCCAACAGAGGGCCCTCTGTCGCCAAGGAGTCATGAGCCATCAGGCAGGAGTGACCTCACATCAGAGGGCCCACCTCACAGAAGGGTAAGGAACCCAGTCAGGATCAGACTCTCACCAGAGTGCCCACATAAGCAAGGGGCTGGGAACCGGGCAGGAGTGTCCTCACACCCGTGGGGCCACATCATCGAAAGTTGAGGTACCCAGCACATGTGGCCTCAAACCAGAGGACCCACATCACCATGGGTCTCGGAGCGAGGCAGGCAGGATTAACTTCAAAACACATGGCCCATTGTATAAAAAAGGTGAAGAATCCAGCAGTTGGAACATCCCAGCTGGCGGCCCAGAGCACCGAGGCTATGGGATCCAGGCAGTGATGAACTCACAACAGAGGGCCCTCATCGTGATACTGTAAGCAACCCAGCCGTTGTAACCTCAGAGCACAAGGCCCACATCCCCATGGGGAAGGGAACCAAGCAGGAGTGTCATCGCACCAGTGGGCACACATCAGAAAATGTGGGGAGCCCAGCAGTTAGGGCCGGACGCCAGAGGGCCCTCATCACTGAGGAGAGGAGGCTCCCAGCAAGCTCCAACTGCTACCAGAAGGCCGACGTCTCCAATGCGGGGTGTGCCAGCCAGGCAGGAGTGACCTCACAGCAGAGGGCCCACCTCACAGAAGGTTGAGGAACCCAGCCAGGATCAGACTCTCACCAGAGGGCCCACATCACCAAGGGGATCAGAACAAGGCAGGAGGGTCCTCACACCAGTGTGGCCACATCATTGAAAGGTGAGGGACCCAGCACACGTGGCCTCAAACCAGAGGACACACATCACCAAGGGGCTGGGAGTGAGGCAGGCAGGAGGAGTCTCAAAACAGAGGCCCATAGAAGAAAAAAGGTGAGGAATCCCGCAGTTGTAACCTCCCAGCAGGTGGCCAGGAGCAGCGAGGCTATGGGATCCAGGCCGGAGAGAACTCACAGCAGAGGGCCCTCATCATGAAACTGAGCAACCCACGGTTGGGACCTCAGAGCAGAAGGCCCACATTCCCATGGGGTTGGGAACGTGGCAGGAGTGTACTCGAACCACAGGGCGCATATCAGAAAATATTGGGAGCCCAGGAGTTAGGGCCTGACGCCAGAGGGCCCTCATTACCGAGGGGAGGAGACACCCAGCAGGCACCAAATCCCACCAGAGGGCCGACGTCGCCAAGGCGGGGTGTGCCAGCCAGGCAGGAGTGACCTCAGAGAAGAGGGCCCACCTCACAGAAGTGTGAGGAACCCAACCAGGATCAGACTCTCACCGGAGGGCCCACATCACCAAGGGGATGGGAACCAGGCAGGAGTGTCCTCACACCAGTGGGGCCACATCAGCCAAAGGTGAGGAAACCAGCACATGTGGCCTCAAACCAGAGGACACACATCACCAAAGGGCTAGGAGTGAGGCAGGTGTCTGGAGGGGCACATTTAACTCTAATTTCCCACCAGGAAGTGGAATGAACCAAAGTCTCAGAGTGCCGTGCCGGACCCTGATTACGGCCTGAAGCAAACCTGCGGTTCTGTGGCCAGTTTTCAAGGAAACGAGTTAAGAAAGCAAATCACGGGCACTGTAATTCACAAACCTGCAGAGTTATAAATGACAGCTATTGGCAAAAATATATGGAAGTAAGTCTGCAAAGAGGACTTGAAAACGAGGCAGAATTGCAGGAATCATATTTCAGGAGGTAGATTGGAATTGCATTTAAAGCATGTGAAAAGCGGCAGATCTTTGACAGTGATGCACTTGGACAAAAGTGCGTAAACATTTTTTCCTGAATATATTCAGGAAAAAACACATATGCCCTTTTTGGCCAACCAAGCACTCGAGAAATGGAAATCCGCACTACAATGAAGTCTCATTTCCCATTCGTCAAAAGGGCCATCTGAAAAAAGTGTAAAAACCAGAAACACAGGACAGGCCATGGAGAACAGGGAGCCTTGTTATGCTGACGGGCGGAATGTAAATTGCCAACAGACACTCTGGAGATGTTTATGGTGTATCCTGAAACATCTGAAAAACAAAGCTACAGACCCTAGGGCACTTCCACTTTTGGCCCTATAGCTTAGGAAAATTAAAATCAACAAGACACAGCCAACACAAAATTTAGGGCTGCTGTGTTTACAAGAACCTTGAGTCCAGTACAAATTAAATATCCCAGAAAGAAAAAATGGATAAAGGAGTTGTGCTACTTACGTACAACGGAATATCACTCAGCAATGAAATCAATGTCATCAGGCCTGTAGCAGCAAATTGAGTGGATTTAAGTATGATGATTCTAAGAGAAATAGGTCACACAGAGAAAGATAATTATCATAAGATATCACTAATAGAGAGAGTGTAAACTTGGCTACACATAAACTGAATTCCAAAACCGAACAGAGTCTCACATTTAGATAAAAACTTATGCTTGCTTAAGGGGAAAGTTGAGTTGGGGTGCTGTATAAAACCAGAGATTGAAATTAGCACACATACCGTTCCATAAGCCAAATATGTACTAGACAAGACCTACTCTTTGCTCAAAGAAATAGACTCATCCATGGTGTATCACCTCACACCTGTTAGAATGGGCATCATCAGAAAATCTACAAACAACAAATGCTGGAAAGGGTGTGGAGATAAGGAACCCTCTTCCACTATTGTTGGGAATGTAAATTGATACAGTCACTGTGGAGAACATTATGGAGTTTCTTATAAAACTAAGAATAGAATTACCATATGATACAGCAACCCCACTACTGGGCATATACCCAGACAAAACCATAAATCAAAAAGAGACATTCACCGCAATGTTCATTGCATCACTATTTACAATATCCAGGTAATGGAAGCAACCTAAATGCCCACAGACAGACGAATGCATAAAGATGTGGTACATATATAAAATGGAATATTACTAAGCCATAAAAAGGAATGAAATTGGGTCATTTGTAGAGACGTTGATGGATCTAGAGACTGTCATACAGAGTGAAGTAAGTCAGAAAGAGAAAAACAAATCTTGTCTATTAATGCATATATGTGGAACCTAGAAAAATTGTACAGATGAACCGTTTTGCAAGGCAGAAATAGAGCAACAGATGTAGACAACAAACGTATGGACACCAAGGGGGGAAAGCTGTTGGGGGGTGATGGTGGGAGGAGTTGAGAGATTGGGATTGGCATGTATACATTTATATGTATAAAATAGATAACCAAAAAGAACCTGCTGTATAAAAAAATAAAATAAAATTCAAATTACAAAAAGTAAAACAGAAAAAATATTCTTTCCTTCACATACATGTATTTATATGAATAAATTATTTCCATGCTTATATCTGTAAATACAAAAAAGAGGAATAAAATCTACCTTGAACCAAAAACGAAAAAAAGAATAAAAAACAGAACCCACCATTTACACAGAGGAAAACCGTATCAGGGCACTTGCTCCAGTTGTAAACAATTCTGAAGTTGGTCAGTGGTGGGGAATCATCTCCCATTCAGCCAGCAGGCCCCACGCAACAAGCGTCCTCATTGCAAAGCTGGGGGACCGTGCCGAGGCATCTGTGAGTAAACGTGGGCTGAGCCCCAGGCCAGCTGCTGCTGAAATGCTCCCACCCTTCCCAGGTAAAACACCTGAATATGTACAAGGACTTGAAAGCCTAGAGGAAGGGCCATGGAGCCACATGAGTGACAGCATGCCAGCCGACTTGGTGCCTGCAGGCCAGCCAGGATGGCCCTGTCCCTGGGTGCTCTTCTGGAAGCTTTCCATTTCCCTGCCTGAGATACCCCTGCTGTCCCGGCCCCCACTGCTTTCTTCATCACTCACCTCTGCCCAGGGAGAAATTCCAGCGGCAGGTATGGGTGACACATCCTCTTCTTTAGCAGGTGGCATCCTGGCAACTGCTGCAGAAAGTCCAGCAGAGCCCCACTCACACTGGGCCACCCACAAAGCCGTGGCCTCTCACTCCCTCCCACCAGTCCAGCCCCGAGACTGCTGACAGGGCAGAGAAAATGGCGTCAGGCACAGCTGCAGGGGATCTTGCTGCCTGGAGCGGTGTTTATATTGATCTGAACCCAGGCACACCTGGGGAGGGCTGGCCGGCACGGTCGGGCTTCCCAGGCCAGCCAATAATCACCCCTCAGGGGCTCACAGTTGCAGAAAATGGAACTTGCTGAATCGGCCAGGTCCAAGGAACAGGTGTGGGCTCCTGAGAGTCAGGATAGACAAGGGGCTGCAGCTCTGGCTTGTTTTCTAATTATATTATCTGGCCCATGAGTGGGAGACAACTTCAAGAAAACCCTCTCCTAATGAGAGGAACCCAGGAGTCAGGGAGAGGAGGGGTGGCTGGTGGGTGGAGACAGAGGCCTGGTGCCCCGGGTGCAGTGGAAGTCTCTGGAAGACCAGGTGGAGGGAGGCCACACAGAGTGATGCCCAGGGTCACAGACCTGTCGGAGCTGCTGTTTGTTAGTTCAAGTCCTGCTCTGAGGTGCTCTGTGTCAGATCTGAGTGACAGGTGAGCTGGGAGTGCTCTGCAATGAGGGCGATATGCATGGTTCCTGTGTTCCCAGCCCTGCCATGGTACCTGCAAGGGTAGCTCTGTATCCTGGGAGGGGCCTGACCACGAGAGCCCCATGGGCTGCAGGGGAACCTGCCCAGGGAACCCCATATCCTGGGAGGGGCCTGAACACGAGAGCCCCGTGGGCTGGGGTGGGGGTGGGGTACCTGCCCAGGTGAGCTCCATATCCTGGGATTGGCCTGACCTCGAGAGCCCCATGGGCTGCTGGAGTCCTGGTAAAGGATGTCAGGACAGTCAGTGAAGCCACCGAGGATATACCTCCAGTAGTTCCTAAATCCTACACCCTGCTGGTCATTCTACCAACCACCAGGACATGGTATTCTGTATTAGTCTTCAATGATGCCTTCTTTTGTATTCTATTAGTCCCAGAGTCACAAGAAATTTTGGCTTGTGAATGGCAGGACTCAACATGCAACTAAAACAATACTTCCGGGCCGTGTTGCCCCAAGGGTTCAAAAATTCCCACACCATCTTTGGGGAAAGCTCAGCTAAAGACCTAAAAGTTCTACCTCTGGAAAAGGAAACACTCCTTCAATATGCAGACGACATTCTGATCACCAGCCCTACTAAGGAGACCTCTGAACTACCAAGCCAATAAAGGATACAAGTTGTCCAAGAAAAAGCTCAAATATCACAGACTACGGTGACCTGCCTGGGCTTCATTCTCACAGAAGGTCGGAGAAGCCCATCCCAGGAAAGGGAAGAAACAATTTACAGCCTTACCCATTTCTGAAACTAGAAGACAGCCTAGGGGTTCCTGGGGAGGCCAGGGTTTGCTGCTTCTGGATCCCTAACTACAGTCTACTAGCTGGGCTTCTATATGAAACACTGAAAGGAAGAGATGATGATCCTTTTGAATAGAATGCAGAAGTGGCCTTTCAAGAATGGAAAGAGCAGTCAATTCAGACCCTTGCCCTGGAACTCCCTAATTTAGCTAAACCCTTTGACCTTTACATTCCTGGTGAACGGTGAATCGCCATTGGAGTATTAGTGCAAAACCTGGGACCACTTGAAATGGAACAATGCAAGAATGTGATCCAGGTAGGATAAACTACGGTCACCAAGGGGCTTGGCCACCGCCACATCTGGCCAAGATACTGGCAGTATCTGACAACCTGGAAATCAGCAGCCCAAAAGGCCACCTCCCTCCTCAGGGAAAAGGACCCCACGTGGTGATCCTAACACCCAACCATGCCCTGAAGTTGCAGGGTTGGCTCCGTGGGCACACTGACCTTGAGTGAGGAGGCCCTCCAACTCCAACCTCCATAGAGATAACCGGGGCAAAGGGGCACCATGACGACTCATGTGAAGGTGTCTGCACGGGCAAATTTAACGCTCATTTCCCACCAGGAAGAAGAATTAACCAAAGGCTCAGCATGCCGTGCCGGAACCTGATTAGGGCCTGAAGCAATCCTGTGGGTTTGCGGCCAGCTCACAAGAAAGCGAGTTGAAGAAAGGAGCTCAGGGGCACTGTAATTCACAAACCTGCAGAGTTATAAATGACAGTTATCGTCCAAAAATATATTGAAGGAAGGCTGTGAAGAGGACTTTTAAGCGGGGCAGAATTGCAGGAAAACGATTTCAGGGAGTAGACTGGAATTGCATTTAAAGCATAGGAAAAGAGGCAGAATGTCGACAATGATTCAGTTGGCCAGAAAGGGCGTATGCGTTTTTTCCTGAATATATTCAGGAAAAAACGCATACGCCCTTTTTGGCCAACCAAGCAAGCATGTTAAAGAAATCTGCACTACAATGAAGTCTCACTGCCCCCCGGTCAAAAGCGCAATCTGAAAAAAGTGTAAAATCCAGAAAGACAGCACAGGCCATGGAGAACATGGAGCCTTGTTATGCTGATGGGCGAGATGTAAATTGCCAACAGCCACTCTGGAGAAGTGTATTGTGTTTCCTGAAACACCTAAAAAACTAAGCAACGGAGCCTATGGCACTTCCACTTATGGTCCTATAGCTTAGGGAAATTAAAATCAAAAACACAGAGCCACCCCAAAGTTTTGGACGGCTCTGTTTACAAGAACCTCGTCTACGGTACAAGTTAAATATCCCAGAATGTGAAAAATGGATAAAGAAGTTGTGGTAGGTACGTAAAATGGAATCTCACTCAGCAATGAAATCTATGTCATCAGGCCCGTCGTGGCATAATGAGTGGATTCAGGTACGATGATTCTAAGTGAAATAAGTCACACAGAAAATGAAACATCATAAGATATCACTAATACACGGAATGTAAACTTGGCTACACATGAACTGAATTACAAAACAGAACAGGGTCTCAAATTTAGAAAACCAACTTATGCTTGCTTAAGGGGAAAGGTGAGTTGGGATGCTGCATAAAACCAGAGATAGAAATTAGCACAGATACCTTTCCATAAGCCAAATATGTAATAGTCAAGACCTAGCCCTTGCTCAACGAAATGGACTAAACACCCCATATTCAACGCCTAGGATTACACATGACTAGTAAGAATCTTCAAACCCTTGGATTTATATGTCTCCATAAGAGACTCAAGTGTGTGTACAGCGGCATGAATGCAGCAGAGAAAATCCGATAAAACCCATTATCAAAATGAATTACAAAAACAAACACAATGACAGTGAAATAGAGAGCAATTCTTAAATAATTCATTCAGGGCTTGTGATGCAACCTGGATTTACCACATCTACACCCAGAGCTGAGTGAGACATAAGGCTGGACACTTCAGGCTGATAGCATTGGTGAGGTTCGATGAGCAAATGCAGACCCTTTGAAGTCATACTCCATGGTACCCATTCCATGGGTCCCAACTCTCCAGTTTTAAGGGATTTTTCCTTCAGCTAAAACATGCATGGGAAACCCACAGTACAGTGCACTGTGTGACCGGGAAACGTTTTCAAATGCATGTCAGTTTTCGTCCCCTTTTACTCGGGTTCACCATTCCAGACCCTTTACTAACACTCTCCCAACTTGAAGAGTCAGTGCCTTTAACCTCCTGTTTGGCACAATTTGCAATTTCTGCGCAAGATGAACAGGAATAGGGAGAACCAATGAGAGACTAGCTGTAGGTGTCTGCACGGGCAAATGGAACGCTCATTTCCCACCAGGAAGAGGAATTAACCAAAGGCTCAGCATGCCCTGCCGGAACCAGATTAGGGCCTGAAGCATTCCTGCGGGTTTGCGGCCAACTCACAAGAAAGCGAGTTGAAGAAAGGAGCTCAGGGGCACTGTAATTCACAAACCTGCAGAGTTATAAATGACAGCTATCGTCCAAAAATATATTGAAGGAAGGCTGCGAAGAGGACTGGAAAGCGGGGCAGAATTGCAGGAAAACGATTTCAGGGGGTAGACTGGAATTGCATTTAAAGCATAGGAAAAGAGGCAGAATGTCGACAATGATGCACTTGGCCAACAAGGGCGTATGCGTTTTTTCCTGAATATATTCAGGAAAAAACGCATACGCCCTTTTTGGCCAACCAAGCAAGCATGTTAAAGAAATCTGTACTACAAAGAAGTCTCACTGCCCCCAGGTCAAAAGGGCCATCTGAAAAAAGTGTAAAATCCAGAAAGACAGCACAGGCCATGGAGAACAGGGAGCCTTGTTATGCTGATGGGCGGGATGTAAATTGCCAACAGCCACTCTGGAGAAGTGTATGGTGTTTCCTGAAACACCTAAGAAACAAAGCAACGGAGACTACGGCACTTCCACTTATGGTCTTATAGATCACGGAAATTAAAATCAAAAACAGACAGCCACCCCAAAGTTTCAGACGGCTCTGTTTACAGGGATCTCGTCTACGGTACAAGTTAAATATCCCAGAATGTGAAAAATGGATAAAGAAGTTGTGGTACGTACGTACAATAGAATATCACTCAGCAATGAAATCTATGTCATCAGGCCCATCGTGGCATAATGAGTGGATTCAGGTACGATGATTCTAAGTGAAATAAGTCACACAGAAAATGAAACATCATAAGATATCACTAATACACGGAATGTAAACTTGGCTACACATGAACTGAATTACAAAACAGAACAGGGTCTCAAATTTAGAAAACCAACTTATGCTTGCTTAAGGGGAAATGTGAGTTGGGTTGCTGCATAAAAGCAGAGATAGAAATTAGCACAGATACCTTTCCATAAGCCAAATATGTAATAGTCAAGACCTCCTCCTTGCTCAACGAAATGGACTAAACACCACGTATTCAACGCCTAGGAATACAGCTGACTAGTAATAATCTTCAAACCCATGGGTTTATATGTCTCTGTAAGAGAATCAAGCGTGTGTACAGTGGCCTAAATGCAGCAGTGAAAATCCGATAAATCCCATTATCAAAATCAATTTCAAAAACATAACACAATGACAGTGAAATAGAGAGCAATTCTTAAATCATTCATTCAGGGCTTGTGATGCAACCTGGATTTACCACATCTACAACCAGAGCTGAGTGAGACATAAGGCTGGACACTTCGGGCTGATAGCATTGGTGAGGTTCGTTGAGAAAATGCAGGCCCTTTGAAGTCATACTTCATGGTACCCATTCCATGGGTCCCAACTCTCCAGGTTTAAGGGATTCTTTCTTCAGCTAAAACATGCATGGGAAACCCACAGTATGGTGCACCGTGTGACCAGGAAACGTTTTCAAATGCATCTCAGTTTTCGAGCCCTTTTACTCGGGTTCACGATTCAAGACCCTTTACTAATACTCTCCCCACTTAGAGAGTCAGTGCCTTTAACCTCATGTTTGGCACAGTTTGCAATTTCTGCACAAGATAAACAAGAATAGGGAGAACCAATGAGAGACTAGCTCTAGGTGTCTGCACGTTCAAATATAACGCTCATTTCCCACCAGAAAGAGGAATTTACCAAAGGATCAGCGTGCTGTGCCAGAACCAGATTAGGGCATGAAGCAATCCTGCGGGTTTGTGGCCAGCTCACAAGAAAGCGAGTAGAAGAAAGGAGCTCAGGCACACTGTCATTCACAAACCTGCAGAGTTATAAATGACAGCTATTGTCCAAAAATATATTGAAGTAAGGCTGCGTAGAGGACTTGAAAGCGGGGCAGAATTGCAGGAAAACGATTTCAGGGGCAGACTGGAATTGCATTTAAAGCATAGGGAAAGAGACAGAAAGTCGACAATGATGCACATGGTCAAAAAGGGCCTATGCGTTTTTTCCTGAATATATTCAGGAAAAAAACACATACGCCCTTTTTGGTCAAACAAGCAAGCGTGTAAAGAAATCTGCATTACAATGAAGTCTCACTGCCCCCCTGTCAAAAGGGACATGTGAAAAAAGTGAAAAATCCAGAAAGGCAGGGCAGGCCATGGAGAACAGGGAGCCTTGTTATGCTGATGGGCGGGATGTAAATTGCCAACAGCCACTCTGGAGAAGTGTATGGTTTTCCTCAAACACCTAAAAAACTAAGCAACGGAGCCTACGGCACTTCAACTTATGGTTCTAGAGCTTAGGGAAATTAAAATCAAAAAGACACAGCCAGCCATAAATTTTGGACGGCTCTGCTTACAAGAACCTCGTTTACGGTACAAGTGAAATATCCCAGAAAGCGAAAAATGGATAAAGAAGTTGTTGTACGTACATACAATGGAATATCACTCAGCAATGAAATCTATGTCATGAGGCCCTTCGCGGCATAATGAGTGGATTCAGGTACGATGATTCTAAGTTAACTAAGTCACACAGAAAAAGAAACACCATAAGATATCTCAAATACACGGAATGTAAACATGGCTGCAAATGAACTCAATTACAAAACAGAAAAGGGTCTCAAATTTAGAAAACCAACTTATGCTTGCTTATGGGGAAAGGTGAGTTGTGGTGCTGCATAAAACCAGAGATTGAAATTAGCACAGATACCTTTCCATAAGCAAGTATGTAATAGTCAGGACCTACTCCTTGCTCCACGAAATGGACTCAACACCCCATATTCAATGCCTAGGAATATACCTGACTAGTAAGAATCTGAAAACCCATGGATTTATATGTCTCCATAAGAGAATCAAGCATGTGTACAGCGGCATAAACGCAGCAGTGAAAATCCGATAAATCCCATTATAAAAATAAATTACAAAAACAAAACACAATGACAGTGAAATAGAGAGCAATTCTTAAATAATTCATTCAGGGCTTGTGATGCAACGTGGATTTACCACATCTACACCCCGAGCTGAGTGAGACATAAGGCTGGACACTTCGGGCTGATAGCATTGGTGACGTTCGGTGAGCCAAGGCAACCCTTTGAAGTCATACTGCATGGTACCCATTCCATGGGTCCCAACTCTCCAGGTTTAAGGGATTCTTCCTTTAGCTAAAACATGCATGGGCAACCCAGAATATGGTCGACCGTGTGACCGGGAAACCTTTTTAAATGCATCTCAGTTTTCGTCCCCTCGTACTCGGTTTTACCATTCCAGACGCTTTACTAACACTCTCCCCACTTGGAGAGTCAGTGCCTTTAACCTCCTGTTTGGCACAGTTTGGAATTTCTGCGCAAGATGAACAGGAATAGGGAGAACCAATGAGAGATTAGCTGTAGGTGTCTGCACGAACAAATTTAATGCTCATTTCCCACCAGGAAGAGGAATTAGCCAAAGGCTCAGCATGCCGTGCCGGAACCAGATTAGGGCCTGAAGCAATCCTGCGGTTTTGCGGCCAGCTCACAAGAAAGCGAGTTGAAGAAAGGAGCTCAGGGACACTGTAATTCACAAACCTGCAGAGTTATAAATGACAGCTATCGTCCAAAAATATATTGAAGTAAGGCTGCAAAGAGGACTTGAACGCGGGGCAGAATTCCAGGAATAAGATTTCAGGAGGTAGACGGGAAGTCCTCTGAAAGTATGGGAGAAGAGGCAGAACTTCGACAATGATGCACTTGGTCAAAAAGGGCATATGCGTTTCTTCCAGGGCCCTTATTAAAGAGGGTAGGAGGCTCCCAGCATGCTTCAGTGGCCAACAGAGGGCCCTCTGTCGCCAAGGAGACATGAGCCATCAGGCAGGAGTGACCTCACATCAGAGGGCCCACCTCACAGAAGGGTAAGGAACCCAGTCAGGATCAGACTCTCACCAGAGTGCCCACATAAGCAAGGGGCTGGGAACCGGGCAGGAGTGTCCTCACACCCGTGGGGCCACATCATCGAAAGTTGAGGTACCCAGCACATGTGGCCTCAAACCAGAGGACCCACATCACCATGGGTCTCGGAGCGAGGCAGGCAGGATTAACCTCAAAACACATGGCCCATTGTATAAAAAAGGTGAAGAATCCAGCAGTTGGAACATCCCAGCTGGCGGCCCAGAGCACCGAGGTTATGGGATCCAGGCAGTGATGAACTCACAACAGAGGGCCCTCATCGTGATACTGTAAGCAACCCAGCCGTTGTAACCTCAGAGCACAAGGCCCACATCCCCATGGGGAAGGGAACCAAGCAGGAGTGTCATCGCACCAGTGGGCACACATCAGAAAATGTGGGGAGCCCAGCAGTTAGGGCCGGACGCCAGAGGGCCCTCATCACTGAGGAGAGGAGGCTCCCAGCAAGCTCCAACTGCTACCAGAAGGCTGACGTCGCCAATGCGGGGTGTGCCAGCCAGGCAGGAGTGACCTCACAGCAGAGGGCCCACCTCACAGAAGGTTGAGGAACCCAGCCAGGATCAGACTCTCACAAGAGGGCCCACATCATCAAGGGGATAGGAACCAGGCAGGAGTGTCCTCACACTAGTGGGGCCACATCATCGAAAGGCGAGGGACCCAGCATACGTGGCCTCAAACCAGAGGACACACATCACCAAGGGGCTGGGAGTGAGGCAGGCAGGAGGAGTCTCAAAACAGAGGCCCATAGAAGAAAAAAGGTGAGGAATCCCGCAGTTGTAACCTCCCAGCAGGTGGCCAGGAGCAGCGAGGCTATGGGATCCAGGCCGGAGAGAACTCACAGCAGAGGGCCCTCATCATGAAACTGAGCAACCCACGGTTGGGACCTCAGAGCAGAAGGCCCACATTCCCATGGGGTTGGGAACGTGGCAGGAGTGTACTCGAACCACAGGGCGCATATCAGAAAATATTGGGAGCCCAGGAGTTAGGGCCTGACGCCAGAGGGCCCTCATTACCGAGGGGAGGAGACACCCAGCAGGCACCAAATCCCACCAGAGGGCCGACGTCGCCAAGGCGGGGTGTGCCAGCCAGGCAGGAGTGACCTCAGAGAAGAGGGCCCACCTCACAGAAGTGTGAGGAACCCAACCAGGATCAGACTCTCACCGGAGGGCCCACATCACCAAGGGGATGGGAACCAGGCAGGAGTGTCCTCACACCAGTGGGGCCACATCAGCCAAAGGTGAGGAAACCAGCACATGTGGCCTCAAACCAGAGGACACACATCACCAAGGGGCTAGGAGTGAGGCAGGTGTCTGGAGGGGCACATTTAACTCTAATTTCCCACCAGGAAGTGGAATGAACCAAAGTCTCAGAGTGCCGTCCCGGACCCTGATTACGGCCTGAAGCAAACCTGCGGTTCTGTGGCCAGTTTTCAAGGAAACGAGTTAAGAAAGCAAATCACGGGCACTGTAATTCACAAACCTGCAGAGTTATAAATGACAGCTATTGGCAAAAATATATGGAAGTAAGTCTGCAAAGAGGACTTGAAAACGAGGCAGAATTGCAGGAATCATATTTCAGGAGGTAGATTGGAATTGCATTTAAAGCATGTGAAAAGCGGCAGATCTTTGACAGTGATGCACTTGGACAAAAGTGCGTAAACATTTTTTCCTGAATATATTCAGGAAAAAACACATATGCCCTTTTTGGCCAACCAAGCACTCGAGAAATGGAAATCCGCACTACAATGAAGTCTCATTTCCCATTCGTCAAAAGGGCCATCTGAAAAAAGTGTAAAAACCAGAAACACAGGACAGGCCATGGAGAACAGGGAGCCTTGTTATGCTGACGGGCGGAATGTAAATTGCCAACAGACACTCTGGAGATGTTTATGGTGTATCCTGAAACATCTGAAAAACAAAGCTACAGACCCTAGGGCACTTCCACTTTTGGCCCTATAGCTTAGGAAAATTAAAATCAACAAGACACAGCCAACACAAAATTTAGGGCTGCTGTGTTTACAAGAACCTTGAGTCCAGTACAAATTAAATATCCCAGAAAGAAAAAATGGATAAAGGAGTTGTGCTACTTACGTACAACGGAATATCACTCAGCAATGAAATCAATGTCATCAGGCCTGTAGCAGCAAATTGAGTGGATTTAAGTATGATGATTCTAAGAGAAATAGGTCACACAGAGAAAGATAATTATCATAAGATATCACTAATAGAGAGAGTGTAAACTTGGCTACACATAAACTGAATTCCAAAACCGAACAGAGTCTCACATTTAGATAAAAACTTATGCTTGCTTAAGGGGAAAGTTGAGTTGGGGTGCTGTATAAAACCAGAGATTGAAATTAGCACACATACCGTTCCATAAGCCAAATATGTACTAGACAAGACCTACTCTTTGCTCAAAGAAATAGACTCATCCATGGTGTATCACCTCACACCTGTTAGAATGGGCATCATCAGAAAATCTACAAACAACAAATGCTGGAAAGGGTGTGGAGATAAGGAACCCTCTTCCACTATTGTTGGGAATGTAAATTGATACAGTCACTGTGGAGAACATTATGGAGTTTCTTATAAAACTAAGAATAGAATTACCATATGTTACAGCAACCCCACTACTGGGCATATACCCAGACAAAACCATAAATCAAAAAGAGACATTCACCGCAATGTTCATTGCATCACTATTTACAATATCCAGGTAATGGAAGCAACCTAAATGCCCACAGACAGACGAATGCATAAAGATGTGGTACATATATAAAATGGAATATTACTAAGCCATAAAAAGGAATGAAATTGGGTCATTTGTAGAGACGTTGATGGATCTAGAGACTGTCATACAGAGTGAAGTAAGTCAGAAAGAGAAAAACAAATCTTGTCTATTAATGCATATATGTGGAACCTAGAAAAATTGTACAGATGAACCGTTTTGCAAGGCAGAAATAGAGCAACAGATGTAGACAACAAACGTATGGACACCAAGGGGGGAAAGCTGTTGGGGGGTGGTGGTGGGAGGAGTTGAGAGATTGGGATTGGCATGTATACATTTATATGTATAAAATAGATAACCAAAAAGAACCTGCTGTATAAAAAAATAAAATAAAATTCAAATTACAAAAAGTAAAACAGAAAAAATATTCTTTCCTTCACATACATGTATTTATATGAATAAATTATTTCCATGCTTATATCTGTAAATACAAAAAAGAGGAATAAAATCTACCTTGAACCAAAAACGAAAAAAAGAATAAAAAACAGAACCCACCAGTTACACAGAGGAAAACCGTATCAGGGCACTTGCTCCAGTTGTAAACAATTCTGAAGTTGGTCAGTGGTGGGGAATCATCTCCCATTCAGCCAGCAGGCCCCACGCAACAAGCGTCCTCATTGCAAAGCTGGGGGACCGTGCCGAGGCATCTGTGAGTAAACGTGGGCTGAGCCCCAGGCCAGCTGCTGCTGAAATGCTCCCACCCTTCCCAGGTAAAACACCTGAATATGTACAAGGACTTGAAAGCCTAGAGGAAGGGCCATGGAGCCACATGAGTGACAGCATGCCAGCCGACTTGGTGCCTGCAGGCCAGCCAGGATGGCCCTGTCCCTGGGTGCTCTTCTGGAAGCTTTCCATTTCCCTGCCTGAGATACCCCTGCTGTCCCGGCCCCCACTGCTTTCTTCATCACTCACCTCTGCCCAGGGAGAAATTCCAGCGGCAGGTATGGGTGACACATCCTCTTCTTTAGCAGGTGGCATCCTGGCAACTGCTGCAGAAAGTCCAGCAGAGCCCCACTCACACTGGGCCACCCACAAAGCCGTGGCCTCTCACTCCCTCCCACCAGTCCAGCCCCGAGACTGCTGACAGGGCAGAGAAAATGGCGTCAGGCACAGCTGCAGGGGATCTTGCTGCCTGGAGCGGTGTTTATATTGATCTGAACCCAGGCACACCTGGGGAGGGCTGGCCGGCACGGTCGGGCTTCCCAGGCCAGCCAATAATCACCCCTCAGGGGCTCACAGTTGCAGAAAATGGAACTTGCTGAATCGGCCAGGTCCAAGGAACAGGTGTGGGCTCCTGAGAGTCAGGATAGACAAGGGGCTGCAGCTCTGGCTTGTTTTCTAATTATATTATCTGGCCCATGAGTGGGAGACAACTTCAAGAAAACCCTCTCCTAATGAGAGGAACCCAGGAGTCAGGGAGAGGAGGGGTGGCTGGTGGGTGGAGACAGAGGCCTGGTGCCCCGGGTGCAGTGGAAGTCTCTGGAAGACCAGGTGGAGGGAGGCCACACAGAGTGATGCCCAGGGTCACAGACCTGTCGGAGCTGCTGTTTGTTAGTTCAAGTCCTGCTCTGAGGTGCTCTGTGTCAGATCTGAGTGACAGGTGAGCTGGGAGTGCTCTGCAATGAGGGCGATATGCACGGTTCCTGTGTTCCCAGCCCTGCCATGGTACCTGCAAGGGTAGCTCTGTATCCTGGGAGGGGCCTGACCACGAGAGCCCCATGGGCTGCAGGGGAACCTGCCCAGGGAACCCCATATCCTGGGAGGGGCCTGAACACGAGAGCCCCGTGGGCTGGGGTGGGGGTGGGGTACCTGCCCAGGTGAGCTCCATATCCTGGGATTGGCCTGACCTCGAGAGCCCCATGGGCTGCTGGAGTCCTGGTAAAGGATGTCAGGACAGTCAGTGAAGCCACCGAGGATATACCTCCAGTAGTTCCTAAATCCTACACCCTGCTGGTCATTCTACCAACCACCAGGACATGGTATTCTGTATTAGTCTTCAATGATGCCTTCTTTTGTATTCTATTAGTTCCAGAGTCACAAGAAATTTTGGCTTGTGAATGGCAGGACTCAACATGCAACTAAAACAATACTTCCGGGCCGTGTTGCCCCAAGGGTTCAAAAATTCCCACACCATCTTTGGGGAAAGCTCAGCTAAAGACCTAAAAGTTCTACC
Source organism: Delphinapterus leucas (assembly GCF_059928025.1). Classification (NCBI taxonomy): domain Eukaryota; kingdom Metazoa; phylum Chordata; class Mammalia; order Artiodactyla; family Monodontidae; genus Delphinapterus; species Delphinapterus leucas. The sequence continues at coordinate 23,637,966 of NW_028322232.1, read as the reverse complement.
TCTGGAAAAGGAAACACTCCTTCAATATGCAGACGACATTCTGATCACCAGCCCTACTAAGGAGACCTCTGAACTACCAAGCCAATAAAGGATACAAGTTGTCCAAGAAAAAGCTCAAATATCACAGACTACAGTGACCTGCCTGGGCTTCATTCTCACAGAAGGTCGGAGAAGCCCATCCCAGGAAAGGGAAGAAACAATTTACAGCCTTACCCATTTCTGAAACTAGAAGACAGCCTAGGGGTTCCTGGGGAGGCCAGGGTTTGCTGCTTCTGGATCCCTAACTACAGTCTACTACCTGGGCTTCTATATGAAACACTGAAAGGAAGAGATGATGATCCTTTTGAATAGAATGCAGAAGTGGCCTTTCAAGAATGGAAAGAGCAGTCAATTCAGACCCTTGCCCTGGAACTCCCTAATTTAGCTAAACCCTTTGACCTTTACATTCCTGGTGAACGGTGAATCGCCATTGGAGTATTAGTGCAAAACCTGGGACCACTTGAAATGGAACAATGCAAGAATGTGATCCAGGTAGGATAAACTACGGTCACCAAGGGGCTTGGCCACCGCCACATCTGGCCAAGATACTGGCAGTATCTGACAACCTGGAAATCAGCAGCCCAAAAGGCCACCTCCCTCCTCAGGGAAAAGGACCCCACGTGGTGATCCTAACACCCAACCATGCCCTGAAGTTGCAGGGTTGGCTCCGTGGGCACACTGACCTTGAGTGAGGAGGCCCTCCAACTCCAACCTCCATAGAGATAACCGGGGCAAAGGGGCACCATGACGACTCATGTGAAGGTGTCTGCACGGGCAAATTTAACGCTCATTTCCCACCAGGAAGAAGAATTAACCAAAGGCTCAGCATGCCGTGCCGGAACCTGATTAGGGCCTGAAGCAATCCTGTGGGTTTGCGGCCAGCTCACAAGAAAGCGAGTTGAAGAAAGGAGCTCAGGGGCACTGTAATTCACAAACCTGCAGAGTTATAAATGACAGTTATCGTCCAAAAATATATTGAAGGAAGGCTGTGAAGAGGACTTTTAAGCGGGGCAGAATTGCAGGAAAACGATTTCAGGGAGTAGACTGGAATTGCATTTAAAGCATAGGAAAAGAGGCAGAATGTCGACAATGATTCAGTTGGCCAGAAAGGGCGTATGCGTTTTTTCCTGAATATATTCAGGAAAAAACGCATACGCCCTTTTTGGCCAACCAAGCAAGCATGTTAAAGAAATCTGCACTACAATGAAGTCTCACTGCCCCCCAGTCAAAAGCGCAATCTGAAAAAAGTGTAAAATCCAGAAAGACAGCACAGGCCATGGAGAACATGGAGCCTTGTTATGCTGATGGGCGAGATGTAAATTGCCAACAGCCACTCTGGAGAAGTGTATTGTGTTTCCTGAAACACCTAAAAAACTAAGCAACGGAGCCTATGGCACTTCCACTTATGGTCCTATAGCTTAGGGAAATTAAAATCAAAAACACAGAGCCACCCCAAAGTTTTGGACGGCTCTGTTTACAAGAACCTCGTCTACGGTACAAGTTAAATATCCCAGAATGTGAAAAATGGATAAAGAAGTTGTGGTAGGTACGTAAAATGGAATCTCACTCAGCAATGAAATCTATGTCATCAGGCCCGTCGTGGCATAATGAGTGGATTCAGGTACGATGATTCTAAGTGAAATAAGTCACACAGAAAATGAAACATCATAAGATATCACTAATACACGGAATGTAAACTTGGCTACACATGAACTGAATTACAAAACAGAACAGGGTCTCAAATTTAGAAAACCAACTTATGCTTGCTTAAGGGGAAAGGTGAGTTGGGATGCTGCATAAAACCAGAGATAGAAATTAGCACAGATACCTTTCCATCAGCCAAATATGTAATAGTCAAGACCTAGCCCTTGCTCAACGAAATGGACTAAACACCCCATATTCAACGCCTAGGATTACACATGACTAGTAAGAATCTTCAAACCCTTGGATTTATATGTCTCCATAAGAGACTCAAGTGTGTGTACAGCGGCATGAATGCAGCAGAGAAAATCCGATAAAACCCATTATCAAAATGAATTACAAAAACAAACACAATGACAGTGAAATAGAGAGCAATTCTTAAATAATTCATTCAGGGCTTGTGATGCAACCTGGATTTACCACATCTACACCCAGAGCTGAGTGAGACATAAGGCTGGACACTTCAGGCTGATAGCATTGTTGAGGTTCGATGAGCAAATGCAGACCCTTTGAAGTCATACTCCATGGTACCCATTCCATGGGTCCCAACTCTCCAGTTTTAAGGGATTTTTCCTTCAGCTAAAACATGCATGGGAAACCCACAGTACAGTGCACTGTGTGACCGGGAAACGTTTTCAAATGCATGTCAGTTTTCGTCCCCTTTTACTCGGGTTCACCATTCCAGACCCTTTACTAACACTCTCCCAACTTGAAGAGTCAGTGCCTTTAACCTCCTGTTTGGCACAGTTTGCAATTTCTGCGCAAGATGAACAGGAATAGGGAGAACCAATGAGAGACTAGCTGTAGGTGTCTGCACGGGCAAATGGAACGCTCATTTCCCACCAGGAAGAGGAATTAACCAAAGGCTCAGCATGCCCTGCCGGAACCAGATTAGGGCCTGAAGCATTCCTGCGGGTTTGCGGCCAACTCACAAGAAAGCGAGTTGAAGAAAGGAGCTCAGGGGCACTGTAATTCACAAACCTGCAGAGTTATAAATGACAGCTATCGTCCAAAAATATATTGAAGGAAGGCTGCGAAGAGGACTGGAAAGCGGGGCAGAATTGCAGGAAAACGATTTCAGGGGGTAGACTGGAATTGCATTTAAAGCATAGGAAAAGAGGCAGAATGTCGACAATGATGCACTTGGCCAACAAGGGCGTATGCGTTTTTTCCTGAATATATTCAGGAAAAAACGCATACGCCCTTTTTGGCCAACCAAGCAAGCATGTTAAAGAAATCTGTACTACAAAGAAGTCTCACTGCCCCCAGGTCAAAAGGGCCATCTGAAAAAAGTGTAAAATCCAGAAAGACAGCACAGGCCATGGAGAACAGGGAGCCTTGTTATGCTGATGGGCGGGATGTAAATTGCCAACAGCCACTCTGGAGAAGTGTATGGTGTTTCCTGAAACACCTAAGAAACAAAGCAACGGAGACTACGGCACTTCCACTTATGGTCTTATAGATCACGGAAATTAAAATCAAAAACAGACAGCCACCCCAAAGTTTCAGACGGCTCTGTTTACAGGGATCTCGTCTACGGTACAAGTTAAATATCCCAGAATGTGAAAAATGGATAAAGAAGTTGTGGTACGTACGTACAATAGAATATCACTCAGCAATGAAATCTATGTCATCAGGCCCATCGTGGCATAATGAGTGGATTCAGGTACGATGATTCTAAGTGAAATAAGTCACACAGAAAATGAAACATCATAAGATATCACTAATACACGGAATGTAAACTTGGCTACACATGAACTGAATTACAAAACAGAACAGGGTCTCAAATTTAGAAAACCAACTTATGCTTGCTTAAGGGGAAATGTGAGTTGGGTTGCTGCATAAAAGCAGAGATAGAAATTAGCACAGATACCTTTCCATAAGCCAAATATGTAATAGTCAAGACCTAGCCCTTGCTCAACGAAATGGACTAAACACCACGTATTCAACGCCTAGGAATACAGCTGACTAGTAATAATCTTCAAACCCATGGGTTTATATGTCTCTGTAAGAGAATCAAGCGTGTGTACAGTGGCCTAAATGCAGCAGTGAAAATCCGATAAATCCCATTATCAAAATCAATTTCAAAAACATAACACAATGACAGTGAAATAGAGAGCAATTCTTAAATCATTCATTCAGGGCTTGTGATGCAACCTGGATTTACCACATCTACAACCAGAGCTGAGTGAGACATAAGGCTGGACACTTCGGGCTGATAGCATTGGTGAGGTTCGTTGAGAAAATGCAGGCCCTTTGAAGTCATACTTCATGGTACCCATTCCATGGGTCCCAACTCTCCAGGTTTAAGGGATTCTTTCTTCAGCTAAAACATGCATGGGAAACCCACAGTATGGTGCACCGTGTGACCAGGAAACGTTTTCAAATGCATCTCAGTTTTCGAGCCCTTTTACTCGGGTTCACGATTCAAGACCCTTTACTAATACTCTCCCCACTTAGAGAGTCAGTGCCTTTAACCTCATGTTTGGCACAGTTTGCAATTTCTGCACAAGATAAACAAGAATAGGGAGAACCAATGAGAGACTAGCTCTAGGTGTCTGCACGTTCAAATATAACGCTCATTTCCCACCAGAAAGAGGAATTTACCAAAGGATCAGCGTGCTGTGCCAGAACCAGATTAGGGCATGAAGCAATCCTGCGGGTTTGTGGCCAGCTCACAAGAAAGCGAGTAGAAGAAAGGAGCTCAGGCACACTGTCATTCACAAACCTGCAGAGTTATAAATGACAGCTATTGTCCAAAAATATATTGAAGTAAGGCTGCGTAGAGGACTTGAAAGCGGGGCAGAATTGCAGGAAAACGATTTCAGGGGCAGACTGGAATTGCATTTAAAGCATAGGGAAAGAGACAGAAAGTCGACAATGATGCACATGGTCAAAAAGGGCCTATGCGTTTTTTCCTGAATATATTCAGGAAAAAAACACATACGCCCTTTTTGGTCAAACAAGCAAGCGTGTAAAGAAATCTGCATTACAATGAAGTCTCACTGCCCCCCTGTCAAAAGGGACATGTGAAAAAAGTGAAAAATCCAGAAAGGCAGGGCAGGCCATGGAGAACAGGGAGCCTTGTTATGCTGATGGGCGGGATGTAAATTGCCAACAGCCACTCTGGAGAAGTGTATGGTTTTCCTCAAACACCTAAAAAACTAAGCAACGGAGCCTACGGCACTTCAACTTATGGTTCTAGAGCTTAGGGAAATTAAAATCAAAAAGACACAGCCAGCCATAAATTTTGGACGGCTCTGCTTACAAGAACCTCGTTTACGGTACAAGTGAAATATCCCAGAAAGCGAAAAATGGATAAAGAAGTTGTTGTACGTACATACAATGGAATATCACTCAGCAATGAAATCTATGTCATGAGGCCCTTCGCGGCATAATGAGTGGATTCAGGTACGATGATTCTAAGTTAACTAAGTCACACAGAAAAAGAAACACCATAAGATATCTCAAATACACGGAATGTAAACATGGCTGCAAATGAACTCAATTACAAAACAGAAAAGGGTCTCAAATTTAGAAAACCAACTTATGCTTGCTTATGGGGAAAGGTGAGTTGTGGTGCTGCATAAAACCAGAGATTGAAATTAGCACAGATACCTTTCCATAAGCAAGTATGTAATAGTCAGGACCTACTCCTTGCTCCACGAAATGGACTCAACACCCCATATTCAATGCCTAGGAATATACCTGACTAGTAAGAATCTGAAAACCCATGGATTTATATGTCTCCATAAGAGAATCAAGCGTGTGTACAGCGGCATAAACGCAGCAGTGAAAATCCGATAAATCCCATTATAAAAATAAATTACAAAAACAAAACACAATGACAGTGAAATAGAGAGCAATTCTTAAATAATTCATTCAGGGCTTGTGATGCAACGTGGATTTACCACATCTACACCCCGAGCTGAGTGAGACATAAGGCTGGACACTTCGGGCTGATAGCATTGGTGACGTTCGGTGAGCCAAGGCAACCCTTTGAAGTCATACTGCATGGTACCCATTCCATGGGTCCCAACTCTCCAGGTTTAAGGGATTCTTCCTTTAGCTAAAACATGCATGGGCAACCCAGAATATGGTCGACCGTGTGACCGGGAAACCTTTTTAAATGCATCTCAGTTTTCGTCCCCTCGTACTCGGTTTTACCATTCCAGACGCTTTACTAACACTCTCCCCACTTGGAGAGTCAGTGCCTTTAACCTCCTGTTTGGCACAGTTTGGAATTTCTGCGCAAGATGAACAGGAATAGGGAGAACCAATGAGAGATTAGCTGTAGGTGTCTGCACGAACAAATTTAATGCTCATTTCCCACCAGGAAGAGGAATTAGCCAAAGGCTCAGCATGCCGTGCCGGAACCAGATTAGGGCCTGAAGCAATCCTGCGGTTTTGCGGCCAGCTCACAAGAAAGCGAGTTGAAGAAAGGAGCTCAGGGACACTGTAATTCACAAACCTGCAGAGTTATAAATGACAGCTATCGTCCAAAAATATATTGAAGTAAGGCTGCAAAGAGGACTTGAACGCGGGGCAGAATTCCAGGAATAAGATTTCAGGAGGTAGACGGGAAGTCCTCTGAAAGTATGGGAGAAGAGGCAGAACTTCGACAATGATGCACTTGGTCAAAAAGGGCATATGCGTTTCTTCCAGGGCCCTTATTAAAGAGGGTAGGAGGCTCCCAGCATGCTTCAGTGGCCAACAGAGGGCCCTCTGTCGCCAAGGAGACATGAGCCATCAGGCAGGAGTGACCTCACATCAGAGGGCCCACCTCACAGAAGGGTAAGGAACCCAGTCAGGATCAGACTCTCACCAGAGTGCCCACATAAGCAAGGGGCTGGGAACCGGGCAGGAGTGTCCTCACACCCGTGGGGCCACATCATCGAAAGTTGAGGTACCCAGCACATGTGGCCTCAAACCAGAGGACCCACATCACCATGGGTCTCGGAGCGAGGCAGGCAGGATTAACCTCAAAACACATGGCCCATTGTATAAAAAAGGTGAAGAATCCAGCAGTTGGAACATCCCAGCTGGCGGCCCAGAGCACCGAGGTTATGGGATCCAGGCAGTGATGAACTCACAACAGAGGGCCCTCATCGTGATACTGTAAGCAACCCAGCCGTTGTAACCTCAGAGCACAAGGCCCACATCCCCATGGGGAAGGGAACCAAGCAGGAGTGTCATCGCACCAGTGGGCACACATCAGAAAATGTGGGGAGCCCAGCAGTTAGGGCCGGACGCCAGAGGGCCCTCATCACTGAGGAGAGGAGGCTCCCAGCAAGCTCCAACTGCTACCAGAAGGCTGACGTCGCCAATGCGGGGTGTGCCAGCCAGGCAGGAGTGACCTCACAGCAGAGGGCCCACCTCACAGAAGGTTGAGGAACCCAGCCAGGATCAGACTCTCACAAGAGGGCCCACATCATCAAGGGGATAGGAACCAGGCAGGAGTGTCCTCACACTAGTGGGGCCACATCATCGAAAGGCGAGGGACCCAGCATACGTGGCCTCAAACCAGAGGACACACATCACCAAGGGGCTGGGAGTGAGGCAGGCAGGAGGAGTCTCAAAACAGAGGCCCATAGAAGAAAAAAGGTGAGGAATCCCGCAGTTGTAACCTCCCAGCAGGTGGCCAGGAGCAGCGAGGCTATGGGATCCAGGCCGGAGAGAACTCACAGCAGAGGGCCCTCATCATGAAACTGAGCAACCCACGGTTGGGACCTCAGAGCAGAAGGCCCACATTCCCATGGGGTTGGGAACGTGGCAGGAGTGTACTCGAACCACAGGGCGCATATCAGAAAATATTGGGAGCCCAGGAGTTAGGGCCTGACGCCAGAGGGCCCTCATTACCGAGGGGAGGAGACACCCAGCAGGCACCAAATCCCACCAGAGGGCCGACGTCGCCAAGGCGGGGTGTGCCAGCCAGGCAGGAGTGACCTCAGAGAAGAGGGCCCACCTCACAGAAGTGTGAGGAACCCAACCAGGATCAGACTCTCACCGGAGGGCCCACATCACCAAGGGGATGGGAACCAGGCAGGAGTGTCCTCACACCAGTGGGGCCACATCAGCCAAAGGTGAGGAAACCAGCACATGTGGCCTCAAACCAGAGGACACACATCACCAAGGGGCTAGGAGTGAGGCAGGTGTCTGGAGGGGCACATTTAACTCTAATTTCCCACCAGGAAGTGGAATGAACCAAAGTCTCAGAGTGCCGTCCCGGACCCTGATTACGGCCTGAAGCAAACCTGCGGTTCTGTGGCCAGTTTTCAAGGAAACGAGTTAAGAAAGCAAATCACGGGCACTGTAATTCACAAACCTGCAGAGTTATAAATGACAGCTATTGGCAAAAATATATGGAAGTAAGTCTGCAAAGAGGACTTGAAAACGAGGCAGAATTGCAGGAATCATATTTCAGGAGGTAGATTGGAATTGCATTTAAAGCATGTGAAAAGCGGCAGATCTTTGACAGTGATGCACTTGGACAAAAGTGCGTAAACATTTTTTCCTGAATATATTCAGGAAAAAACACATATGCCCTTTTTGGCCAACCAAGCACTCGAGAAATGGAAATCCGCACTACAATGAAGTCTCATTTCCCATTCGTCAAAAGGGCCATCTGAAAAAAGTGTAAAAACCAGAAACACAGGACAGGCCATGGAGAACAGGGAGCCTTGTTATGCTGACGGGCGGAATGTAAATTGCCAACAGACACTCTGGAGATGTTTATGGTGTATCCTGAAACATCTGAAAAACAAAGCTACAGACCCTAGGGCACTTCCACTTTTGGCCCTATAGCTTAGGAAAATTAAAATCAACAAGACACAGCCAACACAAAATTTAGGGCTGCTGTGTTTACAAGAACCTTGAGTCCAGTACAAATTAAATATCCCAGAAAGAAAAAATGGATAAAGGAGTTGTGCTACTTACGTACAACGGAATATCACTCAGCAATGAAATCAATGTCATCAGGCCTGTAGCAGCAAATTGAGTGGATTTAAGTATGATGATTCTAAGAGAAATAGGTCACACAGAGAAAGATAATTATCATAAGATATCACTAATAGAGAGAGTGTAAACTTGGCTACACATAAACTGAATTCCAAAACCGAACAGAGTCTCACATTTAGATAAAAACTTATGCTTGCTTAAGGGGAAAGTTGAGTTGGGGTGCTGTATAAAACCAGAGATTGAAATTAGCACACATACCGTTCCATAAGCCAAATATGTACTAGACAAGACCTACTCTTTGCTCAAAGAAATAGACTCATCCATGGTGTATCACCTCACACCTGTTAGAATGGGCATCATCAGAAAATCTACAAACAACAAATGCTGGAAAGGGTGTGGAGATAAGGAACCCTCTTCCACTATTGTTGGGAATGTAAATTGATACAGTCACTGTGGAGAACATTATGGAGTTTCTTATAAAACTAAGAATAGAATTACCATATGTTACAGCAACCCCACTACTGGGCATATACCCAGACAAAACCATAAATCAAAAAGAGACATTCACCGCAATGTTCATTGCATCACTATTTACAATATCCAGGTAATGGAAGCAACCTAAATGCCCACAGACAGACGAATGCATAAAGATGTGGTACATATATAAAATGGAATATTACTAAGCCATAAAAAGGAATGAAATTGGGTCATTTGTAGAGACGTTGATGGATCTAGAGACTGTCATACAGAGTGAAGTAAGTCAGAAAGAGAAAAACAAATCTTGTCTATTAATGCATATATGTGGAACCTAGAAAAATTGTACAGATGAACCGTTTTGCAAGGCAGAAATAGAGCAACAGATGTAGACAACAAACGTATGGACACCAAGGGGGGAAAGCTGTTGGGGGGTGGTGGTGGGAGGAGTTGAGAGATTGGGATTGGCATGTATACATTTATATGTATAAAATAGATAACCAAAAAGAACCTGCTGTATAAAAAAATAAAATAAAATTCAAATTACAAAAAGTAAAACAGAAAAAATATTCTTTCCTTCACATACATGTATTTATATGAATAAATTATTTCCATGCTTATATCTGTAAATACAAAAAAGAGGAATAAAATCTACCTTGAACCAAAAACGAAAAAAAGAATAAAAAACAGAACCCACCAGTTACACAGAGGAAAACCGTATCAGGGCACTTGCTCCAGTTGTAAACAATTCTGAAGTTGGTCAGTGGTGGGGAATCATCTCCCATTCAGCCAGCAGGCCCCACGCAACAAGCGTCCTCATTGCAAAGCTGGGGGACCGTGCCGAGGCATCTGTGAGTAAACGTGGGCTGAGCCCCAGGCCAGCTGCTGCTGAAATGCTCCCACCCTTCCCAGGTAAAACACCTGAATATGTACAAGGACTTGAAAGCCTAGAGGAAGGGCCATGGAGCCACATGAGTGACAGCATGCCAGCCGACTTGGTGCCTGCAGGCCAGCCAGGATGGCCCTGTCCCTGGGTGCTCTTCTGGAAGCTTTCCATTTCCCTGCCTGAGATACCCCTGCTGTCCCGGCCCCCACTGCTTTCTTCATCACTCACCTCTGCCCAGGGAGAAATTCCAGCGGCAGGTATGGGTGACACATCCTCTTCTTTAGCAGGTGGCATCCTGGCAACTGCTGCAGAAAGTCCAGCAGAGCCCCACTCACACTGGGCCACCCACAAAGCCGTGGCCTCTCACTCCCTCCCACCAGTCCAGCCCCGAGACTGCTGACAGGGCAGAGAAAATGGCGTCAGGCACAGCTGCAGGGGATCTTGCTGCCTGGAGCGGTGTTTATATTGATCTGAACCCAGGCACACCTGGGGAGGGCTGGCCGGCACGGTCGGGCTTCCCAGGCCAGCCAATAATCACCCCTCAGGGGCTCACAGTTGCAGAAAATGGAACTTGCTGAATCGGCCAGGTCCAAGGAACAGGTGTGGGCTCCTGAGAGTCAGGATAGACAAGGGGCTGCAGCTCTGGCTTGTTTTCTAATTATATTATCTGGCCCATGAGTGGGAGACAACTTCAAGAAAACCCTCTCCTAATGAGAGGAACCCAGGAGTCAGGGAGAGGAGGGGTGGCTGGTGGGTGGAGACAGAGGCCTGGTGCCCCGGGTGCAGTGGAAGTCTCTGGAAGACCAGGTGGAGGGAGGCCACACAGAGTGATGCCCAGGGTCACAGACCTGTCGGAGCTGCTGTTTGTTAGTTCAAGTCCTGCTCTGAGGTGCTCTGTGTCAGATCTGAGTGACAGGTGAGCTGGGAGTGCTCTGCAATGAGGGCGATATGCACGGTTCCTGTGTTCCCAGCCCTGCCATGGTACCTGCAAGGGTAGCTCTGTATCCTGGGAGGGGCCTGACCATGAGAGCCCCATGGGCTGCAGGGGAACCTGCCCAGGGAACCCCATATCCTGGGAGGGGCCTGAACACGAGAGCCCCGTGGGCTGGGGTGGGGGTGGGGTACCTGCCCAGGTGAGCTCCATATCCTGGGATTGGCCTGACCTCGAGAGCCCCATGGGCTGCTGGAGTCCTGGTAAAGGATGTCAGGACAGTCAGTGAAGCCACCGAGGATATACCTCCAGTAGTTCCTAAATCCTACACCCTGCTGGTCATTCTACCAACCACCAGGACATGGTATTCTGTATTAGTCTTCAATGATGCCTTCTTTTGTATTCTATTAGTTCCAGAGTCACAAGAAATTTTGGCTTGTGAATGGCAGGACTCAACATGCAACTAAAACAATACTTCCGGGCCGTGTTGCCCCAAGGGTTCAAAAATTCCCACACCATCTTTGGGGAAAGCTCAGCTAAAGACCTAAAAGTTCTACCTCTGGAAAAGGAAACACTCCTTCAATATGCAGACGACATTCTGATCACCAGCCCTACTAAGGAGACCTCTGAACTACCAAGCCAATAAAGGATACAAGTTGTCCAAGAAAAAGCTCAAATATCACAGACTACAGTGACCTGCCTGGGCTTCATTCTCACAGAAGGTCGGAGAAGCCCATCCCAGGAAAGGGAAGAAACAATTTACAGCCTTACCCATTTCTGAAACTAGAAGACAGCCTAGGGGTTCCTGGGGAGGCCAGGGTTTGCTGCTTCTGGATCCCTAACTACAGTCTACTACCTGGGCTTCTATATGAAACACTGAAAGGAAGAGATGATGATCCTTTTGAATAGAATGCAGAAGTGGCCTTTCAAGAATGGAAAGAGCAGTCAATTCAGACCCTTGCCCTGGAACTCCCTAATTTAGCTAAACCCTTTGACCTTTACATTCCTGGTGAACGGTGAATCGCCATTGGAGTATTAGTGCAAAACCTGGGACCACTTGAAATGGAACAATGCAAGAATGTGATCCAGGTAGGATAAACTACGGTCACCAAGGGGCTTGGCCACCGCCACATCTGGCCAAGATACTGGCAGTATCTGACAACCTGGAAATCAGCAGCCCAAAAGGCCACCTCCCTCCTCAGGGAAAAGGACCCCACGTGGTGATCCTAACACCCAACCATGCCCTGAAGTTGCAGGGTTGGCTCCGTGGGCACACTGACCTTGAGTGAGGAGGCCCTCCAACTCCAACCTCCATAGAGATAACCGGGGCAAAGGGGCACCATGACGACTCATGTGAAGGTGTCTGCACGGGCAAATTTAACGCTCATTTCCCACCAGGAAGAAGAATTAACCAAAGGCTCAGCATGCCGTGCCGGAACCTGATTAGGGCCTGAAGCAATCCTGTGGGTTTGCGGCCAGCTCACAAGAAAGCGAGTTGAAGAAAGGAGCTCAGGGGCACTGTAATTCACAAACCTGCAGAGTTATAAATGACAGTTATCGTCCAAAAATATATTGAAGGAAGGCTGTGAAGAGGACTTTTAAGCGGGGCAGAATTGCAGGAAAACGATTTCAGGGAGTAGACTGGAATTGCATTTAAAGCATAGGAAAAGAGGCAGAATGTCGACAATGATTCAGTTGGCCAGAAAGGGCGTATGCGTTTTTTCCTGAATATATTCAGGAAAAAACGCATACGCCCTTTTTGGCCAACCAAGCAAGCATGTTAAAGAAATCTGCACTACAATGAAGTCTCACTGCCCCCCGGTCAAAAGCGCAATCTGAAAAAAGTGTAAAATCCAGAAAGACAGCACAGGCCATGGAGAACATGGAGCCTTGTTATGCTGATGGGCGAGATGTAAATTGCCAACAGCCACTCTGGAGAAGTGTATTGTGTTTCCTGAAACACCTAAAAAACTAAGCAACGGAGCCTATGGCACTTCCACTTATGGTCCTATAGCTTAGGGAAATTAAAATCAAAAACACAGAGCCACCCCAAAGTTTTGGACGGCTCTGTTTACAAGAACCTCGTCTACGGTACAAGTTAAATATCCCAGAATGTGAAAAATGGATAAAGAAGTTGTGGTAGGTACGTAAAATGGAATCTCACTCAGCAATGAAATCTATGTCATCAGGCCCGTCGTGGCATAATGAGTGGATTCAGGTACGATGATTCTAAGTGAAATAAGTCACACAGAAAATGAAACATCATAAGATATCACTAATACACGGAATGTAAACTTGGCTACACATGAACTGAATTACAAAACAGAACAGGGTCTCAAATTTAGAAAACCAACTTATGCTTGCTTAAGGGGAAAGGTGAGTTGGGATGCTGCATAAAACCAGAGATAGAAATTAGCACAGATACCTTTCCATCAGCCAAATATGTAATAGTCAAGACCTAGCCCTTGCTCAACGAAATGGACTAAACACCCCATATTCAACGCCTAGGATTACACATGACTAGTAAGAATCTTCAAACCCTTGGATTTATATGTCTCCATAAGAGACTCAAGTGTGTGTACAGCGGCATGAATGCAGCAGAGAAAATCCGATAAAACCCATTATCAAAATGAATTACAAAAACAAACACAATGACAGTGAAATAGAGAGCAATTCTTAAATAATTCATTCAGGGCTTGTGATGCAACCTGGATTTACCACATCTACACCCAGAGCTGAGTGAGACATAAGGCTGGACACTTCAGGCTGATAGCATTGTTGAGGTTCGATGAGCAAATGCAGACCCTTTGAAGTCATACTCCATGGTACCCATTCCATGGGTCCCAACTCTCCAGTTTTAAGGGATTTTTCCTTCAGCTAAAACATGCATGGGAAACCCACAGTACAGTGCACTGTGTGACCGGGAAACGTTTTCAAATGCATGTCAGTTTTCGTCCCCTTTTACTCGGGTTCACCATTCCAGACCCTTTACTAACACTCTCCCAACTTGAAGAGTCAGTGCCTTTAACCTCCTGTTTGGCACAGTTTGCAATTTCTGCGCAAGATGAACAGGAATAGGGAGAACCAATGAGAGACTAGCTGTAGGTGTCTGCACGGGCAAATGGAACGCTCATTTCCCACCAGGAAGAGGAATTAACCAAAGGCTCAGCATGCCCTGCCGGAACCAGATTAGGGCCTGAAGCATTCCTGCGGGTTTGCGGCCAACTCACAAGAAAGCGAGTTGAAGAAAGGAGCTCAGGGGCACTGTAATTCACAAACCTGCAGAGTTATAAATGACAGCTATCGTCCAAAAATATATTGAAGGAAGGCTGCGAAGAGGACTGGAAAGCGGGGCAGAATTGCAGGAAAACGATTTCAGGGGGTAGACTGGAATTGCATTTAAAGCATAGGAAAAGAGGCAGAATGTCGACAATGATGCACTTGGCCAACAAGGGCGTATGCGTTTTTTCCTGAATATATTCAGGAAAAAACGCATACGCCCTTTTTGGCCAACCAAGCAAGCATGTTAAAGAAATCTGTACTACAAAGAAGTCTCACTGCCCCCAGGTCAAAAGGGCCATCTGAAAAAAGTGTAAAATCCAGAAAGACAGCACAGGCCATGGAGAACAGGGAGCCTTGTTATGCTGATGGGCGGGATGTAAATTGCCAACAGCCACTCTGGAGAAGTGTATGGTGTTTCCTGAAACACCTAAGAAACAAAGCAACGTAGACTACGGCACTTCCACTTATGGTCTTATAGATCACGGAAATTAAAATCAAAAACAGACAGCCACCCCAAAGTTTCAGACGGCTCTGTTTACAGGGATCTCGTCTATGGTACAAGTTAAATATCCCAGAATGTGAAAAATGGATAAAGAAGTTGTGGTACGTACGTACAATAGAATATCACTCAGCAATGAAATCTATGTCATCAGGCCCATCGTGGCATAATGAGTGGATTCAGGTACGATGATTCTAAGTGAAATAAGTCACACAGAAAATGAAACATCATAAGATATCACTAATACACGGAATGTAAACTTGGCTACACATGAACTGAATTACAAAACAGAACAGGGTCTCAAATTTAGAAAACCAACTTATGCTTGCTTAAGGGGAAATGTGAGTTGGGTTGCTGCATAAAAGCAGAGATAGAAATTAGCACAGATACCTTTCCATAAGCCAAATATGTAATAGTCAAGACCTCCTCCTTGCTCAACGAAATGGACTAAACACCACGTATTCAACGCCTAGGAATACAGCTGACTAGTAATAATCTTCAAACCCATGGGTTTATATGTCTCTGTAAGAGAATCAAGCGTGTGTACAGTGGCCTAAATGCAGCAGTGAAAATCCGATAAATCCCATTATCAAAATCAATTTCAAAAACATAACACAATGACAGTGAAATAGAGAGCAATTCTTAAATCATTCATTCAGGGCTTGTGATGCAACCTGGATTTACCACATCTACAACCAGAGCTGAGTGAGACATAAGGCTGGACACTTCGGGCTGATAGCATTGGTGAGGTTCGTTGAGAAAATGCAGGCCCTTTGAAGTCATACTTCATGGTACCCATTCCATGGGTCCCAACTCTCCAGGTTTAAGGGATTCTTTCTTCAGCTAAAACATGCATGGGAAACCCACAGTATGGTGCACCGTGTGACCAGGAAACGTTTTCAAATGCATCTCAGTTTTCGAGCCCTTTTACTCGGGTTCACGATTCAAGACCCTTTACTAATACTCTCCCCACTTAGAGAGTCAGTGCCTTTAACCTCATGTTTGGCACAGTTTGCAATTTCTGCACAAGATAAACAAGAATAGGGAGAACCAATGAGAGACTAGCTCTAGGTGTCTGCACGTTCAAATATAACGCTCATTTCCCACCAGAAAGAGGAATTTACCAAAGGATCAGCGTGCTGTGCCAGAACCAGATTAGGGCATGAAGCAATCCTGCGGGTTTGTGGCCAGCTCACAAGAAAGCGAGTAGAAGAAAGGAGCTCAGGCACACTGTCATTCACAAACCTGCAGAGTTATAAATGACAGCTATTGTCCAAAAATATATTGAAGTAAGGCTGCGTAGAGGACTTGAAAGCGGGGCAGAATTGCAGGAAAACGATTTCAGGGGCAGACTGGAATTGCATTTAAAGCATAGGGAAAGAGACAGAAAGTCGACAATGATGCACATGGTCAAAAAGGGCCTATGCGTTTTTTCCTGAATATATTCAGGAAAAAAACACATACGCCCTTTTTGGTCAAACAAGCAAGCGTGTAAAGAAATCTGCATTACAATGAAGTCTCACTGCCCCCCTGTCAAAAGGGACATGTGAAAAAAGTGAAAAATCCAGAAAGGCAGGGCAGGCCATGGAGAACAGGGAGCCTTGTTATGCTGATGGGCGGGATGTAAATTGCCAACAGCCACTCTGGAGAAGTGTATGGTTTTCCTCAAACACCTAAAAAACTAAGCAACGGAGCCTACGGCACTTCAACTTATGGTTCTAGAGCTTAGGGAAATTAAAATCAAAAAGACACAGCCAGCCATAAATTTTGGACGGCTCTGCTTACAAGAACCTCGTTTACGGTACAAGTGAAATATCCCAGAAAGCGAAAAATGGATAAAGAAGTTGTTGTACGTACATACAATGGAATATCACTCAGCAATGAAATCTATGTCATGAGGCCCTTCGCGGCATAATGAGTGGATTCAGGTACGATGATTCTAAGTTAACTAAGTCACACAGAAAAAGAAACACCATAAGATATCTCAAATACACGGAATGTAAACATGGCTGCAAATGAACTCAATTACAAAACAGAAAAGGGTCTCAAATTTAGAAAACCAACTTATGCTTGCTTATGGGGAAAGGTGAGTTGTGGTGCTGCATAAAACCAGAGATTGAAATTAGCACAGATACCTTTCCATAAGCAAGTATGTAATAGTCAGGACCTACTCCTTGCTCCACGAAATGGACTCAACACCCCATATTCAATGCCTAGGAATATACCTGACTAGTAAGAATCTGAAAACCCATGGATTTATATGTCTCCATAAGAGAATCAAGCGTGTGTACAGCGGCATAAACGCAGCAGTGAAAATCCGATAAATCCCATTATAAAAATAAATTACAAAAACAAAACACAATGACAGTGAAATAGAGAGCAATTCTTAAATAATTCATTCAGGGCTTGTGATGCAACGTGGATTTACCACATCTACACCCCGAGCTGAGTGAGACATAAGGCTGGACACTTCGGGCTGATAGCATTGGTGACGTTCGGTGAGCCAAGGCAACCCTTTGAAGTCATACTGCATGGTACCCATTCCATGGGTCCCAACTCTCCAGGTTTAAGGGATTCTTCCTTTAGCTAAAACATGCATGGGCAACCCAGAATATGGTCGACCGTGTGACCGGGAAACCTTTTTAAATGCATCTCAGTTTTCGTCCCCTCGTACTCGGTTTTACCATTCCAGACGCTTTACTAACACTCTCCCCACTTGGAGAGTCAGTGCCTTTAACCTCCTGTTTGGCACAGTTTGGAATTTCTGCGCAAGATGAACAGGAATAGGGAGAACCAATGAGAGATTAGCTGTAGGTGTCTGCACGAACAAATTTAATGCTCATTTCCCACCAGGAAGAGGAATTAGCCAAAGGCTCAGCATGCCGTGCCGGAACCAGATTAGGGCCTGAAGCAATCCTGTGGGTTTGCGGCCAGCTCACAAGAAAGCGAGTTGAAGAAAGGAGCTCAGGGGCACTGTAATTCACAAACCTGCAGAGTTATAAATGACAGTTATCGTCCAAAAATATATTGAAGGAAGGCTGTGAAGAGGACTTTTAAGCGGGGCAGAATTGCAGGAAAACGATTTCAGGGAGTAGACTGGAATTGCATTTAAAGCATAGGAAAAGAGGCAGAATGTCGACAATGATTCAGTTGGCCAGAAAGGGCGTATGCGTTTTTTCCTGAATATATTCAGGAAAAAACGCATACGCCCTTTTTGGCCAACCAAGCAAGCATGTTAAAGAAATCTGCACTACAATGAAGTCTCACTGCCCCCCGGTCAAAAGCGCAATCTGAAAAAAGTGTAAAATCCAGAAAGACAGCACAGGCCATGGAGAACATGGAGCCTTGTTATGCTGATGGGCGAGATGTAAATTGCCAACAGCCACTCTGGAGAAGTGTATTGTGTTTCCTGAAACACCTAAAAAACTAAGCAACGGAGCCTATGGCACTTCCACTTATGGTCCTATAGCTTAGGGAAATTAAAATCAAAAACACAGAGCCACCCCAAAGTTTTGGACGGCTCTGTTTACAAGAACCTCGTCTACGGTACAAGTTAAATATCCCAGAATGTGAAAAATGGATAAAGAAGTTGTGGTAGGTACGTAAAATGGAATCTCACTCAGCAATGAAATCTATGTCATCAGGCCCGTCGTGGCATAATGAGTGGATTCAGGTACGATGATTCTAAGTGAAATAAGTCACACAGAAAATGAAACATCATAAGATATCACTAATACACGGAATGTAAACTTGGCTACACATGAACTGAATTACAAAACAGAACAGGGTCTCAAATTTAGAAAACCAACTTATGCTTGCTTAAGGGGAAAGGTGAGTTGGGATGCTGCATAAAACCAGAGATAGAAATTAGCACAGATACCTTTCCATCAGCCAAATATGTAATAGTCAAGACCTAGCCCTTGCTCAACGAAATGGACTAAACACCCCATATTCAACGCCTAGGATTACACATGACTAGTAAGAATCTTCAAACCCTTGGATTTATATGTCTCCATAAGAGACTCAAGTGTGTGTACAGCGGCATGAATGCAGCAGAGAAAATCCGATAAAACCCATTATCAAAATGAATTACAAAAACAAACACAATGACAGTGAAATAGAGAGCAATTCTTAAATAATTCATTCAGGGCTTGTGATGCAACCTGGATTTACCACATCTACACCCAGAGCTGAGTGAGACATAAGGCTGGACACTTCAGGCTGATAGCATTGGTGAGGTTCGATGAGCAAATGCAGACCCTTTGAAGTCATACTCCATGGTACCCATTCCATGGGTCCCAACTCTCCAGTTTTAAGGGATTTTTCCTTCAGCTAAAACATGCATGGGAAACCCACAGTACAGTGCACTGTGTGACCGGGAAACGTTTTCAAATGCATGTCAGTTTTCGTCCCCTTTTACTCGGGTTCACCATTCCAGACCCTTTACTAACACTCTCCCAACTTGAAGAGTCAGTGCCTTTAACCTCCTGTTTGGCACAATTTGCAATTTCTGCGCAAGATGAACAGGAATAGGGAGAACCAATGAGAGACTAGCTGTAGGTGTCTGCACGGGCAAATGGAACGCTCATTTCCCACCAGGAAGAGGAATTAACCAAAGGCTCAGCATGCCCTGCCGGAACCAGATTAGGGCCTGAAGCATTCCTGCGGGTTTGCGGCCAACTCACAAGAAAGCGAGTTGAAGAAAGGAGCTCAGGGGCACTGTAATTCACAAACCTGCAGAGTTATAAATGACAGCTATCGTCCAAAAGTATATTGAAGGAAGGCTGCGAAGAGGACTGGAAAGCGGGGCAGAATTGCAGGAAAACGATTTCAGGGGGTAGACTGGAATTGCATTTAAAGCATAGGAAAAGAGGCAGAATGTCGACAATGATGCACTTGGCCAACAAGGGCGTATGCGTTTTTTCCTGAATATATTCAGGAAAAAACGCATACGCCCTTTTTGGCCAACCAAGCAAGCATGTTAAAGAAATCTGTACTACAAAGAAGTCTCACTGCCCCCAGGTCAAAAGGGCCATCTGAAAAAAGTGTAAAATCCAGAAAGACAGCACAGGCCATGGAGAACAGGGAGCCTTGTTATGCTGATGGGCGGGATGTAAATTGCCAACAGCCACTCTGGAGAAGTGTATGGTGTTTCCTGAAACACCTAAGAAACAAAGCAACGGAGACTACGGCACTTCCACTTATGGTCTTATAGATCACGGAAATTAAAATCAAAAACAGACAGCCACCCCAAAGTTTCAGACGGCTCTGTTTACAGGGATCTCGTCTACGGTACAAGTTAAATATCCCAGAATGTGAAAAATGGATAAAGAAGTTGTGGTACGTACGTACAATAGAATATCACTCAGCAATGAAATCTATGTCATCAGGCCCATCGTGGCATAATGAGTGGATTCAGGTACGATGATTCTAAGTGAAATAAGTCACACAGAAAATGAAACATCATAAGATATCACTAATACACGGAATGTAAACTTGGCTACACATGAACTGAATTACAAAACAGAACAGGGTCTCAAATTTAGAAAACCAACTTATGCTTGCTTAAGGGGAAATGTGAGTTGGGTTGCTGCATAAAAGCAGAGATAGAAATTAGCACAGATACCTTTCCATAAGCCAAATATGTAATAGTCAAGACCTCCTCCTTGCTCAACGAAATGGACTAAACACCACGTATTCAACGCCTAGGAATACAGCTGACTAGTAATAATCTTCAAACCCATGGGTTTATATGTCTCTGTAAGAGAATCAAGCGTGTGTACAGTGGCCTAAATGCAGCAGTGAAAATCCGATAAATCCCATTATCAAAATCAATTTCAAAAACATAACACAATGACAGTGAAATAGAGAGCAATTCTTAAATCATTCATTCAGGGCTTGTGATGCAACCTGGATTTACCACATCTACAACCAGAGCTGAGTGAGACATAAGGCTGGACACTTCGGGCTGATAGCATTGGTGAGGTTCGTTGAGAAAATGCAGGCCCTTTGAAGTCATACTTCATGGTACCCATTCCATGGGTCCCAACTCTCCAGGTTTAAGGGATTCTTTCTTCAGCTAAAACATGCATGGGAAACCCACAGTATGGTGCACCGTGTGACCAGGAAACGTTTTCAAATGCATCTCAGTTTTCGAGCCCTTTTACTCGGGTTCACGATTCAAGACCCTTTACTAATACTCTCCCCACTTAGAGAGTCAGTGCCTTTAACCTCATGTTTGGCACAGTTTGCAATTTCTGCACAAGATAAACAAGAATAGGGAGAACCAATGAGAGACTAGCTCTAGGTGTCTGCACGTTCAAATATAACGCTCATTTCCCACCAGAAAGAGGAATTTACCAAAGGATCAGCGTGCTGTGCCAGAACCAGATTAGGGCATGAAGCAATCCTGCGGGTTTGTGGCCAGCTCACAAGAAAGCGAGTAGAAGAAAGGAGCTCAGGCACACTGTCATTCACAAACCTGCAGAGTTATAAATGACAGCTATTGTCCAAAAATATATTGAAGTAAGGCTGCGTAGAGGACTTGAAAGCGGGGCAGAATTGCAGGAAAACGATTTCAGGGGCAGACTGGAATTGCATTTAAAGCATAGGGAAAGAGACAGAAAGTCGACAATGATGCACATGGTCAAAAAGGGCCTATGCGTTTTTTCCTGAATATATTCAGGAAAAAAACACATACGCCCTTTTTGGTCAAACAAGCAAGCGTGTAAAGAAATCTGCATTACAATGAAGTCTCACTGCCCCCCTGTCAAAAGGGACATGTGAAAAAAGTGAAAAATCCAGAAAGGCAGGGCAGGCCATGGAGAACAGGGAGCCTTGTTATGCTGATGGGCGGGATGTAAATTGCCAACAGCCACTCTGGAGAAGTGTATGGTTTTCCTCAAACACCTAAAAAACTAAGCAACGGAGCCTACGGCACTTCAACTTATGGTTCTAGAGCTTAGGGAAATTAAAATCAAAAAGACACAGCCAGCCATAAATTTTGGATGGCTCTGCTTACAAGAACCTCGTTTACGGTACAAGTGAAATATCCCAGAAAGCGAAAAATGGATAAAGAAGTTGTTGTACGTACATACAATGGAATATCACTCAGCAATGAAATCTATGTCATGAGGCCCTTCGCGGCATAATGAGTGGATTCAGGTACGATGATTCTAAGTTAACTAAGTCACACAGAAAAAGAAACACCATAAGATATCTCAAATACACGGAATGTAAACATGGCTGCAAATGAACTCAATTACAAAACAGAAAAGGGTCTCAAATTTAGAAAAGCAACTTATGCTTGCTTAAGGGGAAAGGTGAGTTGTGGTGCTGCATAAAACCAGAGATTGAAATTAGCACAGATACCTTTCCATAAGCAAGTATGTAATAGTCAGGACCTACTCCTTGCTCCACGAAATGGACTCAACACCCCATATTCAATGCCTAGGAATATACCTGACTAGTAAGAATCTGAAAACCCATGGATTTATATGTCTCCATAAGAGAATCAAGCATGTGTACAGCGGCATAAACGCAGCAGTGAAAATCCGATAAATCCCATTATAAAAATAAATTACAAAAACAAAACACAATGACAGTGAAATAGAGAGCAATTCTTAAATAATTCATTCAGGGCTTGTGATGCAACGTGGATTTACCACATCTACACCCCGAGCTGAGTGAGACATAAGGCTGGACACTTCGGGCTGATAGCATTGGTGACGTTCGGTGAGCCAAGGCAACCCTTTGAAGTCATACTGCATGGTACCCATTCCATGGGTCCCAACTCTCCAGGTTTAAGGGATTCTTCCTTTAGCTAAAACATGCATGGGCAACCCAGAATATGGTCGACCGTGTGACCGGGAAACCTTTTTAAATGCATCTCAGTTTTCGTCCCCTCGTACTCGGTTTTACCATTCCAGACGCTTTACTAACACTCTCCCCACTTGGAGAGTCAGTGCCTTTAACCTCCTGTTTGGCACAGTTTGGAATTTCTGCGCAAGATGAACAGGAATAGGGAGAACCAATGAGAGATTAGCTGTAGGTGTCTGCACGAACAAATTTAATGCTCATTTCCCACCAGGAAGAGGAATTAGCCAAAGGCTCAGCATGCCGTGCCGGAACCAGATTAGGGCCTGAAGCAATCCTGCGGTTTTGCGGCCAGCTCACAAGAAAGCGAGTTGAAGAAAGGAGCTCAGGGACACTGTAATTCACAAACCTGCAGAGTTATAAATGACAGCTATCGTCCAAAAATATATTGAAGTAAGGCTGCAAAGAGGACTTGAACGCGGGGCAGAATTCCAGGAATAAGATTTCAGGAGGTAGACGGGAAGTCCTCTGAAAGTATGGGAGAAGAGGCAGAACTTCGACAATGATGCACTTGGTCAAAAAGGGCATATGCGTTTCTTCCAGGGCCCTTATTAAAGAGGGTAGGAGGCTCCCAGCATGCTTCAGTGGCCAACAGAGGGCCCTCTGTCGCCAAGGAGACATGAGCCATCAGGCAGGAGTGACCTCACATCAGAGGGCCCACCTCACAGAAGGGTAAGGAACCCAGTCAGGATCAGACTCTCACCAGAGTGCCCACATAAGCAAGGGGCTGGGAACCGGGCAGGAGTGTCCTCACACCCGTGGGGCCACATCATCGAAAGTTGAGGTACCCAGCACATGTGGCCTCAAACCAGAGGACCCACATCACCATGGGTCTCGGAGCGAGGCAGGCAGGATTAACCTCAAAACACATGGCCCATTGTATAAAAAAGGTGAAGAATCCAGCAGTTGGAACATCCCAGCTGGCGGCCCAGAGCACCGAGGTTATGGGATCCAGGCAGTGATGAACTCACAACAGAGGGCCCTCATCGTGATACTGTAAGCAACCCAGCCGTTGTAACCTCAGAGCACAAGGCCCACATCCCCATGGGGAAGGGAACCAAGCAGGAGTGTCATCGCACCAGTGGGCACACATCAGAAAATGTGGGGAGCCCAGCAGTTAGGGCCGGACGCCAGAGGGCCCTCATCACTGAGGAGAGGAGGCTCCCAGCAAGCTCCAACTGCTACCAGAAGGCTGACGTCGCCAATGCGGGGTGTGCCAGCCAGGCAGGAGTGACCTCACAGCAGAGGGCCCACCTCACAGAAGGTTGAGGAACCCAGCCAGGATCAGACTCTCACAAGAGGGCCCACATCATCAAGGGGATAGGAACCAGGCAGGAGTGTCCTCACACTAGTGGGGCCACATCATCGAAAGGCGAGGGACCCAGCATACGTGGCCTCAAACCAGAGGACACACATCACCAAGGGGCTGGGAGTGAGGCAGGCAGGAGGAGTCTCAAAACAGAGGCCCATAGAAGAAAAAAGGTGAGGAATCCCGCAGTTGTAACCTCCCAGCAGGTGGCCAGGAGCAGCGAGGCTATGGGATCCAGGCCGGAGAGAACTCACAGCAGAGGGCCCTCATCATGAAACTGAGCAACCCACGGTTGGGACCTCAGAGCAGAAGGCCCACATTCCCATGGGGTTGGGAACGTGGCAGGAGTGTACTCGAACCACAGGGCGCATATCAGAAAATATTGGGAGCCCAGGAGTTAGGGCCTGACGCCAGAGGGCCCTCATTACCGAGGGGAGGAGACACCCAGCAGGCACCAAATCCCACCAGAGGGCCGACGTCGCCAAGGCGGGGTGTGCCAGCCAGGCAGGAGTGACCTCAGAGAAGAGGGCCCACCTCACAGAAGTGTGAGGAACCCAACCAGGATCAGACTCTCACCGGAGGGCCCACATCACCAAGGGGATGGGAACCAGGCAGGAGTGTCCTCACACCAGTGGGGCCACATCAGCCAAAGGTGAGGAAACCAGCACATGTGGCCTCAAACCAGAGGACACACATCACCAAGGGGCTAGGAGTGAGGCAGGTGTCTGGAGGGGCACATTTAACTCTAATTTCCCACCAGGAAGTGGAATGAACCAAAGTCTCAGAGTGCCGTCCCGGACCCTGATTACGGCCTGAAGCAAACCTGCGGTTCTGTGGCCAGTTTTCAAGGAAACGAGTTAAGAAAGCAAATCACGGGCACTGTAATTCACAAACCTGCAGAGTTATAAATGACAGCTATTGGCAAAAATATATGGAAGTAAGTCTGCAAAGAGGACTTGAAAACGAGGCAGAATTGCAGGAATCATATTTCAGGAGGTAGATTGGAATTGCATTTAAAGCATGTGAAAAGCGGCAGATCTTTGACAGTGATGCACTTGGACAAAAGTGCGTAAACATTTTTTCCTGAATATATTCAGGAAAAAACACATATGCCCTTTTTGGCCAACCAAGCACTCGAGAAATGGAAATCCGCACTACAATGAAGTCTCATTTCCCATTCGTCAAAAGGGCCATCTGAAAAAAGTGTAAAAACCAGAAACACAGGACAGGCCATGGAGAACAGGGAGCCTTGTTATGCTGACGGGCGGAATGTAAATTGCCAACAGACACTCTGGAGATGTTTATGGTGTATCCTGAAACATCTGAAAAACAAAGCTACAGACCCTAGGGCACTTCCACTTTTGGCCCTATAGCTTAGGAAAATTAAAATCAACAAGACACAGCCAACACAAAATTTAGGGCTGCTGTGTTTACAAGAACCTTGAGTCCAGTACAAATTAAATATCCCAGAAAGAAAAAATGGATAAAGGAGTTGTGCTACTTACGTACAACGGAATATCACTCAGCAATGAAATCAATGTCATCAGGCCTGTAGCAGCAAATTGAGTGGATTTAAGTATGATGATTCTAAGAGAAATAGGTCACACAGAGAAAGATAATTATCATAAGATATCACTAATAGAGAGAGTGTAAACTTGGCTACACATAAACTGAATTCCAAAACCGAACAGAGTCTCACATTTAGATAAAAACTTATGCTTGCTTAAGGGGAAAGTTGAGTTGGGGTGCTGTATAAAACCAGAGATTGAAATTAGCACACATACCGTTCCATAAGCCAAATATGTACTAGACAAGACCTACTCTTTGCTCAAAGAAATAGACTCATCCATGGTGTATCACCTCACACCTGTTAGAATGGGCATCATCAGAAAATCTACAAACAACAAATGCTGGAAAGGGTGTGGAGATAAGGAACCCTCTTCCACTATTGTTGGGAATGTAAATTGATACAGTCACTGTGGAGAACATTATGGAGTTTCTTATAAAACTAAGAATAGAATTACCATATGTTACAGCAACCCCACTACTGGGCATATACCCAGACAAAACCATAAATCAAAAAGAGACATTCACCGCAATGTTCATTGCATCACTATTTACAATATCCAGGTAATGGAAGCAACCTAAATGCCCACAGACAGACGAATGCATAAAGATGTGGTACATATATAAAATGGAATATTACTAAGCCATAAAAAGGAATGAAATTGGGTCATTTGTAGAGACGTTGATGGATCTAGAGACTGTCATACAGAGTGAAGTAAGTCAGAAAGAGAAAAACAAATCTTGTCTATTAATGCATATATGTGGAACCTAGAAAAATTGTACAGATGAACCGTTTTGCAAGGCAGAAATAGAGCAACAGATGTAGACAACAAACGTATGGACACCAAGGGGGGAAAGCTGTTGGGGGGTGGTGGTGGGAGGAGTTGAGAGATTGGGATTGGCATGTATACATTTATATGTATAAAATAGATAACCAAAAAGAACCTGCTGTATAAAAAAATAAAATAAAATTCAAATTACAAAAAGTAAAACAGAAAAAATATTCTTTCCTTCACATACATGTATTTATATGAATAAATTATTTCCATGCTTATATCTGTAAATACAAAAAAGAGGAATAAAATCTACCTTGAACCAAAAACGAAAAAAAGAATAAAAAACAGAACCCACCAGTTACACAGAGGAAAACCGTATCAGGGCACTTGCTCCAGTTGTAAACAATTCTGAAGTTGGTCAGTGGTGGGGAATCATCTCCCATTCAGCCAGCAGGCCCCACGCAACAAGCGTCCTCATTGCAAAGCTGGGGGACCGTGCCGAGGCATCTGTGAGTAAACGTGGGCTGAGCCCCAGGCCAGCTGCTGCTGAAATGCTCCCACCCTTCCCAGGTAAAACACCTGAATATGTACAAGGACTTGAAAGCCTAGAGGAAGGGCCATGGAGCCACATGAGTGACAGCATGCCAGCCGACTTGGTGCCTGCAGGCCAGCCAGGATGGCCCTGTCCCTGGGTGCTCTTCTGGAAGCTTTCCATTTCCCTGCCTGAGATACCCCTGCTGTCCCGGCCCCCACTGCTTTCTTCATCACTCACCTCTGCCCAGGGAGAAATTCCAGCGGCAGGTATGGGTGACACATCCTCTTCTTTAGCAGGTGGCATCCTGGCAACTGCTGCAGAAAGTCCAGCAGAGCCCCACTCACACTGGGCCACCCACAAAGCCGTGGCCTCTCACTCCCTCCCACCAGTCCAGCCCCGAGACTGCTGACAGGGCAGAGAAAATGGCGTCAGGCACAGCTGCAGGGGATCTTGCTGCCTGGAGCGGTGTTTATATTGATCTGAACCCAGGCACACCTGGGGAGGGCTGGCCGGCACGGTCGGGCTTCCCAGGCCAGCCAATAATCACCCCTCAGGGGCTCACAGTTGCAGAAAATGGAACTTGCTGAATCGGCCAGGTCCAAGGAACAGGTGTGGGCTCCTGAGAGTCAGGATAGACAAGGGGCTGCAGCTCTGGCTTGTTTTCTAATTATATTATCTGGCCCATGAGTGGGAGACAACTTCAAGAAAACCCTCTCCTAATGAGAGGAACCCAGGAGTCAGGGAGAGGAGGGGTGGCTGGTGGGTGGAGACAGAGGCCTGGTGCCCCGGGTGCAGTGGAAGTCTCTGGAAGACCAGGTGGAGGGAGGCCACACAGAGTGATGCCCAGGGTCACAGACCTGTCGGAGCTGCTGTTTGTTAGTTCAAGTCCTGCTCTGAGGTGCTCTGTGTCAGATCTGAGTGACAGGTGAGCTGGGAGTGCTCTGCAATGAGGGCGATATGCACGGTTCCTGTGTTCCCAGCCCTGCCATGGTACCTGCAAGGGTAGCTCTGTATCCTGGGAGGGGCCTGACCACGAGAGCCCCATGGGCTGCAGGGGAACCTGCCCAGGGAACCCCATATCCTGGGAGGGGCCTGAACACGAGAGCCCCGTGGGCTGGGGTGGGGGTGGGGTACCTGCCCAGGTGAGCTCCATATCCTGGGATTGGCCTGACCTCGAGAGCCCCATGGGCTGCTGGAGTCCTGGTAAAGGATGTCAGGACAGTCAGTGAAGCCACCGAGGATATACCTCCAGTAGTTCCTAAATCCTACACCCTGCTGGTCATTCTACCAACCACCAGGACATGGTATTCTGTATTAGTCTTCAATGATGCCTTCTTTTGTATTCTATTAGTTCCAGAGTCACAAGAAATTTTGGCTTGTGAATGGCAGGACTCAACATACAACTAAAACAATACTTCCGGGCCGTGTTGCCCCAAGGGTTCAAAAATTCCCACACCATCTTTGGGGAAAGCTCAGCTAAAGAGCTAAAAGTTCTACCTCTGGAAAAGGAAACACTCCTTCAATATGCAGACGACATTCTGATCACCAGCCCTACTAAGGAGACCTCTGAACTACCAAGCCAATAAAGGATACAAGTTGTCCAAGAAAAAGCTCAAATATCACAGACTACAGTGACCTGCCTGGGCTTCATTCTCACAGAAGGTCGGAGAAGCCCATCCCAGGAAAGGGAAGAAACAATTTACAGCCTTACCCATTTCTGAAACTAGAAGACAGCCTAGGGGTTCCTGGGGAGGCCAGGGTTTGCTGCTTCTGGATCCCTAACTACAGTCTACTAGCTGGGCTTCTATATGAAACAGTGAAAGGAAGAGATGATGATCCTTTTGAATAGAATGCAGAAGTGGCCTTTCAAGAATGGAAAGAGCAGTCAATTCAGACCCTTGCCCTGGAACTCCCTAATTTAGCTAAACCCTTTGACCTTTACATTCCTGGTGAACGGTGAATCGCCATTGGAGTATTAGTGCAAAACCTGGGACCACTTGAAATGGAACAATGCAAGAATGTGATCCAGGTAGGATAAACTACGGTCACCAAGGGGCTTGGCCACCGCCACATCTGGCCAAGATACTGGCAGTATCTGACAACCTGGAAATCAGCAGCCCAAAAGGCCACCTCCCTCCTCAGGGAAAAGGACCCCACGTGGTGATCCTAACACCCAACCATGCCCTGAAGTTGCAGGGTTGGCTCCGTGGGCACACTGACCTTGAGTGAGGAGGCCCTCCAACTCCAACCTCCATAGAGATAACCGGGGCAAAGGGGCACCATGACGACTCATGTGAAGGTGTCTGCACGGGCAAATTTAACGCTCATTTCCCACCAGGAAGAAGAATTAACCAAAGGCTCAGCATGCCGTGCCGGAACCTGATTAGGGCCTGAAGCAATCCTGTGGGTTTGCGGCCAGCTCACAAGAAAGCGAGTTGAAGAAAGGAGCTCAGGGGCACTGTAATTCACAAACCTGCAGAGTTATAAATGACAGTTATCGTCCAAAAATATATTGAAGGAAGGCTGTGAAGAGGACTTTTAAGCGGGACAGAATTGCAGGAAAACGATTTCAGGGAGTAGACTGGAATTGCATTTAAAGCATAGGAAAAGAGGCAGAATGTCGACAATGATTCAGTTGGCCAGAAAGGGCGTATGCGTTTTTTCCTGAATATATTCAGGAAAAAACGCATACGCCCTTTTTGGCCAACCAAGCAAGCATGTTAAAGAAATCTGCACTACAATGAAGTCTCAATGCCCCCCGGTCAAAAGCGCAATCTGAAAAAAGTGTAAAATCCAGAAAGACAGCACAGGCCATGGAGAACATGGAGCCTTGTTATGCTGATGGGCGAGATGTAAATTGCCAACAGCCACTCTGGAGAAGTGTATTGTGTTTCCTGAAACACCTAAAAAACTAAGCAACGGAGCCTATGGCACTTCCACTTATGGTCCTATAGCTTAGGGAAATTAAAATCAAAAACACAGAGCCACCCCAAAGTTTTGGACGGCTCTGTTTACAAGAACCTCGTCTACGGTACAAGTTAAATATCCCAGAATGTGAAAAATGGATAAAGAAGTTGTGGTAGGTACGTAAAATGGAATCTCACTCAGCAATGAAATCTATGTCATCAGGCCCGTCGTGGCATAATGAGTGGATTCAGGTACGATGATTCTAAGTGAAATAAGTCACACAGAAAATGAAACATCATAAGATATCACTAATACACGGAATGTAAACTTGGCTACACATGAACTGAATTACAAAACAGAACAGGGTCTCAAATTTAGAAAACCAACTTATGCTTGCTTAAGGGGAAAGGTGAGTTGGGATGCTGCATAAAACCAGAGATAGAAATTAGCACAGATACCTTTCCATCAGCCAAATATGTAATAGTCAAGACCTAGCCCTTGCTCAACGAAATGGACTAAACACCCCATATTCAACGCCTAGGATTACACATGACTAGTAAGAATCTTCAAACCCTTGGATTTATATGTCTCCATAAGAGACTCAAGTGTGTGTACAGCGGCATGAATGCAGCAGAGAAAATCCGATAAAACCCATTATCAAAATGAATTACAAAAACAAACACAATGACAGTGAAATAGAGAGCAATTCTTAAATAATTCATTCAGGGCTTGTGATGCAACCTGGATTTACCACATCTACACCCAGAGCTGAGTGAGACATAAGGCTGGACACTTCAGGCTGATAGCATTGTTGAGGTTCGATGAGCAAATGCAGACCCTTTGAAGTCATACTCCATGGTACCCATTCCATGGGTCCCAACTCTCCAGTTTTAAGGGATTTTTCCTTCAGCTAAAACATGCATGGGAAACCCACAGTACAGTGCACTGTGTGACCGGGAAACGTTTTCAAATGCATGTCAGTTTTCGTCCCCTTTTACTCGGGTTCACCATTCCAGACCCTTTACTAACACTCTCCCAACTTGAAGAGTCAGTGCCTTTAACCTCCTGTTTGGCACAGTTTGCAATTTCTGCGCAAGATGAACAGGAATAGGGAGAACCAATGAGAGACTAGCTGTAGGTGTCTGCACGGGCAAATGGAACGCTCATTTCCCACCAGGAAGAGGAATTAACCAAAGGCTCAGCATGCCCTGCCGGAACCAGATTAGGGCCTGAAGCATTCCTGCGGGTTTGCGGCCAACTCACAAGAAAGCGAGTTGAAGAAAGGAGCTCAGGGGCACTGTAATTCACAAACCTGCAGAGTTATAAATGACAGCTATCGTCCAAAAATATATTGAAGGAAGGCTGCGAAGAGGACTGGAAAGCGGGGCAGAATTGCAGGAAAACGATTTCAGGGGGTAGACTGGAATTGCATTTAAAGCATAGGAAAAGAGGCAGAATGTCGACAATGATGCACTTGGCCAACAAGGGCGTATGCGTTTTTTCCTGAATATATTCAGGAAAAAACGCATACGCCCTTTTTGGCCAACCAAGCAAGCATGTTAAAGAAATCTGTACTACAAAGAAGTCTCACTGCCCCCAGGTCAAAAGGGCCATCTGAAAAAAGTGTAAAATCCAGAAAGACAGCACAGGCCATGGAGAACAGGGAGCCTTGTTATGCTGATGGGCGGGATGTAAATTGCCAACAGCCACTCTGGAGAAGTGTATGGTGTTTCCTGAAACACCTAAGAAACAAAGCAACGGAGACTACGGCACTTCCACTTATGGTCTTATAGATCACGGAAATTAAAATCAAAAACAGACAGCCACCCCAAAGTTTCAGACAGCTCTGTTTACAGGGATCTCGTCTACGGTACAAGTTAAATATCCCAGAATGTGAAAAATGGATAAAGAAGTTGTGGTACGTACGTACAATAGAATATCACTCAGCAATGAAATCTATGTCATCAGGCCCATCGTGGCATAATGAGTGGATTCAGGTACGATGATTCTAAGTGAAATAAGTCACACAGAAAATGAAACATCATAAGATATCACTAATACACGGAATGTAAACTTGGCTACACATGAACTGAATTACAAAACAGAACAGGGTCTCAAATTTAGAAAACCAACTTATGCTTGCTTAAGGGGAAAGGTGAGTTGGGTTGCTGCATAAAAGCAGAGATAGAAATTAGCACAGATACCTTTCCATAAGCCAAATATGTAATAGTCAAGACCTCCTCCTTGCTCAACGAAATGGACTAAACACCACATATTCAACGCCTAGGAATACAGCTGACTAGTAATAATCTTCAAACCCATGGGTTTATATGTCTCTGTAAGAGAATCAAGCGTGTGTACAGTGGCCTAAATGCAGCAGTGAAAATCCGATAAATCCCATTATCAAAATCAATTTCAAAAACATAACACAATGACAGTGAAATAGAGAGCAATTCTTAAATCATTCATTCAGGGCTTGTGATGCAACCTGGATTTACCACATCTACAACCAGAGCTGAGTGAGACATAAGGCTGTACACTTCGGGCTGATAGCATTGGTGAGGTTCGTTGAGAAAATGCAGGCCCTTTGAAGTCATACTTCATGGTACACATTCCATGGGTCCCAACTCTCCAGGTTTAAGGGATTCTTCCTTCAGCTAAAACATGCATGGGAAACCCACAGTATGGTGCACCGTGTGACCAGGAAACGTTTTCAAATGCATCTCAGTTTTCGAGCCCTTTTACTCGGGTTCACGATTCAAGACCCTTTACTAATACTCTCCCCACTTAGAGAGTCAGTGCCTTTAACCTCATGTTTGGCACAGTTTGCAATTTCTGCACAAGATAAACAAGAATAGGGAGAACCAATGAGAGACTAGCTCTAGGTGTCTGCACGTTCAAATATAACGCTCATTTCCCACCAGGAAGAGGAATTTACCAAAGGATCAGCGTGCTGAGCCGGAACCAGATTAGGGCATGAAGCAATCCTGCGGGTTTGCGGCCAGCTCACAAGAAAGTGAGTAGAAGAAAGGAGCTCAGGGGCACTGTCATTCACAAACCTGCAGAGTTATAAATGACAGCTATTGTCCAAAAATATATTGAAGTAAGGCTGCGTAGAGGACTTGAAAGCGGGGCAGAATTGCAGGAAAACGATTTCAGGGGCAGACTGGAATTGCGTTTAAAGCATAGGGAAAGAGACAGAAAGTCGACAATGATGCACTTGGTCAAAAAGGGCCTATGCGTTTTTTCCTGAATATATTCAGGAAAAAAACAAATACGCCCTTTTTGGTCAAACAAGCAAGCGTGTAAAGAAATCTGCATTACAATGAAGTCTCACTGCCCCCCTGTCAAAAGGGACATCTGAAAAAAGTGAAAAATCCAGAAAGGCAGGACAGGCCATGGAGAACAGGGAGCCTTGTTATGCTGATGGGCGGGATGTAAATTGCCAACAGCCACTCAGGAGAAGTGTATGGTTTTCCTCAAACACCTAAAAAACTAAGCAACGGAGCCTACGGCACTTCAACTTATGGTTCTAGAGCTTAGGGAAATTAAAATCAAAAAGACACAGCCACCCATAAATTTTGGACGGCTCTGCTTACAAGAACCTCGTTTACGGTACAAGTGAAATATCCCAGAAAGCGAAAAATGGATAAAGAAGTTGTTGTACGTACGTACAATGGAATATCACTCAGCAATGAAATCTATGTCATGAGGCCCGTCGCGGCATAATGAGTGGATTCAGGTACGATGATTCTAAGTTAACTAAGTCACACAGAAAAAGAAACACCATAAGATATCTCAAATACACGGAATGTAAACATGGCTGCAAATGAACTCAATTACAAAACAGAAAAGGGTCTCAAATTTAGAAAACCAACTTATGCTTGCTTATGGGGAAAGGTGAGTTGTGGTGCTGCATAAAACCAGAGATTGAAATTAGCACAGATACCTTTCCATAAGCAAGTATGTAATAGTCAGGTCCTACTCCTTGCTCCACGAAATGGACCCAACACCCCATATTCAATGCCTAGGAATATACCTGACTAGTAAGAATCTGAAAACCCATGGATTTATATGTCTGCATAAGAGAATCAAGCATGTGTACAGCGGCATAAACGCAGCAGTGAAAATCCGATAAATCCCATTATAAAAATAAATTACAAAAACAAAACACAATGACAGTGAAATAGAGAGCAATTCTTAAATAATTCATTCAGGGATTGTGATGCAACGTGGATTAACCACACCTACACCCCGAGCTGAGTGAGACATAAGGCTGGACACTTCGGGCTGATAGCATTGGTGACGTTCGGTGAGCCAAGGCAACCCTTTGAAGTCATACTGCATGGTACCCATTCCATGGGTCCCAACTCTCCAGGTTTAAGAGATTCTTCCTTTAGCTAAAACATGCATGGGCAACCCAGAATATGGTCGACCGTGTGACCGGGAAACCTTTTTAAGTGCATCTCAGTTTTCGTCCCCTCGTACTCGGTTTTACCATTCCAGACGCTTTACTAACACTCTCCCCACTTGGAGAGTCAGTGCCTTTAACCTCCTGTTTGGCACAGTTTGGAATTTCTGCGCAAGATGAACAGGAATAGGGAGAACCAATGAGAGATTAGCTGTAGGTGTCTGCACGAACAAATTTAATGCTCATTTCCCACCAGGAAGAGGAATTAGCCAAAGGCTCAGCATGCCGTGCCGGAACCAGATTAGGGCCTGAAGCAATCCTGCGGTTTTGCGGCCAGCTCACAAGAAAGCGAGTTGAAGAAAGGAGCTCAGGGACACTGTAATTCACAAACCTGCAGAGTTATAAATGACAGCTATCGTCCAAAAATATATTGAAGTAAGGCTGCAAAGAGGACTTGAACGCGGGGCAGAATTCCAGGAATAAGATTTCAGGAGGTAGACGGGAAGTCCTCTGAAAGTATGGGAGAAGAGGCAGAACCTCGACAATGATGCACTTGGTCAAAAAGGGCATATGCGTTTCTTCCAGGGCCCTTATTAAAGAGGGTAGGAGGCTCCCAGCATGCTTCAGTGGCCAACAGAGGGCCTACGTCGCCAAGGCGTCATGAGCCATCAGGCAAGAGTGACCTCACATCAGAGGGCCCACCTCACAGAAGGGTAAGGAACCCAGTCAGGATCAGACTCTCACCAGAGTGCCCACATAAGCAAGGGGCTGGGAACCAGGCAGGAGTGTCCTCACGCCCGTGGGGCCACATCATCGAAAGTTGAGGTACCCAGCACATGTGGCCTCAAACCAGAGGACCCACATCACCATGGGTCTCGGAGCGAGGCAGGCAGGATTAACCTCAAAACACATGGCCCATTGTATAAAAAAGGTGAAGAATCCAGCAGTTGGAACATCCCAGCTGGCGGCCCAGAGCACCGAGGCTATGGGATCCAGGCAGTGATGAACTCACAACAGAGGGCCCTCATCATGATACTGTAAGCAACCCAGCCGTTGTAACCTCAGAGCACAAGGCCCACATCCCCATGGGGAAGGGAACCAAGCAGGAGTGTCATCGCACCAGTGGGCACACATCAGAAAATGTGGGGAGCCCAGCAGTTAGGGCCGGACGCCAGAGGGCCCTCATCACTGAGGAGAGGAGGCTCCCAGCAAGCTCCAACTGCTACCAGAAGGCCGACGTCGCCAATGCGGGGTGTGCCAGCCAGGCAGGAGTGACCTCACAGCAGAGGGCCCACCTCACAGAAGGGTGAGGAACCCAGCCAGGATCATACTCTCACCAGAGGGCCCACATCATCAAGGGGATAGGAACCAGGCAGGAGTGTCCTCACACTAGTGGGGCCACATCATCGAAAGGCGAGGGACCCAGCATACGTGACCTCAAACCAGAGGACACACATCACCAAGGGGCTGGGAGTGAGGCAGGCAGGAGGAGTCTCAAAACAGAAGGCCCATAGAAGAAAAAAGGTGAGGAATCCCGCAGTTGGAACCTCCCAGCAGGTGGCCAGGAGCAGCGAGGCTATGGGATCCAGGCCTGACTGAACTCAAAACAGAGGGCCCTCATCATGAAACTGTGAGCAACCCAGCCGTTGGGACCTTAGAGCAGAAGGCCCACATTCCCATGTGGTTGGGAACCTGGCAGAAGTGTACTCGCACCACAGGGCGCACATCAGAGAATTTTGGGAGCCCAGAAGTTAGGGCCTGACGCCAGAGAGCCCTCATTACAAAGGGGAGGAGACCCCAAGCAGGCACCAACTCCCAACTGAGGGCCCATGTCGCCAAGGTGACGTGCGACAGCCAGGCAGGAGTGACCTCACAGCTGAGGGCCTACCTCAGAGAATGGTGAGGAACCCAGTTCACACCAGGGTGGCCACATCATAGAAAGGTGAGGAACCCAGCACATGTGGCCTAAACCAGAGGATCCAGATCTCCAAGGGGCTCGGAGTGAGGCAGACAGGAGTAGCCTCACAACACAGGGCCAATAGAATAAAAAAGCTGAGGAATCCTGCAGTGGGAAACTCCCAGCAGGCGGCCCAGAGCACCGAGTCTATGCGATCCAGGCCGCAGTGAACTCACAGCAGAGGGCCCACATCATGAAACTGTGAGCAACCCAGCCAGTGGGACCTCAGAGCAGAAGGCCCACATCCCCATGGGGATGGGAACCTCGCAGGAGTGTCCTCGCACAACTTAGCACGTATCAGAAAATGTGGGAACCCAGCAGTTATGGCCTGACGCCAGAGGGCCCTCATCACGGAGGAGAGGAGGCTACCAGCAGGCTCCAAATGCCACCAGAGGGCCGACGTCACCAATGGAACGGGAGCAAGCCAGGCAGGAGTTACCTCACAGCAGAGGGCCCACCTCACAGAAGTGTGAGGAGCCCAAACAGGATCAGACTCTAACCAGAGCGCCCACATCACCAAGGGGATGGAAACCAGGCAGGAGTGTCCTCACACCAGTGGGGCCACATCAGCGAAAGGTGAGGAACACAGCACATGTGGCCTCAAACAAGGGGACACACATCACGAAAGGGCTGGGAGTGAGGCATGCAGGAGGAGACTCACAACAGAGCGCCCATAGAATAAAAAAGGTGAGGAACCCCGCAGTTGGAAGCTCCAAGCAGGTGGCCCAGAGCACCGAGGCTATGGGATCCATGCCGGAGTGAACTCACAGCAGAGGGCCCACATTCTGACACTGTGAGCAACCCAGCCGTTGGGACCTCAGAGCAGAAAGCCCACATCCCCATGGGGATGGGACCCTGGCTGGAGTGTACTCGCACGACAGGGCGCACATCAGAAAATGTTGGGAGCCCATGAGTTAGGGCCTGACGCCAGAGGGCCCTCATTACCGAGGGGAGGAGACTCCCAGCAGGCACCAACTCCCAACTGAGGGCCCACATCGCCAAGGTGACGTGTGCCAGCCAGGCAGGAGTGACCTCACAGCAGAGGGCCCACCTCCCAGAAGTGTGAGCAGTCCAGACAGGATCAGACTCTCACCAGAGGGCCCCCATCACCAAGGGGATGGGAACCAGGCAGGAGTGTCGTCACACCAGTGGGGCCACATCATCAAAAGATGAGGAACCCATCACATGTGGCCTCAAACCAGAGGACACACATCACCAAGGGGCTGGGTGTGAGGCAGGTGTCTGGAGGGGCACATTTAACTCTAATTTCCCACCAGGAAGTGGAATGAACCAAAGTCTCAGAGTGCCGTGCCGGACCCTGATTACGGCCTGAAGCAAACCTGCGGTTCTGTGGCCAGTTTTCAAGGAAACGAGTTAAGAAAGCAAATCACGGGCACTGTAATTCACAAACCTGCAGAGTTATAAATGACAGCTATTGGCAAAAATATATGGAAGTAAGTCTGCAAAGAGGACTTGAAAACGAGGCAGAATTGCAGGAATCATATTTCAGGAGGTAGATTGGAATTGCATTTAAAGCATGTGAAAAGCGGCAGATCTTTGACAGTGATGCACTTGGACAAAAGTGCGTAAACATTTTTTCCTGAATATATTCAGGAAAAAGCACATATGCCCTTTTTGGCCAACCAAGCACTCGAGAAATGGAAATCCGCACTACAATGAAGTCTCATTTCCCATTCGTCAAAAGGGCCATCTGAAAAAGTGTAAAAACCAGAAACACAGGACAGGCCATGGAGAACAGGGAGCCTTGTTATGCTGATGGGCGGGATGTAAATTGCCAACAGACACTCTGGAGATGTTTATGGTGTATCTTGAAACATCTGAAAAACAAAGCTACAGACCCTAGGGCACTTCCACTTTTGGCCCTATAGCTTAGGAAAATTAAAATCAACAAGACACAGCCAACACAAAATTTAGGGCTGCTGTGTTTACAAGAACCTTGAGTCCAGTACAAATTAAATATCCCAGAAAGAAAAAAATGGATAAAGGAGTTGTGCTACTTACGTACAACGGAATATCACTCAGCAATGAAATCAATGTCATCAGGCCTGTAGCAGCAAATTGAGTGGATTTAAGTATGATGATTCTAAGAGAAATAGGTCACACAGAGAAAGATAATTATCATAAATAAGATATCACTAATAGAGAGAGTGTAAACTTGGCTACACATAAACTGAATTCCAAAACCGAACAGAGTCTCACATTTAGATAAAAACTTATGCTTGCTTAAGGGGAAAGTTGAGTTGGGGTGCTGTATAAAACCAGAGATAGAAATTAGCACAGATACGTTTCCATAAGCCAAATATGTACTAGACAAGACCTACTCTTTGCTCAACGAAATAGACTCATCCATGGTGTATCACCTCACACCTGTTAGAATGGGCATCATCAGAAAATCTACAAACAACAAATGCTGGAAAGGGTGTGGAGATAAGGAACCCTCTTCCACTATTGTTGGGAATGTAAATTGATACAGTCACTGTGGAGAACATTATGGAGTTTCTTATAAAACTAAGAATAGAATTACCATATGATACAGCAATCCCACTACTGGGCATATACCCAGACAAAACCATAAATCAAAAAGAGACATTCACCGCAATGTTCATTGCATCACTATTTACAATATCCAGGTAATGGAAGCAACCTAAATGCCCACAGACAGACGAATGCATAAAGATGTGGTACATATATAAAATGGAATATTACTAAGCCATAAAAAGGAATGAAATTGGGTCATTTGTAGAGACGTTGATGGATCTAGAGACTGTCATACAGAGTGAAGTAAGTCAGAAAGAGAAAAACAAATCTTGTCTATTAATGCATATATGTGGAACCTAGAAAAATTGTACAGATGAACCGTTTTGCAAGGCAGAAATAGAGCAACAGATGTAGACAACAAACGGATGGACACCAAGGGGGGAAAGCTGTTGGGGGGTGGTGGTGGGAGGAGTTGAGAGATTGGGATTGGCATGTATACATTTATATGTATAAAATAGATAACCAAAAAGAACCTGCTGTATAAAAAAATAAAATTCAAATTACAAAAAGTAAAACAGAAAAAATATTCTTCCCTTCACATACATGTATTTATATGAATAAATTATTTCCATGCTTATATCTGTAAATACAAAAAAGAGGAATAAAATCTACCTTGAACCAAAAACGAAAAAAAGAAAAAAAAACAGAACCCACCAGTTACACAGAGGAAAACCGTATCAGGGCACGTGCTCCAGTTGTAAACAATTCTGAAGTTGGTCAGTGGTGGGGAATCATCTCCCATTCAGCCAGCAGGCCCCACGCAACAAGCGTCCTCATTGCAAAGCTGAGGGACCGTGCCGAGGCATCTGTGAGTAAACGTGGGCTGAGCCCCAGGCCAGCTGCTGCTGAAATGTTCCCACCCTTCCCAGGTAAAACACCTGAATATGTACAAGGACTTGAAAGCCTAGAGGAAGGGCCATGGAGCCACATGAGTGACAGCATGCCAGCCGACTTGGTGCCTGCAGGCCAGCCAGGATGGTCCTGGCCCTGGGTGCTCTTCTGGAAGCTTTCCATTTCCCTGCCTGAGATACCCCTGCTGTCCCGGCCCCCACTGCTTTCTTCCTCACTCACCTCTGCCCAGGGAGAAATTCCAGCGGCAGGTATGGGTGACACATCCTCTTCTTTAGCAGGTGGCATCTTGGCAACTGCTGCAGAAAGTCCAGCAGAGCCCCACTCACACTGGGCCACCCACAAAGCCGTGGCCTCTCACTCCCTCCCACCAGTCCAGCCCCAAGACTGCTGACAGGGCAGAGAAAATGGCGTCAGGCACAGCTGCAGGGGCTCTTGCTGCCTGGAGCGGTGTTTATATTGATCTGAACCCAGGCACACCTGGGGAGGGCTGGCCGGCACGGTCGGGCTTCCCAGGCCAGCCAATAATCACCCCTCAGGGGCTCACAGTTGCAGAAACTGGAACTTGCTGAATCGGCCAGGTCCAAGGAACAGGTGTGGGCTCCTGAGAGTCAGGATAGACAAGGGGCTGCAGCTCTGGCTTGTTTTCTAATTATATTATCTGGCCCATGAGTGGGAGACAACTTCAAGAAAACCCTCTCCTAATGAGAGGAACCCAGGAGTCAGGGAGAGGAGGAGTGGCTGGTGGGTGGAGACAGAGGCCTGGTGCCCCGGGTGCAGTGGAAGTCTCTGGAAGACCAGGTGGAGGGAGGCCACACAGAGTGATGCTCAGGGTCACAGACCTGTCGGAGCTGCTGTTTGTTAGTTCAAGTCCTGCTCTGAGGTGCTCTGTGTCAGATCTGAGTGACAGGTGAGTTGGGAGTGCTCTGCAATGAGGGCGATATGCACGGTTCCTGTGTTCCCAGCCCTGCCATGGTACCTGCAAGGGTAGCTCTGTATCCTGGGAGGGGCCTGACCACGGGAGCCCCATGGGCTGCAGGGGAACCTGCCCAGGGAACCCCATATCCTGGGAGGGGCCTGAACACGAGAGCCCCGTGGGCTGGGGTGGGGGTGGGGTACCTGCCCAGGTGAGCTCCATATCCTGGGATTGGCCTGACCTCGAGAGCCCCATGGGCTGCTGGAGTCCTGGTAAAGGATGTCAGGACAGTCAGTGAAGCCACCGAGGATATACCTCCAGTAGTTCCTAAATCCTACACCCTGCTGGTCATTCTACCAACCACCAGGACATGGTACTCTGTATTAGTCTTCAATGATGCCTTCTTTTGTATTCTATTAGTCCCAGAGTCACAAGAAATTTTGGCTTGTGAGTGGCAGGACTCAACATACAACTAAAACAATACTTCCGGACCGTGTTGCCCCAAGGGTTCAAAAATTCCCACACCATCTTTGGGGAAAGCTCAGCTAAAGAACTAAAAGTTCTACCTCTGGAAAAGGAAACACTCCTTCAATATGCAGATGACATTCTGATCGCCAGCCCTACTAAGGAGACCTCTGAACTACCAAGCCAATAAAGGATACAAGTTGTCCAAGAAAAAGCTCAAATATCACAGACTACGGTGACCTGCCTGGGCTTCATTCTCACAGAAGGTCGGAGAAGCCCATCCCAGGAAAGGGAAGAAACAATTTACAGCCTTACCCATTTCTGAAACTAGAAGACAGCTTAGGGGTTCCTGGGGAGGCCAGGGTTTGCTGCTTCTGGATCCCTAACTACAGTCTACTAGCTGGGCCTCTATATGAAACACTGAAAGGAAAAGATGATGATCCTATTGAATAGAATGCAGAAGTGGCCTTTCACGAATGGAAAGAGCAGTCAATTCAGACCCTTGCCCTGGAACTCCCTAATTTAGCTAAACCCTTTGACCTTTACATTCCTGGTGAACGGTGAATCGCCATTGGAGTATTAGTGCAAAACCTGGGACCACTTGAAATGGAACAATGCAAGAATGCGATCCAGGTAGGATAAACTACGGTCACCAAGGGGCTTGGCCCACCGCCACATCTGGCCAAGATACTGGCAGTATCTGAAAACCTGGAAATCAGCAGCCCAAAAGGCCACCTCCATCCTAAGGGAAAAGGACCCCACGTGGTGATCCTAACACCCAACCATGCCCTGAAGTTGCAGGGTTGGCTCCGT
Source organism: Delphinapterus leucas (assembly GCF_059928025.1). Lineage (NCBI taxonomy): Eukaryota > Metazoa > Chordata > Mammalia > Artiodactyla > Monodontidae > Delphinapterus > Delphinapterus leucas. The sequence continues at coordinate 23,596,259 of NW_028322232.1, read as the reverse complement.
GGGCACACTGACCTTGAGTGAGCAGGCCCTCCAACTCCAACCTCCATAGAGATAACCAGGGCAAAGGGGCACAATGACGACTCGTGTGAAGGTGTCTGCACGGGCAAATTTAACGCTCATTTCCCACCAGGAAGAGGAATTAACCAAAGGCTCAGCATGCCGTGCCGGAACCAGATTAGGGCCTGAAGCAATCCTGCGGGTTTGCGGCCAGCTCACAAGAAAGCGCGTTTAAGAAAGGAGCTCAGGGGCACTGTAATTCAAAAACCTGCAGAGTTATAAATGACAGCTATCATCCAAAAATATATTGAAGGAAGGCTGCGAAGAGGACTTGAGAGTGAGGCAGAATTGCAGGAAAACGATTTCAGGGGGTAGACTGGAATTGCATTTAAAGCATAGGAAAAGAGGCAGAACGTCGACGATGATTCAGTTGGCCAAAAAGGGCGTATGCGTTTTTTCCTGAATACAGGAAATTTTCCTGAATTCAGGAAAAAACGCATACGCCCTTTTTGGCCAACCAAGCAAGCATGTTAAAGAAATCTGCACTACAATGAAGTCTCAATGACCCCGGTCAAAAGCGCAATCTGAAAAGGGCGTAAAATCCAGAAAGACAGCACAGGCCATGGAGAACATGGAGCCTTGTTATGCTGATGGGCGAGATGTAAATTGCCAACAGCCACTCTGGAGAAGTGTATGGTGTTTCCTGAAACACCTAAAAAACAAAGCAACGGAGCCTATAGCACTTCCACTTATGGTCCTATAGCTTAGGGAAATTAAAATCAAAAACACACAGCCACCCCAAAGTTTCAGAGGGCTCTGTTTACAAGAACCTCATCTACGGTACAAGTTAAATATCCCAGAATGTGAAAAATGGATAAAGAATTTGTGGTACGTACGTAAAATGGAATCTCACACAGCAATGAAATCTATGTCATCAGGCCCGTCGCGGCATAATGAGTGGATTCAGGTACGATGATTCTAAGTGAAATAAGTCACACAGAAAATGAAACATCATAAGATATCACTAATACATGGAATGTAAACTTGGCTACACATGAACTGAATTACAAAACAGAACAGTGTCTCAAATTTAGAAAACCAACTTATGCTTGCCTAAGGGGAAAGGTGAGTTGGGGTGCTGCATAAAAGCAGAGATAGAAATTAGCACAGATACCTTTCCATAAGCCAAATATGTAATAGTCAAGACCTAGCCCTTGCTTAGCGAAATGGACTAAACACCCCATATTCAACGCCTAGGATTACACATGACTAGTAAGAATCTTCAAACCCATGGATTTATATGTCTCTGTAAGAGACTCAAGTGTGTGTACAGCGGCATGAATGCAGCAGAGAAAATCCGATAAAATCCATTATCAAAGTGAATTACAAAAACAAACACAATGACAGTGAAATAGAGAGCATTTCTTAAATAATTCATTCAGGGCTTGTGATGCAACCTGGATTTACCACATCTACACCCAGAGCTGAGTGAGACATAAGGCTGGACACTTCGGGCTGATAGCATTGGTGAGGTTTGATGAGCAAATGCAGACCCTTTGAAGTCATACTGCATGGTACCCATTCCATGGGTCCCAACTCTCCAGGTTTAAGGGATTCTTCCTTCAGCAAAAACATGCATGGGAAACCCACAGCACAGTGCACTGTGTGACCGGGAATCGTTTTCAAATGCATCTCAGTTTTCGTTCCCTTTTACTCGATTTCAGCATTCCAGACCCTTTACTAACACTCTCCCCACGTGGAGAGTCAGTGCCTTTAACCTCCTGTTTGGCACAGTTTGCAATTTCTGCGCAAGCTGAACAGGAATAGGGAGAACCAATGAGAGACTAGCTGTAGGTGTCTGCACGGGCAAATGGAACGCTCATTTCCCAGCAGGAAGAGGAATTAACCAAAGGCTCAGCATGCCGTGCTGGAACCAGATTAGGGCCTGAAGCATTCCTGTGGGTTTGCGGCCAGCTCACAAGAAAGCGAGTTGAAGAAAGGAGCTCCGGGGCACTGTAATTCCCAAACCTGCAGAGTTATAAATGACAGCTATCGTCCAAAAATATATTGAAGGAAGGCTGCGAAGAGGACTGGAAAGCGGGGCAGAATTGCAGGAAAACGATTTCAGGGGGTAGACTGGAATTGCATTTAAAGCATAGGAAAAGAGGCAGAACGTCGACAATGATGCACTTGGCCAAAAATGGCGTATGCGTTTTTTCCTGAATATATTCAGGAAAAAACGCATATGCCCTTTTTGGCCAACCAAGCAAGCATGTTAAAGAAATCTGCACTACAAAGAAGTCTCACTGCCCCCAGGTCAAAAGGGCCATCTTAAAAAAGTGTAAAATCCAGAAAGACAGCACAGGCCATGGAGAACAGGGAGCCTTGTTATGCTGATGGGCGGGATGTAAATTGCCAACAGCCACTCCGGAGAAGTGTATGGTGTTTCCTGAAACACCTAAGAAACAAAGCAACGGAGACTACGGCACTTCCACTTATGGTCTTAGAGATCACGGAAATTAAAATCAAAAACAGACAGCCACCCCAAAGTTTCAGAGGGCTCTGTTTACAGGAATCTCGTCTACGGTACAAGGTAAATATCCCAGAATGTGAAAAATGGATAAAGAAGTTGTGGTACACACATTCAATGGAATATCACTCAGCAATGAAATCTATGTCATCAGGCCCATTGTGGCATAATGAGTGGATTCAGGTACGATGATTCTAAGTGAAATAAGTCACACAGAAATTGAAACATCATAAGATATCACTAATACACGGAATGTAAACTTGGCTACACATGAACTGAATTACAAAACAGAACAGGGTCTCAAATTTAGAAAACCACCTTATGCTTGCTTAAGGGGAAAAGTGAGTTGGGGTGCTGCATAAAACCAGAGATAGAAATTAGCACAGATACCTTTCCATAAGCCAAATATGTAATAGTCAAGACCTACTACTTGCTCAACGAAATGGACTAAACACCCCTTATTCAACGCCTAGGAATACACCTGACTAGTAAGTATCTTCAAACCCATGGATTTATATATCTCCATAAGAGACTCAAGTGTGTGTACAGCGGCATGAATGCAGCAGAGAAAATCCGATAAATCCCATTATCAAAATGAATTACAAAAACAAACACAATGACAGTGAAATAGAGAGCAATTCTTAAATAATTAATTCAGGGCTTGTGATGCAAACTGGATTTACCACATCTACAACCAGAGCTGAGTGAGACATAAGGCTGTACACTTCAGGCTGATAGCATTGGTGAGGTTCGTTGAGAAAATGCAGACCCTTTGAAGTCATACTGCATGGTACCCATTCCATGGGTCCCAACTCTCCAGGTTTAAGGGATTCTTCCTTCAGCTAAAACATGCATGGGAAACCCACAGTATGGTGCACCGTGTGACCGGGAAACCTTTTCAAATGCATCTCAGTTTTCGTCCCCTTTTACTCGGGTTCACGATTGAAGACCCTTTACTAATACTCTCCCCACTTAGAGAGTTAGTGCCTTTAACCTCCTGTTTGGCACAGTTTGCAATTTCTGCGCAAGATGAACAAGAATAGGGAGAACCAATGAGAGACTAGCTCTAGGTGTCTGCACGTTGAAATATAACACTCATTTCCCACCAGGAAGAGGAATTTACCAAAGGATCAGCATGCTGTGCCGGAACCAGATTAGGGCATGAAGCAATCCTGCGGGTTTGCGGCCAGCTCACAAGAAAGCGAGTAGAAGAAAGGAGCTCAGGCGCACTGTCATTCACAAACCTGCAGAGTTATAAATGTCAGCTATTGTCCAAAAATGTATTGAAGTAAGGCTGCGTAGAGGACTTGAAAGCGGGGCAGAATTGCAGGAAAACGAGTTCAGGGGCAGACTGGAATTGCATTTAAAGCATAGGGAAAGAGACAGAAAGTCGACAATGATGCACTTGGTCAAAAAGGGCGTATGCATTTTTTCCTGAATATATTCAAGAAAAAACACATACGCCCTTTTTGGCCAAACAAGCAAGCCTGTAAAGAAATCTGCATTACAATGAAGTCTCACTGCCCCCATGTCAAAAGGGACATCTGAAAAAAGTGAAAAATCCAGAAAGGCAGGACAGGCCATGGAGAACAGGTAGCCTTGTTATGCTGATGGGCGGGATGTAAATTGCCAACAGCCAGTCTGGGGAAGTGTATGGTGTTTCCTCAAACACCTAAAAAACTAAGCAACGGAGCCTACGGCACTTCAACTTATGGTTCTATAGCTTAGGGAAATTAAAATCAAAAAGACACAGCCACCCATAAATTTTGGACGGCTCTGCTTACAAGAACCTCATTTACGGTACAAGTGAAATATCCCAGAAAGCAAAAAATGGATAAAGAAGTTGTTGTACGTACGTACAATGGAATATCACTCAGCAATGAAATCTATGTCATGAGGTCCATCGCGGCATAATGAGTGGATTCAGGTACGATGATTCTAAGTTAACTAAGTCACACAGAAAAAGAAACACCATAAGATATCTCAAATACACGGAATGCAAACATGGCTGCACATGAACTCAATTACAAAACAGAAAAGGGTCCCAAATTTAGAAAACCAACTTATGCTTGCTTAAGGGGAAAGGTGAGTTGTGCTGCTGCATAAAACCAGAGATTGAAATTAGCACAGATACCTTTCCATAAGCAAATATGTAATAGTCAGGACCTACTCCTTGCTCCACGAAATGGACTCAACACCCCATATTCAATGCCTAGGACTATACCTGACTAGTAAGAATCTGAAAACCCATGGATTTATATTTCTCCATAAGAGAATCAAGCATGTGTACAGCGGCATAAACGCAGCAGTGAAAATCCGATAAATCCCATTATCAAAATAAATTACAAAAACAAAACACAATGACAGTGAAATAGAGAGCAATTCTTAAATAATTCATTCAGGGCTTGTGATGCAACCTGGATTTACCACATCTAAACCCCGAGCTGAGTGAGACATAAGGCTGGACACTTCGGGCTGATAGCATTGGTGACGTTTGGTGAGCAAAGGCAACCCTTTGAAGTCATACTGCATGGTACCCATTCCATGGGTCCCAACTCTCCAGGTTGAAGGGATTCTTCCTTCAGCTAAAACATGCATGGGCAACCCAGAATATGGTCCACCGTGTGACCGGGAAACCTTTTTAAATGCATCTCAGTTTTCGTCCCCTCGTACTCGGTTTTACCATTCCAGACGCTTTACTAACACTCTCTCCACTTGGAGAGTCAGTGCCTTTAACCTCCTGTTTGGCACAGTTTGGAATTTCTGCGCAAGATGAACAGGAATAGGGAGAACCAATGAGAGATTAGCTATACGTGTCTGCACGAACAAATTTAACGCTCATTTCCCACCAGGAAGAGGAATTAGCCAAAGACTCAGCATGCTGTGCCGGAACCAGATTAGGGCCTGAAGCAATCCTGCGTTTTTGCGGCCAGCTCACAAGAAAGCGAGTTGAAGAAAGGAGCTCAGGGGCACTGTAATTCACAAACCTGCAGAGTTATAAATGACAGCTATCGTCCAAAAATATATTGAAGTAAGGCTGCAAAGAGGACTTGAACGCGGGGCAGAATTCCAGGAATACGATTTCAGGAGGTAGACGGGAAGTCCTCTGAAAGTATAGGAGAAGAGGCAGAACCCCGACAATGATGCACTTGGTCAAAAAGGGCATATGCGTTTCTACCAGGGCCCTTATTAAAGAGGGTAGGAGGCTCCCAGCATGCTTCAGTGGCCAACAGAGGGCCTACGTCGCCAAGGCGACGTGAGCCATCCAGGCAGGAGTGACCTCACATCAGAGGGCCCACCTCACAGAAGGGTAAGGAACCCAGTCAGGATCAGACTCTCACCAGAGTGCCCACATAAGCAAGGGGCTGGGAACCAGGCAGGAGTGTCCTCACACCCGTGGGGCCACATCATCGAAAGTTGAGGTACCCAGCACATGTGGCCTCAAACCAGAGGACCCACATCACCATGGGTCTCGGAGCGAGGCAGGCAGGATTAACCTCAAAACACATGGCCCATTGTATAAAAAAGGTGAGGAATCCAGCAGTTGGAACATCCCAGCAGGCGGCCCAGAGCACCGAGGCTATGGGATCCAGGCAGTGATGAACTCACAACAGAGGGCCCTCATCGTGATACTGTAAGCAACCCAGCCGTTGTAACCTCAGAGCACAAGGCCCACATCCCCATGGGGAAGGGAACCAAGCAGGAGTGTCATCGCACCAGTGGGCACACATCAGAAAATGTGGGGAGCCCAGCAGTTAGGGCCGGACGCCAGAGGGCCCTCATCACTGAGGAGAGGAGGCTCCCAGCAAGCTCCAACTGCTACCAGAAGGCCGACATCGCCAATGCGGGGTGTGCCAGCCAGGCAGGAGTGACCTCAGAGCAGAGGGCCAACCACACAAAAGTGTGAGGAACCCAAAGAGGATCAGACTCTCACCGGAGGGCCCACATCACCAAGGGAATGGAAACCAGGCAGGAGTGTCCTCACACCAGTGGGGCCACATCACCGAAATGTGACGGACCCAGCACACGTGGCCTCAAACTACAGGACACACATCACCAAGGGGCTGGGAGTGAGGCAGGCAGGAGGAGCCTCCAAACAGAGGGCCCATAGCGTAAAAAAGGTGAGGAATCCCGCAGTTGGAACCTCCCAGCAGGTGGCCAGGAGCAGCGAGGCTATGGGATCCAGGCCTGACTGAACTCAAAACAGAGGGCCCTCATCATGAAACTGTGAGCAACCCAGCCGTTGGGACCTTAGAGCAGAAGGCCCACATTCCCATGTGGTTGGGAACCTGGCAGAAGTGTACTCGCACCACAGGGCGCACATCAGAGAATTTTGGGAGCCCAGAAGTTAGGGCCTGACGCCAGAGAGCCCTCATTACAAAGGGGAGGAGACCCCAAGCAGGCACCAACTCCCAACTGAGGGCCCATGTCGCCAAGGTGACGTGCGACAGCCAGGCAGGAGTGACCTCACAGCTGAGGGCCTACCTCAGAGAATGGTGAGGAACCCAGTTCACACCAGGGTGGCCACATCATAGAAAGGTGAGGAACCCAGCACATGTGGCCTAAACCAGAGGATCCAGATCTCCAAGGGGCTCGGAGTGAGGCAGACAGGAGTAGCCTCACAACACAGGGCCAATAGAATAAAAAAGCTGAGGAATCCTGCAGTGGGAAACTCCCAGCAGGCGGCCCAGAGCACCGAGTCTATGCGATCCAGGCCGCAGTGAACTCACAGCAGAGGGCCCACATCATGAAACTGTGAGCAACCCAGCCAGTGGGACCTCAGAGCAGAAGGCCCACATCCCCATGGGGATGGGAACCTCGCAGGAGTGTCCTCGCACAACTTAGCACGTATCAGAAAATGTGGGAACCCAGCAGTTATGGCCTGACGCCAGAGGGCCCTCATCACGGAGGAGAGGAGGCTACCAGCAGGCTCCAAATGCCACCAGAGGGCCGACGTCACCAATGGAACGGGAGCAAGCCAGGCAGGAGTTACCTCACAGCAGAGGGCCCACCTCACAGAAGTGTGAGGAGCCCAAACAGGATCAGACTCTAACCAGAGCGCCCACATCACCAAGGGGATGGAAACCAGGCAGGAGTGTCCTCACACCAGTGGGGCCACATCAGCGAAAGGTGAGGAACACAGCACATGTGGCCTCAAACAAGGGGACACACATCACGAAAGGGCTGGGAGTGAGGCATGCAGGAGGAGACTCACAACAGAGCGCCCATAGAATAAAAAAGGTGAGGAACCCCGCAGTTGGAAGCTCCAAGCAGGTGGCCCAGAGCACCGAGGCTATGGGATCCATGCCGGAGTGAACTCACAGCAGAGGGCCCACATTCTGACACTGTGAGCAACCCAGCCGTTGGGACCTCAGAGCAGAAAGCCCACATCCCCATGGGGATGGGACCCTGGCTGGAGTGTACTCGCACGACAGGGCGCACATCAGAAAATGTTGGGAGCCCATGAGTTAGGGCCTGACGCCAGAGGGCCCTCATTACCGAGGGGAGGAGACTCCCAGCAGGCACCAACTCCCAACTGAGGGCCCACATCGCCAAGGTGACGTGTGCCAGCCAGGCAGGAGTGACCTCACAGCAGAGGGCCCACCTCCCAGAAGTGTGAGCAGTCCAGACAGGATCAGACTCTCACCAGAGGGCCCCCATCACCAAGGGGATGGGAACCAGGCAGGAGTGTCCTCACACCAGTGGGGCCACATCATCAAAAGATGAGGAACCCATCACATGTGGCCTCAAACCAGAGGACACACATCACCAAGGGGCTGGGTGTGAGGCAGGTGTCTGGAGGGGCACATTTAACTCTAATTTCCCACCAGGAAGTGGAATGAACCAAAGTCTCAGAGTGCCGTGCCGGACCCTGATTACGGCCTGAAGCAAACCTGCGGTTCTGTGGCCAGTTTTCAAGGAAACGAGTTAAGAAAGCAAATCACGGGCACTGTAATTCACAAACCTGCAGAGTTATAAATGACAGCTATTGGCAAAAATATATGGAAGTAAGTCTGCAAAGAGGACTTGAAAACGAAGCAGAATTGCAGGAATCATATTTCAGGAGGTAGATTGGAATTGCATTTAAAGCATGTGAAAAGCGGCAGATCTTTGACAGTGATGCACTTGGACAAAAGTGCGTAAACATTTTTTCCTGAATATATTCAGGAAAAAGCACATATGCCCTTTTTGGCCAACCAAGCACTCGAGAAATGGAAATCCGCACTACAATGAAGTCTCATTTCCCATTCGTCAAAAGGGCCATCTGAAAAAGTGTAAAAACCAGAAACACAGGACAGGCCATGGAGAACAGGGAGCCTTGTTATGCTGATGGGCGGGATGTAAATTGCCAACAGACACTCTGGAGATGTTTATGGTGTATCTTGAAACATCTGAAAAACAAAGCTACAGACCCTAGGGCACTTCCACTTTTGGCCCTATAGCTTAGGAAAATTAAAATCAACAAGACACAGCCAACACAAAATTTAGGGCTGCTGTGTTTACAAGAACCTTGAGTCCAGTACAAATTAAATATCCCAGAAAGAAAAAAATGGATAAAGGAGTTGTGCTACTTACGTACAACGGAATATCACTCAGCAATGAAATCAATGTCATCAGGCCTGTAGCAGCAAATTGAGTGGATTTAAGTATGATGATTCTAAGAGAAATAGGTCACACAGAGAAAGATAATTATCATAAGATATCACTAATAGAGAGAGTGTAAACTTGGCTACACATAAACTGAATTCCAAAACCGAACAGAGTCTCACATTTAGATAAAAACTTATGCTTGCTTAAGGGGAAAGTTGAGTTGGGGTGCTGTATAAAACCAGAGATAGAAATTAGCACAGATACCTTTCCATAAGCCAAATATGTACTAGACAAGACCTACTCTTTGCTCAACGAAATAGACTCATCCATGGTGTATCACCTCACACCTGTTAGAATGGGCATCATCAGAAAATCTACAAACAACAAATGCTGGAAAGGGTGTGGAGATAAGGAACCCTCTTCCACTATTGTTGGGAATGTAAATTGATACAGTCACTGTGGAGAACATTATGGAGTTTCTTATAAAACTAAGAATAGAATTACCATATGATACAGCAATCCCACTACTGGGCATATACCCAGACAAAACCATAAATCAAAAAGAGACATTCACCGCAATGTTCATTGCATCACTATTTACAATATCCAGGTAATGGAAGCAACCTAAATGCCCACAGACAGACGAATGCATAAAGATGTGGTACATATATAAAATGGAATATTACTAAGCCATAAAAAGGAATGAAATTGGGTCATTTGTAGAGACGTTGATGGATCTAGAGACTGTCATACAGAGTGAAGTAAGTCAGAAAGAGAAAAACAAATCTTGTCTATTAATGCATATATGTGGAACCTAGAAAAATTGTACAGATGAACCGTTTTGCAAGGCAGAAATAGAGCAACAGATGTAGACAACAAACGGATGGACACCAAGGGGGGAAAGCTGTTGGGGGGTGGTGGTGGGAGGAGTTGAGAGATTGGGATTGGCATGTATACATTTATATGTATAAAATAGATAACCAAAAAGAACCTGCTGTATAAAAAAATAAAATTCAAATTACAAAAAGTAAAACAGAAAAAATATTCTTCCCTTCTCATACATGTATTTATATGAATAAATTATTTCCATGCTTATATCTGTAAATACAAAAAAGAGGAATAAAATCTACCTTGAACCAAAAACGAAAAAAAGAAAAAAAAACAGAACCCACCAGTTACACAGAGGAAAACCGTATCAGGGCACGTGCTCCAGTTGTAAACAATTCTGAAGTTGGTCAGTGGTGGGGAATCATCTCCCATTCAGCCAGCAGGCCCCACGCAACAAGCGTCCTCATTGCAAAGCTGAGGGACCGTGCCGAGGCATCTGTGAGTAAACGTGGGCTGAGCCCCAGGCCAGCTGCTGCTGAAATGTTCCCACCCTTCCCAGGTAAAACACCTGAATATGTACAAGGACTTGAAAGCCTAGAGGAAGGGCCATGGAGCCACATGAGTGACAGCATGCCAGCCGACTTGGTGCCTGCAGGCCAGCCAGGATGGTCCTGGCCCTGGGTGCTCTTCTGGAAGCTTTCCATTTCCCTGCCTGAGATACCCCTGCTGTCCCGGCCCCCACTGCTTTCTTCCTCACTCACCTCTGCCCAGGGAGAAATTCCAGCGGCAGGTATGGGTGACACATCCTCTTCTTTAGCAGGTGGCATCTTGGCAACTGCTGCAGAAAGTCCAGCAGAGCCCCACTCACACTGGGCCACCCACAAAGCCGTGGCCTCTCACTCCCTCCCACCAGTCCAGCCCCAAGACTGCTGACAGGGCAGAGAAAATGGCGTCAGGCACAGCTGCAGGGGCTCTTGCTGCCTGGAGCGGTGTTTATATTGATCTGAACCCAGGCACACCTGGGGAGGGCTGGCCGGCACGGTCGGGCTTCCCAGGCCAGCCAATAATCACCCCTCAGGGGCTCACAGTTGCAGAAACTGGAACTTGCTGAATCGGCCAGGTCCAAGGAACAGGTGTGGGCTCCTGAGAGTCAGGATAGACAAGGGGCTGCAGCTCTGGCTTGTTTTCTAATTATATTATCTGGCCCATGAGTGGGAGACAACTTCAAGAAAACCCTCTCCTAATGAGAGGAACCCAGGAGTCAGGGAGAGGAGGAGTGGCTGGTGGGTGGAGACAGAGGCCTGGTGCCCCGGGTGCAGTGGAAGTCTCTGGAAGACCAGGTGGAGGGAGGCCACACAGAGTGATGCTCAGGGTCACAGACCTGTCGGAGCTGCTGTTTGTTAGTTCAAGTCCTGCTCTGAGGTGCTCTGTGTCAGATCTGAGTGACAGGTGAGTTGGGAGTGCTCTGCAATGAGGGCGATATGCACGGTTCCTGTGTTCCCAGCCCTGCCATGGTACCTGCAAGGGTAGCTCTGTATCCTGGGAGGGGCCTGACCACGGGAGCCCCATGGGCTGCAGGGGAACCTGCCCAGGGAACCCCATATCCTGGGAGGGGCCTGAACACGAGAGCCCCGTGGGCTGGGGTGGGGGTGGGGTACCTGCCCAGGTGAGCTCCATATCCTGGGATTGGCCTGACCTCGAGAGCCCCATGGGCTGCTGGAGTCCTGGTAAAGGATGTCAGGACAGTCAGTGAAGCCACCGAGGATATACCTCCAGTAGTTCCTAAATCCTACACCCTGCTGGTCATTCTACCAACCACCAGGACATGGTACTCTGTATTAGTCTTCAATGATGCCTTCTTTTGTATTCTATTAGTCCCAGAGTCACAAGAAATTTTGGCTTGTGAGTGGCAGGACTCAACATACAACTAAAACAATACTTCCGGACCGTGTTGCCCCAAGGGTTCAAAAATTCCCACACCATCTTTGGGGAAAGCTCAGCTAAAGAACTAAAAGTTCTACCTCTGGAAAAGGAAACACTCCTTCAATATGCAGATGACATTCTGATCGCCAGCCCTACTAAGGAGACCTCTGAACTACCAAGCCAATAAAGGATACAAGTTGTCCAAGAAAAAGCTCAAATATCACAGACTACGGTGACCTGCCTGGGCTTCATTCTCACAGAAGGTCGGAGAAGCCCATCCCAGGAAAGGGAAGAAACAATTTACAGCCTTACCCATTTCTGAAACTAGAAGACAGCTTAGGGGTTCCTGGGGAGGCCAGGGTTTGCTGCTTCTGGATCCCTAACTACAGTCTACTAGCTGGGCCTCTATATGAAACACTGAAAGGAAAAGATGATGATCCTATTGAATAGAATGCAGAAGTGGCCTTTCACGAATGGAAAGAGCAGTCAATTCAGACCCTTGCCCTGGAACTCCCTAATTTAGCTAAACCCTTTGACCTTTACATTCCTGGTGAACGGTGAATCGCCATTGGAGTATTAGTGCAAAACCTGGGACCACTTGAAATGGAACAATGCAAGAATGCGATCCAGGTAGGATAAACTACGGTCACCAAGGGGCTTGGCCCACCGCCACATCTGGCCAAGATACTGGCAGTATCTGAAAACCTGGAAATCAGCAGCCCAAAAGGCCACCTCCATCCTAAGGGAAAAGGACCCCACGTGGTGATCCTAACACCCAACCATGCCCTGAAGTTGCAGGGTTGGCTCCGTGGGCACACTGACCTTGAGTGAGCAGGCCCTCCAACTCCAACCTCCATAGAGATAACCGGGGCAAAGGGGCACCATGACGACTCGTGTGAAGGTGTCTGCACGGGTAAATTTAACGCTCATTTCCCACCAGGAAGAGGAATTAACCAAAGGCTCAGCATGCCTTGCCAGAAACAGATTAGGGCCTGAAGCAATCCTGCGGGTTTGCGGCCAGCTCACAAGAAAGCGAGTTGAAGAAAGGAGCTCAGGGGCACTGTAATTCAAAAACCTGCAGAGTTATAAATGACAGCTATCATCCAAAAATATATTGAAGGAAGGCTGTGAAGAGGACTTGAAAGCGGGGCAGAATTGCAGGAAAACGATTTCAGGGGGTAGACTGGAATTGCATTTAAAGCATAGGAAAAGAGGCAGAACGTCGACAATGATTCAGTTGGCCAAAAAGGGCGTATGCGTTTTTTCCTGAATACAGGAAATTTTCCTGAATTCAGGAAAAAACGCATACGCCCTTTTTGGCCAACCAAGCAAGCATGTTAAAGAAATCTGCACTACAATGAAGTCTCAATGCCCCCCGGTCAAAAGCGCAATCTGAAAAAAGTGTAAAATCCAGAAAGAAAGCACAGGCCATGGAGAGCATGGAGCCTTGTTATGCTGATGGGCAAGATGTAAATTGCCAATAGCCACTCTGGAGAAGTGTATTGTGTTTCCTGAAACACCTAAAAAACAAAACCACGGAGCCTATAGCACTTCCACTTATGGTCCTATAACTTAGGAAAATTAAAATCAAAAACACACAGCCACCCCAAAGTTTTGGATGGCTCTGTTTACAAGAACCTCCTCTACGGTACAAGTTAAATATCCCAGAATGTGAAAAATGGATAAAGAAGTTGTGGTATGTACCTAAAATGGAATCTCACTCAGCAATGAAATCTATGTCCTCAGGCCCGTCGCGGCATAATGAGGGGGTTCAGGTACGATGATTCTAAGTGAAATGAGTCACACAGAAAATGAAACATCATAAGATATCACTAATACACGGAATGTAAACTTGGCTACACATGCACTGAATTACTAAACAGAACAGCGTCTCAAATTTAGAAAACCAACTTATGCTTGCTTAAAGGGAAAGGTGAGTTGGGGTGCTGCATAAAACCAGAGATAGAAATTAGCACAGATACCTTTCCATAAGCCAAATATGTAATAGTCAAGACCTAGCCCTTGCTCAACGAAATGGACTAAACACCCCATATTCAAGTCCTAGGATTACACATGACTAGTAAGAATCTTCAAACCCATGGATTTATATGTCTCCGTAAGAGACTCAAGTGTGTGTACAGAGGTATGAATGCAGCAGAGAAAATCCGATAAAATCCATTATCAAAATGATTTACAAAACAAACACAATGACAGTGAAATAGAGAGCAATTCTTAAATAATTCATTCAGGGCTTGTGATGCAACCTGGATTTACCACATCTACACCCAGAGCTGAGTGAGACATAAGGCTGGACACTTCGGACTGGTAGCATTGGTGAGGTTCGATGAGCAAATGCAGACCCTTTGAAGTCATACTGCATGGTACCCATTCCATGGGTCCCAACTCTGCAGGTTTAAGGGATTCTTCCTTCAGCTAAAACATGCATGGGAAACCCACAGTACAGTGCACTGTGTGACCAGGAAACCTTTTCAAATGCATCTCAGTTTTCGTCCCCTTTTACTCGGGTTCACCATTCCAGACCCTTTACTAACACTCTCCCCACTTGGAGAGTCAGTGCCTTTAACCTCCTGTTTGGCACAGTTTGCAATTTCTGCGCAAGATGAACAGGAATAGGGAGAACCAATGAGAGACTAGCTGTAGGTGTCTGCACAGGCAAATGAAACGCTCATTTCCCACCTGGAAGACGAGTAAACCTAAGGCTCAGCATGCCGTGCTGGAACCAGATTAGGGCCTGAAGCATTCCTGCGGATTTGTGGCCAGCTCACAAGAAAGCGAGTTGAAGAAAGGAGCTCCAGGGCACTGTAATTCACAAACCTGCAGAGTTATAAATGACAGCTATCGTCCAAAAATATATTGAAGGAAGGCTGCGAAGAGGACTGGAAAGCGGGGCAGAATTGCAGGAAAACGATTTCAGGGAGTAGACTGGAATTGCATTTAAAGCATAGGAAAAGAGGCAGAACGTCGACAATGATGCACTTGGCCACAAAGGGCGTATACGTTTTTTCCTGAATAAATTCAGGAAAGAACGCATATGCTCTTTTTGGCCAACCAAGCAAGCATGTTAAAGAAATCTGCACTACAAAGAAGTCTGACTGCCCCCAGGTCAAAAGGGCCATCTGAAAAAAGTGTAAAATCCAGAAAGACAGCACAGGCCATGGAGAACAGGGAGCCTTGTTATGCTGATGGGCGGGATGTAAATTGCCAACAGCCACTCTGGAGAAGTGTATGGTGTTTCCTGAAACACCTAAGAAACAAAGCAACGGAGACTACGGCACTTCCACTTACGGTCTTAGAGATCACGGAAATTAAAATCAAAAACAGACAGCCACCCCAAAGTTTCAGACGGCTCTGTTTACAGGAATCTCGTCTATGGTACAAGTTAAATATCCCAGAATGTGAAAAATGGATAAAGAAGTTGTGGTACACACATTCAATGGAATATCACTCAGCAATGAAATCTATGTCATCAGGCCCATCGTGGCATAATGAGTGGATTCAGGTACGATGATTCTAAGTGAAATAAGTCACACAGAAAATGAAACATCATAAGATATCACTAATACACGGAATGTAAACTTGGCTACACATGAACTGAATTACAAAACAGAACAGTGTCTCAAATTTAGAAAACCACCTTATGCTTGCTTATGGGGAAAAGTGAGTTGGGATGCTGCATAAAACCAGAGATAGAAATTAGCACAGATACCTTTCCATAAGCCAAATATGTAATAGTCAAGACCTACTACTTGCTCAACGAAATGGACTAAACACGCCATATTCAACGCCTAGGAATACACCTGACTAGTAAGTATCTTCAAACCCATGGATTTATATGTCTCCATAAGAGACTCAAGTGTGTGTACAGCGGCATGAATGCAGCAGAGAAAATCCGATAAATCCCATTATCAAAATGAATTACAAAAACAAACTCAATGACAGTGAAATAGAGAGCAATTCTTAAATAATTCATTCAGGGCTTGTGATGCAACCCGGATTTACCACATGTACAACCAGAGCTGAGTGAGACATAAGGCTGTACACTTCGGGCTGATAGCATTGGTGAGGTTCGTTGAGAAAATGCAGGCCCTTTGAAGTCATACTGCATGGTACCCATTCCATGGGTCCCAACTCTCCAGGTTTAAGGGATTCTTCCTTCAGCTAAAACATGCATGGGAAACCCACAGTATGGTGCACCGTGTGACCAGGAAACCTTTTCAAATGCATCTCAGTTTTCGTCCCCTTTTACTCGGGTTCACGATTGAAGACCCTTTACTAATACTCTCCCCACTTAGAGAGTCAGTGCCTTTAACTTCCTGTTTGGCACAGTTTGCAATTTTTGCGCAAGATGAACAAGAATAGGGAGAAGCAATGAGAGGCTAGCTCTAGGTGTCTGCACGTTCAAAATAACACTCATTTCCCACCAGGAAGAGGAATTTACCAAAGGATCAGCATGCTGTGCCAGAACCAGATTAGGGCATGAAGCAATCCTGCGGGTTTGCGGCCAGCTCACAAGAAAGCGAGTAGAAGAAAGGAGCTCAGGCGCACTGTCATACACAAACCTGCAGAGTTATAAATGTCAGCTATTGTCCAAAAATGTATTGAAGTAAGGCTGCGTAGAGGACTTGAAAGCGGGGCAGAATTGCAGGAAAACGAGTTCAGGGGCAGACTGGAATTGCATTTAAAGCATAGGAAAAGAGGCAGAACGTCGACAATGATGCACTTGGCCAAAAATGGCGTATGCGTTTTTTCCTGAATATATTCAGGAAAAAACGCATATGCCCTTTTTGGCCAACCAAGCAAGCATGTTAAAGAAATCTGCACTACAAAGAAGTCTCACTGCCCCCAGGTCAAAAGGGCCATCTGAAAAAAGTGTAAAATCCAGAAAGACAGCACAGGCCATGGAGAACAGGGAGCCTTGTTATGCTGATGGGCGGGATGTAAATTGCCAACAGCCACTCTGGAGAAGTGTATGGTGTTTCCTGAAACACCTAAGAAACAAAGCAACGGAGACTACGGCACTTCCACTTATGGTCTTAGAGATCACGGAAATTAAAATCAAAAACAGACAGCCACCCCAAAGTTTCAGAGGGCTCTGTTTACAGGAATCTCGTCTACGGTACAAGGTAAATATCCCAGAATGTGAAAAATGGATAAAGAAGTTGTGGTACACACATTCAATGGAATATCACTCAGCAATGAAATCTATGTCATCAGGCCCATTGTGGCATAATGAGTGGATTCAGGTACGATGATTCTAAGTGAAATAAGTCACACAGAAATTGAAACATCATAAGATATCACTAATACACGGAATGTAAACTTGGCTACACATGAACTGAATTACAAAACAGAACAGGGTCTCAAATTTAGAAAACCACCTTATGCTTGCTTAAGGGGAAAAGTGAGTTGGGGTGCTGCATAAAAGCAGAGATAGAAATTAGCACAGATACCTTTCCATAAGCCAAATATGTAATAGTCAAGACCTACTACTTGCTCAATGAAATGGACTAAACACCCCTTATTCAACGCCTAGGAATACACCTGACTAGTAAGTATCTTCAAACCCATGGATTTATATATCTCCATAAGAGACTCAAGTGTGTGTACAGCGGCATGAATGCAGCAGAGAAAATCCGATAAATCCCATTATCAAAATGAATTACAAAAACAAACACAATGACAGTGAAATAGAGAGCAATTCTTAAATAATTAATTCAGGGCTTGTGATGCAAACTGGATTTACCACATCTACAACCAGAGCTGAGTGAGACATAAGGCTGTACACTTCAGGCTGATAGCATTGGTGAGGTTCGTTGAGAAAATGCAGACCCTTTGAAGTCATACTGCATGGTACCCATTCCATGGGTCCCAACTCTCCAGGTTTAAGGGATTCTTCCTTCAGCTAAAACATGCATGGGAAACCCACAGTATGGTGCACCGTGTGACCGGGAAACCTTTTCAAATGCATCTCAGTTTTCGTCCCCTTTTACTCGGGTTCACGATTGAAGACCCTTTACTAATACTCTCCCCACTTAGAGAGTTAGTGCCTTTAACCTCCTGTTTGGCACAGTTTGCAATTTCTGCGCAAGATGAACAAGAATAGGGAGAACCAATGAGAGACTAGCTCTAGGTGTCTGCACGTTGAAATATAACACTCATTTCCCACCAGGAAGAGGAATTTACCAAAGGATCAGCATGCTGTGCCGGAACCAGATTAGGGCATGAAGCAATCCTGCGGGTTTGCGGCCAGCTCACAAGAAAGCGAGTAGAAGAAAGGAGCTCAGGCGCACTGTCATTCACAAACCTGCAGAGTTATAAATGTCAGCTATTGTCCAAAAATGTATTGAAGTAAGGCTGCGTAGAGGACTTGAAAGCGGGGCAGAATTGCAGGAAAACGAGTTCAGGGGCAGACTGGAATTGCATTTAAAGCATAGGGAAAGAGACAGAAAGTCGACAATGATGCACTTGGTCAAAAAGGGCGTATGCATTTTTTCCTGAATATATTCAAGAAAAAACACATACGCCCTTTTTGGCCAAACAAGCAAGCCTGTAAAGAAATCTGCATTACAATGAAGTCTCACTGCCCCCATGTCAAAAGGGACATCTGAAAAAAGTGAAAAATCCAGAAAGGCAGGACAGGCCATGGAGAACAGGTAGCCTTGTTATGCTGATGGGCGGGATGTAAATTGCCAACAGCCAGTCTGGGGAAGTGTATGGTGTTTCCTCAAACACCTAAAAAACTAAGCAACGGAGCCTACGGCACTTCAACTTATGGTTCTATAGCTTAGGGAAATTAAAATCAAAAAGACACAGCCACCCATAAATTTTGGACGGCTCTGCTTACAAGAACCTCATTTACGGTACAAGTGAAATATCCCAGAAAGCAAAAAATGGATAAAGAAGTTGTTGTACGTACGTACAATGGAATATCACTCAGCAATGAAATCTATGTCATGAGGTCCATCGCGGCATAATGAGTGGATTCAGGTACGATGATTCTAAGTTAACTAAGTCACACAGAAAAAGAAACACCATAAGATATCTCAAATACACGGAATGCAAACATGGCTGCACATGAACTCAATTACAAAACAGAAAAGGGTCCCAAATTTAGAAAACCAACTTATGCTTGCTTAAGGGGAAAGGTGAGTTGTGCTGCTGCATAAAACCAGAGATTGAAATTAGCACAGATACCTTTCCATAAGCAAATATGTAATAGTCAGGACCTACTCCTTGCTCCACGAAATGGACTCAACACCCCATATTCAATGCCTAGGACTATACCTGACTAGTAAGAATCTGAAAACCCATGGATTTATATTTCTCCATAAGAGAATCAAGCATGTGTACAGCGGCATAAACGCAGCAGTGAAAATCCGATAAATCCCATTATCAAAATAAATTACAAAAACAAAACACAATGACAGTGAAATAGAGAGCAATTCTTAAATAATTCATTCAGGGCTTGTGATGCAACCTGGATTTACCACATCTAAACCCCGAGCTGAGTGAGACATAAGGCTGGACACTTCGGGCTGATAGCATTGGTGACGTTTGGTGAGCAAAGGCAACCCTTTGAAGTCATACTGCATGGTACCCATTCCATGGGTCCCAACTCTCCAGGTTGAAGGGATTCTTCCTTCAGCTAAAACATGCATGGGCAACCCAGAATATGGTCCACCGTGTGACCGGGAAACCTTTTTAAATGCATCTCAGTTTTCGTCCCCTCGTACTCGGTTTTACCATTCCAGACGCTTTACTAACACTCTCTCCACTTGGAGAGTCAGTGCCTTTAACCTCCTGTTTGGCACAGTTTGGAATTTCTGCGCAAGATGAACAGGAATAGGGAGAACCAATGAGAGATTAGCTATACGTGTCTGCACGAACAAATTTAACGCTCATTTCCCACCAGGAAGAGGAATTAGCCAAAGACTCAGCATGCTGTGCCGGAACCAGATTAGGGCCTGAAGCAATCCTGCGTTTTTGCGGCCAGCTCACAAGAAAGCGAGTTGAAGAAAGGAGCTCAGGGGCACTGTAATTCACAAACCTGCAGAGTTATAAATGACAGCTATCGTCCAAAAATATATTGAAGTAAGGCTGCAAAGAGGACTTGAACGCGGGGCAGAATTCCAGGAATACGATTTCAGGAGGTAGACGGGAAGTCCTCTGAAAGTATAGGAGAAGAGGCAGAACCCCGACAATGATGCACTTGGTCAAAAAGGGCATATGCGTTTCTACCAGGGCCCTTATTAAAGAGGGTAGGAGGCTCCCAGCATGCTTCAGTGGCCAACAGAGGGCCTACGTCGCCAAGGCGACGTGAGCCATCCAGGCAGGAGTGACCTCACATCAGAGGGCCCACCTCACAGAAGGGTAAGGAACCCAGTCAGGATCAGACTCTCACCAGAGTGCCCACATAAGCAAGGGGCTGGGAACCAGGCAGGAGTGTCCTCACACCCGTGGGGCCACATCATCGAAAGTTGAGGTACCCAGCACATGTGGCCTCAAACCAGAGGACCCACATCACCATGGGTCTCGGAGCGAGGCAGGCAGGATTAACCTCAAAACACATGGCCCATTGTATAAAAAAGGTGAGGAATCCAGCAGTTGGAACATCCCAGCAGGCGGCCCAGAGCACCGAGGCTATGGGATCCAGGCAGTGATGAACTCACAACAGAGGGCCCTCATCGTGATACTGTAAGCAACCCAGCCGTTGTAACCTCAGAGCACAAGGCCCACATCCCCATGGGGAAGGGAACCAAGCAGGAGTGTCATCGCACCAGTGGGCACACATCAGAAAATGTGGGGAGCCCAGCAGTTAGGGCCGGACGCCAGAGGGCCCTCATCACTGAGGAGAGGAGGCTCCCAGCAAGCTCCAACTGCTACCAGAAGGCCGACATCGCCAATGCGGGGTGTGCCAGCCAGGCAGGAGTGACCTCAGAGCAGAGGGCCAACCACACAAAAGTGTGAGGAACCCAAAGAGGATCAGACTCTCACCGGAGGGCCCACATCACCAAGGGAATGGAAACCAGGCAGGAGTGTCCTCACACCAGTGGGGCCACATCACCGAAATGTGACGGACCCAGCACACGTGGCCTCAAACTACAGGACACACATCACCAAGGGGCTGGGAGTGAGGCAGGCAGGAGGAGCCTCCAAACAGAGGGCCCATAGCGTAAAAAAGGTGAGGAATCCCGCAGTTGGAACCTCCCAGCAGGTGGCCAGGAGCAGCGAGGCTATGGGATCCAGGCCTGACTGAACTCAAAACAGAGGGCCCTCATCATGAAACTGTGAGCAACCCAGCCGTTGGGACCTTAGAGCAGAAGGCCCACATTCCCATGTGGTTGGGAACCTGGCAGAAGTGTACTCGCACCACAGGGCGCACATCAGAGAATTTTGGGAGCCCAGAAGTTAGGGCCTGACGCCAGAGAGCCCTCATTACAAAGGGGAGGAGACCCCAAGCAGGCACCAACTCCCAACTGAGGGCCCATGTCGCCAAGGTGACGTGCGACAGCCAGGCAGGAGTGACCTCACAGCTGAGGGCCTACCTCAGAGAATGGTGAGGAACCCAGTTCACACCAGGGTGGCCACATCATAGAAAGGTGAGGAACCCAGCACATGTGGCCTAAACCAGAGGATCCAGATCTCCAAGGGGCTCGGAGTGAGGCAGACAGGAGTAGCCTCACAACACAGGGCCAATAGAATAAAAAAGCTGAGGAATCCTGCAGTGGGAAACTCCCAGCAGGCGGCCCAGAGCACCGAGTCTATGCGATCCAGGCCGCAGTGAACTCACAGCAGAGGGCCCACATCATGAAACTGTGAGCAACCCAGCCAGTGGGACCTCAGAGCAGAAGGCCCACATCCCCATGGGGATGGGAACCTCGCAGGAGTGTCCTCGCACAACTTAGCACGTATCAGAAAATGTGGGAACCCAGCAGTTATGGCCTGACGCCAGAGGGCCCTCATCACGGAGGAGAGGAGGCTACCAGCAGGCTCCAAATGCCACCAGAGGGCCGACGTCACCAATGGAACGGGAGCAAGCCAGGCAGGAGTTACCTCACAGCAGAGGGCCCACCTCACAGAAGTGTGAGGAGCCCAAACAGGATCAGACTCTAACCAGAGCGCCCACATCACCAAGGGGATGGAAACCAGGCAGGAGTGTCCTCACACCAGTGGGGCCACATCAGCAAAAGGTGAGGAACACAGCACATGTGGCCTCAAACAAGGGGACACACATCACGAAAGGGCTGGGAGTGAGGCATGCAGGAGGAGACTCACAACAGAGCGCCCATAGAATAAAAAAGGTGAGGAACCCCGCAGTTGGAAGCTCCAAGCAGGTGGCCCAGAGCACCGAGGCTATGGGATCCATGCCGGAGTGAACTCACAGCAGAGGGCCCACATTCTGACACTGTGAGCAACCCAGCCGTTGGGACCTCAGAGCAGAAAGCCCACATCCCCATGGGGATGGGACCCTGGCTGGAGTGTACTCGCACGACAGGGCGCACATCAGAAAATGTTGGGAGCCCATGAGTTAGGGCCTGACGCCAGAGGGCCCTCATTACCGAGGGGAGGAGACTCCCAGCAGGCACCAACTCCCAACTGAGGGCCCACATCGCCAAGGTGACGTGTGCCAGCCAGGCAGGAGTGACCTCACAGCAGAGGGCCCACCTCCCAGAAGTGTGAGCAGTCCAGACAGGATCAGACTCTCACCAGAGGGCCCCCATCACCAAGGGGATGGGAACCAGGCAGGAGTGTCCTCACACCAGTGGGGCCACATCATCAAAAGATGAGGAACCCATCACATGTGGCCTCAAACCAGAGGACACACATCACCAAGGGGCTGGGTGTGAGGCAGGTGTCTGGAGGGGCACATTTAACTCTAATTTCCCACCAGGAAGTGGAATGAACCAAAGTCTCAGAGTGCCGTGCCGGACCCTGATTACGGCCTGAAGCAAACCTGCGGTTCTGTGGCCAGTTTTCAAGGAAACGAGTTAAGAAAGCAAATCACGGGCACTGTAATTCACAAACCTGCAGAGTTATAAATGACAGCTATTGGCAAAAATATATGGAAGTAAGTCTGCAAAGAGGACTTGAAAACGAAGCAGAATTGCAGGAATCATATTTCAGGAGGTAGATTGGAATTGCATTTAAAGCATGTGAAAAGCGGCAGATCTTTGACAGTGATGCACTTGGACAAAAGTGCGTAAACATTTTTTCCTGAATATATTCAGGAAAAAGCACATATGCCCTTTTTGGCCAACCAAGCACTCGAGAAATGGAAATCCGCACTACAATGAAGTCTCATTTCCCATTCGTCAAAAGGGCCATCTGAAAAAGTGTAAAAACCAGAAACACAGGACAGGCCATGGAGAACAGGGAGCCTTGTTATGCTGATGGGCGGGATGTAAATTGCCAACAGACACTCTGGAGATGTTTATGGTGTATCTTGAAACATCTGAAAAACAAAGCTACAGACCCTAGGGCACTTCCACTTTTGGCCCTATAGCTTAGGAAAATTAAAATCAACAAGACACAGCCAACACAAAATTTAGGGCTGCTGTGTTTACAAGAACCTTGAGTCCAGTACAAATTAAATATCCCAGAAAGAAAAAAATGGATAAAGGAGTTGTGCTACTTACGTACAACGGAATATCACTCAGCAATGAAATCAATGTCATCAGGCCTGTAGCAGCAAATTGAGTGGATTTAAGTATGATGATTCTAAGAGAAATAGGTCACACAGAGAAAGATAATTATCATAAGATATCACTAATAGAGAGAGTGTAAACTTGGCTACACATAAACTGAATTCCAAAACCGAACAGAGTCTCACATTTAGATAAAAACTTATGCTTGCTTAAGGGGAAAGTTGAGTTGGGGTGCTGTATAAAACCAGAGATAGAAATTAGCACAGATACCTTTCCATAAGCCAAATATGTACTAGACAAGACCTACTCTTTGCTCAACGAAATAGACTCATCCATGGTGTATCACCTCACACCTGTTAGAATGGGCATCATCAGAAAATCTACAAACAACAAATGCTGGAAAGGGTGTGGAGATAAGGAACCCTCTTCCACTATTGTTGGGAATGTAAATTGATACAGTCACTGTGGAGAACATTATGGAGTTTCTTATAAAACTAAGAATAGAATTACCATATGATACAGCAATCCCACTACTGGGCATATACCCAGACAAAACCATAAATCAAAAAGAGACATTCACCGCAATGTTCATTGCATCACTATTTACAATATCCAGGTAATGGAAGCAACCTAAATGCCCACAGACAGACGAATGCATAAAGATGTGGTACATATATAAAATGGAATATTACTAAGCCATAAAAAGGAATGAAATTGGGTCATTTGTAGAGACGTTGATGGATCTAGAGACTGTCATACAGAGTGAAGTAAGTCAGAAAGAGAAAAACAAATCTTGTCTATTAATGCATATATGTGGAACCTAGAAAAATTGTACAGATGAACCGTTTTGCAAGGCAGAAATAGAGCAACAGATGTAGACAACAAACGGATGGACACCAAGGGGGGAAAGCTGTTGGGGGGTGGTGGTGGGAGGAGTTGAGAGATTGGGATTGGCATGTATACATTTATATGTATAAAATAGATAACCAAAAAGAACCTGCTGTATAAAAAAATAAAATTCAAATTACAAAAAGTAAAACAGAAAAAATATTCTTCCCTTCTCATACATGTATTTATATGAATAAATTATTTCCATGCTTATATCTGTAAATACAAAAAAGAGGAATAAAATCTACCTTGAACCAAAAACGAAAAAAAGAAAAAAAAACAGAACCCACCAGTTACACAGAGGAAAACCGTATCAGGGCACGTGCTCCAGTTGTAAACAATTCTGAAGTTGGTCAGTGGTGGGGAATCATCTCCCATTCAGCCAGCAGGCCCCACGCAACAAGCGTCCTCATTGCAAAGCTGAGGGACCGTGCCGAGGCATCTGTGAGTAAACGTGGGCTGAGCCCCAGGCCAGCTGCTGCTGAAATGTTCCCACCCTTCCCAGGTAAAACACCTGAATATGTACAAGGACTTGAAAGCCTAGAGGAAGGGCCATGGAGCCACATGAGTGACAGCATGCCAGCCGACTTGGTGCCTGCAGGCCAGCCAGGATGGTCCTGGCCCTGGGTGCTCTTCTGGAAGCTTTCCATTTCCCTGCCTGAGATACCCCTGCTGTCCCGGCCCCCACTGCTTTCTTCCTCACTCACCTCTGCCCAGGGAGAAATTCCAGCGGCAGGTATGGGTGACACATCCTCTTCTTTAGCAGGTGGCATCTTGGCAACTGCTGCAGAAAGTCCAGCAGAGCCCCACTCACACTGGGCCACCCACAAAGCCGTGGCCTCTCACTCCCTCCCACCAGTCCAGCCCCAAGACTGCTGACAGGGCAGAGAAAATGGCGTCAGGCACAGCTGCAGGGGCTCTTGCTGCCTGGAGCGGTGTTTATATTGATCTGAACCCAGGCACACCTGGGGAGGGCTGGCCGGCACGGTCGGGCTTCCCAGGCCAGCCAATAATCACCCCTCAGGGGCTCACAGTTGCAGAAACTGGAACTTGCTGAATCGGCCAGGTCCAAGGAACAGGTGTGGGCTCCTGAGAGTCAGGATAGACAAGGGGCTGCAGCTCTGGCTTGTTTTCTAATTATATTATCTGGCCCATGAGTGGGAGACAACTTCAAGAAAACCCTCTCCTAATGAGAGGAACCCAGGAGTCAGGGAGAGGAGGAGTGGCTGGTGGGTGGAGACAGAGGCCTGGTGCCCCGGGTGCAGTGGAAGTCTCTGGAAGACCAGGTGGAGGGAGGCCACACAGAGTGATGCTCAGGGTCACAGACCTGTCGGAGCTGCTGTTTGTTAGTTCAAGTCCTGCTCTGAGGTGCTCTGTGTCAGATCTGAGTGACAGGTGAGTTGGGAGTGCTCTGCAATGAGGGCGATATGCACGGTTCCTGTGTTCCCAGCCCTGCCATGGTACCTGCAAGGGTAGCTCTGTATCCTGGGAGGGGCCTGACCACGGGAGCCCCATGGGCTGCAGGGGAACCTGCCCAGGGAACCCCATATCCTGGGAGGGGCCTGAACACGAGAGCCCCGTGGGCTGGGGTGGGGGTGGGGTACCTGCCCAGGTGAGCTCCATATCCTGGGATTGGCCTGACCTCGAGAGCCCCATGGGCTGCTGGAGTCCTGGTAAAGGATGTCAGGACAGTCAGTGAAGCCACCGAGGATATACCTCCAGTAGTTCCTAAATCCTACACCCTGCTGGTCATTCTACCAACCACCAGGACATGGTACTCTGTATTAGTCTTCAATGATGCCTTCTTTTGTATTCTATTAGTCCCAGAGTCACAAGAAATTTTGGCTTGTGAGTGGCAGGACTCAACATACAACTAAAACAATACTTCCGGACCGTGTTGCCCCAAGGGTTCAAAAATTCCCACACCATCTTTGGGGAAAGCTCAGCTAAAGAACTAAAAGTTCTACCTCTGGAAAAGGAAACACTCCTTCAATATGCAGATGACATTCTGATCGCCAGCCCTACTAAGGAGACCTCTGAACTACCAAGCCAATAAAGGATACAAGTTGTCCAAGAAAAAGCTCAAATATCACAGACTACGGTGACCTGCCTGGGCTTCATTCTCACAGAAGGTCGGAGAAGCCCATCCCAGGAAAGGGAAGAAACAATTTACAGCCTTACCCATTTCTGAAACTAGAAGACAGCTTAGGGGTTCCTGGGGAGGCCAGGGTTTGCTGCTTCTGGATCCCTAACTACAGTCTACTAGCTGGGCCTCTATATGAAACACTGAAAGGAAAAGATGATGATCCTATTGAATAGAATGCAGAAGTGGCCTTTCACGAATGGAAAGAGCAGTCAATTCAGACCCTTGCCCTGGAACTCCCTAATTTAGCTAAACCCTTTGACCTTTACATTCCTGGTGAACGGTGAATCGCCATTGGAGTATTAGTGCAAAACCTGGGACCACTTGAAATGGAACAATGCAAGAATGCGATCCAGGTAGGATAAACTACGGTCACCAAGGGGCTTGGCCCACCGCCACATCTGGCCAAGATACTGGCAGTATCTGAAAACCTGGAAATCAGCAGCCCAAAAGGCCACCTCCATCCTAAGGGAAAAGGACCCCACGTGGTGATCCTAACACCCAACCATGCCCTGAAGTTGCAGGGTTGGCTCCATGGGCACACTGACCTTGAGTGAGCAGGCCCTCCAACTCCAACCTCCATAGAGATAACCGGGGCAAAGGGGCACCATGACGACTCGTGTGAAGGTGTCTGCACGGGTAAATTTAACGCTCATTTCCCACCAGGAAGAGGAATTAACCAAAGGCTCAGCATGCCTTGCCAGAAACAGATTAGGGCCTGAAGCAATCCTGCGGGTTTGCGGCCAGCTCACAAGAAAGCGAGTTGAAGAAAGGAGCTCAGGGGCACTGTAATTCAAAAACCTGCAGAGTTATAAATGACAGCTATCATCCAAAAATATATTGAAGGAAGGCTGTGAAGAGGACTTGAAAGCGGGGCAGAATTGCAGGAAAACGATTTCAGGGGGTAGACTGGAATTGCATTTAAAGCATAGGAAAAGAGGCAGAACGTCGACAATGATTCAGTTGGCCAAAAAGGGCGTATGCGTTTTTTCCTGAATACAGGAAATTTTCCTGAATTCAGGAAAAAACGCATACGCCCTTTTTGGCCAACCAAGCAAGCATGTTAAAGAAATCTGCACTACAATGAAGTCTCAATGCCCCCCGGTCAAAAGCGCAATCTGAAAAAAGTGTAAAATCCAGAAAGAAAGCACAGGCCATGGAGAGCATGGAGCCTTGTTATGCTGATGGGCAAGATGTAAATTGCCAATAGCCACTCTGGAGAAGTGTATTGTGTTTCCTGAAACACCTAAAAAACAAAACCACGGAGCCTATAGCACTTCCACTTATGGTCCTATAACTTAGGAAAATTAAAATCAAAAACACACAGCCACCCCAAAGTTTTGGATGGCTCTGTTTACAAGAACCTCCTCTACGGTACAAGTTAAATATCCCAGAATGTGAAAAATGGATAAAGAAGTTGTGGTATGTACCTAAAATGGAATCTCACTCAGCAATGAAATCTATGTCCTCAGGCCCGTCGCAGCATAATGAGGGGGTTCAGGTACGATGATTCTAAGTGAAATGAGTCACACAGAAAATGAAACATCATAAGATATCACTAATACACGGAATGTAAACTTGGCTACACATGCACTGAATTACTAAACAGAACAGCGTCTCAAATTTAGAAAACCAACTTATGCTTGCTTAAAGGGAAAGGTGAGTTGGGGTGCTGCATAAAACCAGAGATAGAAATTAGCACAGATACCTTTCCATAAGCCAAATATGTAATAGTCAAGACCTAGCCCTTGCTCAACGAAATGGACTAAACACCCCATATTCAAGTCCTAGGATTACACATGACTAGTAAGAATCTTTAAACCCATGGATTTATATGTCTCCGTAAGAGACTCAAGTGTGTGTACAGAGGTATGAATGCAGCAGAGAAAATCCGATAAAATCCATTATCAAAATGATTTACAAAACAAACACAATGACAGTGAAATAGAGAGCAATTCTTAAATAATTCATTCAGGGCTTGTGATGCAACCTGGATTTACCACATCTACACCCAGAGCTGAGTGAGACATAAGGCTGGACACTTCGGACTGGTAGCATTGGTGAGGTTCGATGAGCAAATGCAGACCCTTTGAAGTCATACTGCATGGTACCCATTCCATGGGTCCCAACTCTGCAGGTTTAAGGGATTCTTCCTTCAGCTAAAACATGCATGGGAAACCCACAGTACAGTGCACTGTGTGACCAGGAAACCTTTTCAAATGCATCTCAGTTTTCGTCCCCTTTTACTCGGGTTCACCATTCCAGACCCTTTACTAACACTCTCCCCACTTGGAGAGTCAGTGCCTTTAACCTCCTGTTTGGCACAGTTTGCAATTTCTGCGCAAGATGAACAGGAATAGGGAGAACCAATGAGAGACTAGCTGTAGGTGTCTGCACAGGCAAATGAAACGCTCATTTCCCACCTGGAAGACGAGTAAACCTAAGGCTCAGCATGCCGTGCTGGAACCAGATTAGGGCCTGAAGCATTCCTGCGGATTTGTGGCCAGCTCACAAGAAAGCGAGTTGAAGAAAGGAGCTCCAGGGCACTGTAATTCACAAACCTGCAGAGTTATAAATGACAGCTATCGTCCAAAAATATATTGAAGGAAGGCTGCGAAGAGGACTGGAAAGCGGGGCAGAATTGCAGGAAAACGATTTCAGGGAGTAGACTGGAATTGCATTTAAAGCATAGGAAAAGAGGCAGAACGTCGACAATGATGCACTTGGCCACAAAGGGCGTATACGTTTTTTCCTGAATAAATTCAGGAAGGAACGCATATGCCCTTTTTGGCCAACCAAGCAAGCATGTTAAAGAAATCTGCACTACAAAGAAGTCTGACTGCCCCCAGGTCAAAAGGGCCATCTGAAAAAAGTGTAAAATCCAGAAAGACAGCACAGGCCATGGAGAACAGGGAGCCTTGTTATGCTGATGGGCGGGATGTAAATTGCCAACAGCCACTCTGGAGAAGTGTATGGTGTTTCCTGAAACACCTAAGAAACAAAGCAACGGAGACTACGGCACTTCCACTTACGGTCTTAGAGATCACGGAAATTAAAATCAAAAACAGACAGCCACCCCAAAGTTTCAGACGGCTCTGTTTACAGGAATCTCGTCTATGGTACAAGTTAAATATCCCAGAATGTGAAAAATGGATAAAGAAGTTGTGGTACACACATTCAATGGAATATCACTCAGCAATGAAATCTATGTCATCAGGCCCATCGTGGCATAATGAGTGGATTCAGGTACGATGATTCTAAGTGAAATAAGTCACACAGAAAATGAAACATCATAAGATATCACTAATACACGGAATGTAAACTTGGCTACACATGAACTGAATTACAAAACAGAACAGTGTCTCAAATTTAGAAAACCACCTTATGCTTGCTTATGGGGAAAAGTGAGTTGGGATGCTGCATAAAACCAGAGATAGAAATTAGCACAGATACCTTTCCATAAGCCAAATATGTAATAGTCAAGACCTACTACTTGCTCAACGAAATGGACTCAACACGCCATATTCAACGCCTAGGAATACACCTGACTAGTAAGTATCTTCAAACCCATGGATTTATATGTCTCCATAAGAGACTCAAGTGTGTGTACAGCGGCATGAATGCAGCAGAGAAAATCCGATAAATCCCATTATCAAAATGAATTACAAAAACAAACTCAATGACAGTGAAATAGAGAGCAATTCTTAAATAATTCATTCAGGGCTTGTGATGCAACCCGGATTTACCACATGTACAACCAGAGCTGAGTGAGACATAAGGCTGTACACTTCGGGCTGATAGCATTGGTGAGGTTCGTTGAGAAAATGCAGGCCCTTTGAAGTCATACTGCATGGTACCCATTCCATGGGTCCCAACTCTCCAGGTTTAAGGGATTCTTCCTTCAGCTAAAACATGCATGGGAAACCCACAGTATGGTGCACCGTGTGACCAGGAAACCTTTTCAAATGCATCTCAGTTTTCGTCCCCTTTTACTCGGGTTCACGATTGAAGACCCTTTACTAATACTCTCCCCACTTAGAGAGTCAGTGCCTTTAACTTCCTGTTTGGCACAGTTTGCAATTTTTGCGCAAGATGAACAAGAATAGGGAGAAGCAATGAGAGGCTAGCTCTAGGTGTCTGCACGTTCAAAATAACACTCATTTCCCACCAGGAAGAGGAATTTACCAAAGGATCAGCATGCTGTGCCAGAACCAGATTAGGGCATGAAGCAATCCTGCGGGTTTGCGGCCAGCTCACAAGAAAGCGAGTAGAAGAAAGGAGCTCAGGCGCACTGTCATACACAAACCTGCAGAGTTATAAATGTCAGCTATTGTCCAAAAATGTATTGAAGTAAGGCTGCGTAGAGGACTTGAAAGCGGGGCAGAATTGCAGGAAAACGAGTTCAGGGGCAGACTGGAATTGCATTTAAAGCATAGGGAAAGAGACAGAAAGTCGACAATGATGCACTTGGTCAAAAAGGGCGTATGCGTTTTTTCCTGAATATATTCAAGTAAAAGCACATACGCCCTTTTTGGCCAAACAAGCAAGCCTGTAAAGAAATCTGCATTACAATGAAGTCTCACTGCCCCCCTGTCAAAAGGGACATCTGAAAAAAGTGAAAAATCCAGAAAGGCAGGACAGGCCATGGAGAACAGGGAGCCTTGTTATGCTGATGGGCGGGATGTAAATTGCCAACAGCCACTCTGGAGAAGTGTATGGTGTTTCCTCAAACACCTAAAAAACTAAGCAACGGAGCCTACGGCACTTCAACTTATGGTTCTATAGCTTAGGGAAATTAAAATCAAAAAGACACAGCCACCCATAAATTTTGGACGGCTCTGCTTACAAGAAGCTCATTTACGGTACAAGTGAAATATCCCAGAAAGCGAAAAATGGATAAAGAAGTTGCTGTACGTACGTACAATGGAATATCACTCAGCAATGAAATCTATGTCATGAGGCCCGTCGCGGCATAATGAGTGGATTCAGGTACGATGATTCTAAGTTAACTAAGTCACACAGAAAAAGAAACACCATAAGATATCTCAAATACACGGAATGCAAACATGGCTGCACATGAACTCAATTACAAAACAGAAAAGGGTCTCAAATTTAGAAAACCAACTTATGCTTGCTTAAGGAGAAAGGTGAGTTGTGGTGCTGCATACAACCAGAGATTGAAATTAGCACAGATACCTTTCCATAAGCAAATATGTAATAGTCAGGACCTACTCCTTGCTCCACGAAATGGATTCAACACCCCATATTCAATGCCTAGGAATATACGTGACTAGTAAGAATCTGAAAACCCATGGATTTATATGTCTCCATAAGAGATTCAAGCATGTGTACAGCGGCATAAACGCAGCAGTGAAAATCCGATAAATCCCATTATCAAAATAAATTACAAAAACAAAACACAATGACAGTGAAATAGAGAGCAATTCTTAAATAATTCATTCAGGGCTTGTGATGCAACCTGGATTTACCACATCTACACCCCGAGCTGAGTGAGACATAAGGCTGGACACTTCGGGCTGATAGCATTGGTGACGTTCGGTGAGCAAAGGCAACCCTTTGAAGTCATACTGCATGGTACCCATTCGATGGGTCCCAACTCTCCAGGTTGGAGGGATTCTTCCTTCAGGTAAAACATGCATGGGCAACCCAGAATATGGTCCACCGTGTGACTGGGAAACCTTTTTAAATGCATCTCAGTTTTCGTCCCCTCGTACTCGGTTTTACCATTCCAGACGCTTTACTAACACTCTCCCCACTTGGAGAGTCAATGCCTTTAACCTCCTGTTTGGCACAGTTTGGAATTTCTGCGCAAGATGAACAGGAATAGGGAGAACCAATGAGAGATTAGCTGTAGGTGTCTGCACGAACAAATTTAACGCTCATTTCCCACCAGGAAGAGGAATTAGCCAAAGGCTCAGCATGCCATGCCGGAACCAGATTAGGGCCTGAAGCAATCCTGCGGTTTTGCGGCCAGCTCACAAGAAAGCGAGTTGAAGAAAGGAGCTCAGGGGCACTGTAATTCACAAACCTGCAGAGTTATAAATGACAGCTATCGTCCAAAAATATATTGAAGTAAGGCTGCAAAGAGGACTTGAACGTGGGGCAGAATTCCAGGACTACGATTTCAGGAGGTAGACGGGAAATCCTCTGAAAGTATAGGAAAAGAGTCAGAATGTCGACAATGATGCACTTGGTCAAAAAGGGCATATGCGTTTTTCCAGGGCCCTCATTAAAGAGGGTAGGAGGCTCCCAGTATGCTTCAGTGGCCAACAGAAGACGCACGTCGCCAAGGCGATGTGAGCCAGCCATGCAGGAGTGACCTCACATCAGAGGGCCCACCTCACAGAAGGGTAAGGAACCCAGGAAGGATCAGACCCTCACCAGAGTGCCCACAACAGCAAGGGGCTGGGAACCATGCAGGAGTGTCCTCACACCCGTGGGACCACATCATCGAAAGTTGAGGTACTCAGCACATGTGGCCTCAAACCAGAGGACCCACGTCACCATGGGTCTCGGAGCAAGGCAGGCAGGATTATCCTCCCAACACATGGCCCATTGTATAAAAAAGGTGAGGAATCCAGCCGTTGGAACATCCCAGCAGGCGGCCCAGATCACCGAGGCTATGGGATCCAGACAGTGATGAACTCACAACAGAGGGCCCTCATCGTGATACTGTAAGCAACCCAGCCGTTGTGACCTCAGAGCACAAGGCCTACATCCCCATGGGGGAGGGAACCAAGCAGGAGTGTCATCGCACCAGTGGGCACACATCAGAAAATGTGGGGAGCCCAGCAGTTAGGGCCAGACGCCCGAGGGCCCTCATCACTGAGGAGAGGAGGCTCCCAGCAAGCTCCAACTGCTACCAGAGGGCTGACGTCGCTAATGCGGTGTGTGCCAGCCAGGCAGGAGTGACCTCAGAGCAGAGGGCCAACCACACAAAAGTGTGAGGAACCCAAAGAGGATCAGACTCTCACCAGAGGGCCCACATCACCAAGGGGATAGGAATCAGGCAGGAGTGTCCTCACACCAGTGGGGCCACATAATCGAAAGGTGAGGGACCCAGCACACGTAGCCTCAAACCAGAGGACACACATCACCAAGGGGCTGGGAGTCAGGCAGGCAGGAGGAGTCTCAAAACAGAGGGCCCATAGAAGAAAAAAGGTGAGAAATCCCGCAGTTGGGACCTCCCCGCAGGCAGCCAGGAGCAGCGAGGCTATTGGATCCAGGGCGGAGTGAACTCACACCAGAGGACCCTCATCATGAAACTGAGCAACCCACCGTTGGGACCTCAGAGCAGAAGGCCCACATTCCCATGGGGTTGGGAACCTGGCAGGAGTGTAGTCGCACCACAGGGCGCACATCAGAAAATTTTGGGAGCCCAGGAGTTAGGGTCTGACGCCAGAGGGCCCTCATTACCGAGGGGTGGAGACCCCCAGCAGGCACCAACTCCCAACTGAGGGCCCACGTCGCCAAGGTGATGTGTGCCAGCCACGCAGGAGTGACCTCACAGCAGAGGGTCTACCTCACAGAAGGGTGAGGAAACCAGCCAGGATAAGACTCTCACCAGAGAGCCCACATCACCAAGGGGATCGGAAAAAGGCAGCAGTGTCCTCATACCAGTGTGGCCACATTATAGAAAGGTGAGGAACCCAGCACATGTGGCCTAAACCAGAGGACCCACATTTCCAAGATGCTCCGAGTGAGGCAAGCAGGAGTAGCCTAACAACACAGGGCCCACAGAATAAAAAATGTGAGGAATCCAGCAGTTTGAACCTCCCAGCAGGTGGCCCAGAGCACGGAGTCTATGGGATCCAGGCCACAGTGAACTCACAGCAGAGGGCCCACATCATGAAACTGTGAGCAACCCAGCCGGTGGAACCTCAGAGCAGAAGACCCACATCCCCATGGGGATAGGAACCTCGCAGGAGTGTCCTCGCACAACTTAACACGTATCAGAAAATGTGGGAACCCAGCAGTTAGGGCCTGACGCCAGAGGGCCCTCATCACCGAGGAGAGGAGGCTACCAGCAGGCTCCAAATGCCACCAGAGGGCCGACGTCACCAAGGCAATGGGAGCAAGCCAGGCAGGAGTTACCTCACAGCAGAGGGCCCACCTCACAGAAGTGTGAGGAACCCAACCAGGATCAGACTCTAACCAGAGGGCCCACATCACCAAGGGGATGGAAACCAGGCAGGAGTCTCCTCACACCAGTGGGGCCACATCAGCCAAAGGTGAGGAACACAGCACATGTGGCCTCAAATAAGGGGACACACATCACAAAAGGGCTGGGAGTGAGGCATGCAGGAGGAGACTCACAACAGAGGGCCCATAGAATAAAAAGGTGAGGAACCCCACCGTTAGAAGCTCCAAGCAGGTGGCCCAGAGCACCGAGGCTATGGGATCCATGCCGGAGTGAACTCACAGCAGAGGGCCCACATTCTGACACTGTGAGCAACCCAGCCGTTGGGACCTCAGAGCAGAAAGCCAACATCCCCATGGGGATGGGACCCTGGCAGGAGTGTACTCGCACGACAGGGCGCACATCAGAAAATTTTGGGAGCCCATGAGTTAGGGCCTGACGCCAGAGGGCCCTCATTACCGAGGGGAGGAGACTCCCAGCAGGCACCAACTCCCAACTGAGGGCCCACATCGCCAGGGTGACGTGTGCCAGCCAGGCAGGAGTGACCTCACAGCAGAGGGTCTACCTCACAGAAGGGTGAGGAATCCAGCCAGGATCAGGCTCTCACCAGAGGGCCCCCATCACCAAGTGGATGGGAACCAGGCAGGAGTGTCCTCACACCAGTGGGCCCACATCAATAAAGGTGAGGAAACCGGCACATGTGGCCTCAAACCAGAGGACCTACATCACAAAGGGGCTGGGAGTGAGTCAGGAAGGAGGAGCATGAAAACACAGAACCCAAAGAATAGAAAAGGTAAGGAATTCAGCAGTAGGAACCTCCCAGCAGGCGGCTCAGAGCACAGAGTCTATGGGATCTAGGCCTGAGTGAACTAACACCAGAGAGCCAACATCATGAAACGGTGAACAACACAGGTGTTGGGACCTTAGAGCAGAAGGCCCACATGCCCATGGGGATGGGAACCTGGCAGGAGTGCCCTCGCACCACTTAGGACGTATCAGAAAATGTGGGAACCCAGCAGTTAGGGCCTGATGCCAGAGGGCCTCATCACCGAGGGGAGGAGGCTCCCAGCAGGCTCCAACTGCCACCAGAGGTCTGACGTCGCCAAGGCGGGGTGTGCTAGCCAGGCAGGAGTGACCTCAGAGAAGAGGGCCCACCTCACAGAAGTGTGAGGAACCCAACCAGGATCAGACTCTCGCCGGAGGGACCACATCACCAAGGGGATGGGAAGCAGGCAGGAGTGTCCTCACACCAGTGGGGCCACATCATCAAAAGATGAGGAACCCATCACATGTGGCCTCAAACCAGAGGACACACATCACCAAGGGGCTGGGAGTGAGGCAGGTGTCTGGAGGGGCACATTTAACTCTAATTTCCCACCAGGAAGAGGAATTAACCAAAGGCTCAGAGTGCCGTGCCACACCCTGATTACGGCCTGAAGCAAACCTGCGGTTTTGTGGCCAGCTTTCAAGGAAGCGAGTTAAGAAAGGAAATCACGGGCACTGTAATTCACAAACCTGCAGAGTTATAAATGACAGCTATTGGCAAAAATATATTGAAGTAAGTCTGCAAAGAGGACTTGAAAACGAGGCAAAATTGAGGAATCATATTTCAGGAGGTAGATTGGAATTGCATTTAAAACATGTGAAAAGTGGCAGATCTTTGACAGTGATGCACTTGGACGAACAGTGCGTATACATGTTTTCCTGAATATATTCAGGAAAAAACGCATATGCCCTTTTTGGCCAACCAAGCACTCGAGCAATGGAAATCCGTACTACAATGAAATCTCATTTCCCATTCGTCAAAAGGGCCATCTGAAAAAAGTGTAAAAACCAGAAACACAGGACAGGCCATGGAGAACAGGGAGCCTTGTTATGCTGATGGGCGGGATGTAAATTGCCAACAGACACTCTGGAGATGTTTATGGTGTATCCTGAAACATCTGAAAAACAAAGCTACAGAGACTAGGGCACTTCCACTTTTGGCCCTATAGCTTAGGAAAATTAAAATCAACAAGACACAGCCAACACAAAATTTAGGGCTGCTGTGTTTACAAGAACCTCGAGTCCAGTACAAATTAAATATCCCAGAAAGAAAAAAATGGATGAAGGAGTTGTGCTACTTACGTACAACGGAATATCACTCAGCAATGAAATCAATGTCATCAGGCCTGTAGCAGCAAATTGAGTGGATTTAAGTATGATGATTCTAAGAGAAATAGGTCACACAGAGAAAGATAATTATCATAAGATATCACTAATAGAGGGAGTGTAAACTTGGCTACACATAAACTGAATTACAAAACCGAACAGTCTCAAATTTAGATAAAAACTTATGCTTGCTTAAGGGGAAAGTTGAGTTGGGGTGCTGTATAAAACCAGAGATTGAAATTAGCACACATACCATTCCATAAGCCAAATATGTAATAGACAAGACCTACTCTTTGCTCAACGAAATAGACTCATCCATGGTGTATCACCTCACACCTGTTAGAATGGGCATCATCAGAAAATCTACAAACAACAAATGCTGGAAAGGGTGTGGAGATAAGGAACCCTCTTCCACTATTGTTGGGAATGTAAATTGATACAGTCACTGTGGAGAACATTATGGAGTTTCTTATAAAACTAAGAATAGAATTACCATATGATACAGCAATCCCAATACTGGGCATATACCCAGACAAAACCATAAATCAAAAAGAGACATTCACCTCAATGTTCATTGCATCACTATTTACAATATCCAGGTAATGGAAGCAACCTAAATGCCCACAGACAGACGAATGCATAAAGATGTGGTACAAATATAAAATGGAATATTACTAAGCCATAAAAAGGAATGAAATTGGGTCATTTGTAGAGACGTTGATGGATCTAGAGACTGTCATACAGAGTGAAGTAAGTCAGAAATAGAAAAACAAATCTTGTATATTAATGCATATATGTGGAACCTAGAAAAATTGTACAGATGAACCGTTTTTTAAGGCAGAAATAGAGCAA
Source organism: Delphinapterus leucas (assembly GCF_059928025.1). Classification (NCBI taxonomy): domain Eukaryota; kingdom Metazoa; phylum Chordata; class Mammalia; order Artiodactyla; family Monodontidae; genus Delphinapterus; species Delphinapterus leucas. Next base: position 23,558,529 of record NW_028322232.1, on the reverse strand, counting down.
CAGATGTAGACAACAAACGTATGGACACCAAGGGGGGAAAGCTGTTGGGGGGTGGTGGTGGGAGGATTGAGAGATTGGGATTGGCATGTATACATTTATATGTATAAAATAGATAACCAAAAAGAACCTGCTGTATAAAAAAATAAAATAAAATTCAAAATTACAAAAAGTAAAACAGAAAAAATATTCTTCCCTTCACATACATGTATTTATATGAATAAATTATTTCCATGCTTATATCCGTAAATACAAAAAAGAGGAATAAAATCTACCTTGAACCAAAAATGAAAAAAAGAAAAAAAAAACAGAACCCACCAGTTACACAGAGGAAAACCTTATCAGGGCACTTGCTCCAGGTGTAAACAATTCTGTAGTTGGCCAGTGGTGGGGAATCATCTCCCATTCAGCCAGCAGGCCCCACGCAACAAGCGTCCTCATTGCAAAGCTGGGGGACCGTGCCAAGGCATCTGTGAGTAAATGTGGGCCGAGCCCCAGGCCAGCTGCTGCTGAAATGTTCCCACCCTTCCCAGGTAAAACACCTGAATATGTACAAGGACTTGAAAGCCTAGAGGAAGGGCCATGGAGCCACATGAGTGACAGCATGCCAGCCGATTTGGTGCCTGCAGGCCAGCCAGGATGGTCCTGGCCCTGGGTACTCTTCTGGAAGCTTTCCATTTCCCTGCCTGAGATACCCCTGCTGTCCGGGCCCCCACTGCTTTCTTCCTCACTCACCTCTGCCCAGGGAGAAATTCCAGAGGCAGGTATGGGTGACACATCCTCTTCTTTAGCAGGTGGCATCTTGGTAACTGCTGCAGAAAGTCCAGCAGAGCCCCACTCACACTGGGCCACCCACAAAGCCGTGGCCTCTCACTCCCTCCCACCAGTCCAGCCCCGAGACTGCTGACAGGGCAGAGAAAATGGCGTCAGGCACAGCTGCAGGGGCTCTTGCTGCCTGGAGTGGTGTTTATATTGATCTCAAACAGGCACACCTGGGGAGGGCTGGCCGGCACGGTCAGGCTTCCCAGGCCAGCCAATAATCACCCTTCAGGCACTCACAGTTGCAGAAACTGGAACTTGCTGAATCGGCCAGGTCCAAGGAACAGGTGTGGGCTCCTGAGAGTCAGGATAGACAAGGGGTTGCAGCTCTGGCTTGTTTTCTAATTATATTATCTGGCCCATGAGTGGGAGACAACTTCAAGAAAACCCTCTCCTAATGAGAGGAACCCAGGAGTCAGGGAGAGGAGGGGTGGGTGGTGGGTGGAGACAGAGGCCTGGTGCCCCGGGTGCAGTGGAAGTCTCTGGAAGACCAGGTGGAGGGAGGCCACACAGAGTGATGCCCAGGGTCACAGACCTGTTGGAGCTGCTGTTTCTTAGTTCAAGTCCTGCTCTGAGGTGCTCTGTGTCAGATCTGAGTGACAGGTGAGCTGGAAGTGCTCTGCAATGAGGGCGATGTGCACGGTACCTGTGTGCCCAGCCCTGCCAGGGTAACTGCAAGGGTAGCTCTGTATCCTGGGAGGGGCCTGACCATGAGAGCCCCATGGGCTGCAGGGGAACCTGCCCAGGGAACCCCATATCCTGGGAGGGGCCTGAACAGGAGAGCACCGTGGGCTGCGGTGGGGGTGGGGTACCTGCCCAGGTGAGCTCCATATCCTGGGATTGGCCTGACCTCGAGAGCCCCATGGGCTGCTGGAGTCCTGGTAAAGGATGTCAGGACAGTCAGTGAAGCCACCGAGGATAGACCTCCAGTAGTTCCTAAATCCTACACCCTGCTGGTCATTCTACCAACCACCGGGACATGGTATTCTGTATTAGTCTTCAATGATGCCTTCTTTTGTATTCTATTAGTCCCAGAGTCACAAGAAATTTTGGCTTGTGAGTGGCAGGACTCAACATACAACTAAAACAATACTTCTGGGCCGTGTTGCCCCAAGGGTTCAAAAATTCCCACACCATCTTTGGGGAAAGCTGAGTTAAAGACCTAAAAGTTCTACCTCTGGAAAAGGAAACACTCCTTCAATATGCAGACGACATTCTGATCGCCAGCCCTACTAAGGAGACCTCTGAACTACCAAGCCAATAAAGGATAGAAGTTGTCAAATAAAAAGCTCAAATATCACAGACTACGGTGACCTGCCTGGGCTTCATTCTCACAGAAGGTCGGAGAAGCCCATCTCAGGAAAGGGAAGAAACAATTTACAGCCTTACCCATTTCTAAAACTAGAAGACAGCTTAGGGGTTCCTGGGGAGGCCAGGGTTGGTGCTTCTGGATCCCTAACTACAGTCTACTAGCTGGGCCTCTATATGAAACACTGAAAGGAAAAGATGATGATCCTTTTGAATAGAATCCAGAAGTGGCCTTTCAAGAATGGAAAGAGCAGTCAATTCAGACCCTTGCCCTGGAACTTCCTAATTTAGCTAAACCCTTTGACCTTTACATTCCTGGTGAATGGTGAATCGCTATTGGAGTATTAGTGCAAAAACTGGGACCACTTGAAATGGAACAATGCAAGAATGCCATCCCGGTAGGATAAACTACGGTCACCAATGGGCTTGGCCCACCGCCACATCTGGCCAAGATACTGGCGGTATCTGAAAACCTGGAAATCAGCAGCCCAAAAGGCCACCTCCCTCCTAAGGGAAAAGGACCCCACGTGGTGATCCTAAGCCCCAACCATGCCCTGAAGTTGCAGGGTTTGCTCCGTGGGCACACTGACCTCGAGTGAGGAGGCCCTCCAACTCCAACCTCCAGAGAGATAACCGGGGTAAAGGGGCACCATGACGACTCATGTGACCATCACTTGACCTGGAGTTTCTCTCATAAAACAACAAGAGTGTGTCCCAAAAGAGTAGACTACTGCTTGCAGGACTTACTGCACCCAGAGCGGACCTAATAATCTTGGCGGGGGAAGCGTATATCACGCTGTCACCATAGAAGAGCCTACAGACACTGTGATGATGGTGGCCAATAAGACCAGCTGGACTCCTGTTTACTTCAAAAGGCTGTTGACTCAGTGGCCATCATGGTCCTTCATCACCACTGACCCTGGACTGTCTGGGAGTTGAGCAGGCAGGGTCCTGACACCTGGTGCTCTTTTTACGTTAATTCAGGGGCCTAATTGAAGAAAGTGCAGACTACTGGTCAGAGCATCTAGGCTGGCAGAAAGGGTCAGCCTAAGGTGGCCGAACAAATGCAGGGCGGGGTGAAACTGGACCTCACAGCGTCACTGCACATCTCCTTCCTGGACCCTTAAAGGTCATTAGAATCTATAACGCTTCCAATACTGGTGCTCAGGTGGACGAGCGGGGAGGCAGGAGGCCTGGGGACAATCAACGTCACCTGGAGGCTGCTGGGGAGAAGTTCTGACCCTCGCCCACGGGTATGAGGGCTCCTAACTCAGCACTCAGCAGTTACAGAAGAAGGGTCTGCACCCTCAGCACTCTAAGAATGAGGAAGGGGAAAAAAGGCAGAAGAGGGCTTTTTCCCAGGCAAAGCCCCTTAAAAATCCCTGGGAGATAAAAATAGAATCTGGGCAATAAAATAAAGTCTAACCTTTTTTATCCTTTGTGCTTTGTCTAATTTCACGTGCTCCTAGGGTCCCGCATACAGAGGTTCAACAGCCGGCACTTCAGACCAGATTTCCTAGTGCGGAATGGCTGGGTCGACACCTCAGCTCCTGGGACACAGTGCACACTCCGCGATATAGAGCCTGAGCTGCAGCCAACCGGGCCCTCGAGAGCTCCGCCCCCTCCCTCCCACTGACTCTGACAGGATCTCTACACAGCAGCCCAGCCCACAGCCCACGGGGTAGCACATGCTCTCACCTCTCCATTCTCTGATCAAAATATAAAGTTTCCTTTGCTTCTGAACCAAACTCAGTCTCAATCTGTTGGCTCCAATGACACTGGGCAGGGGGACACTTGTTGGGGTCCACTCTGGAGGATCAGTAACAGAAATTGAGAACATTGTAACTTCAATGAACAGATGTTTGAGCCAAACTGTAATTAACATAGAACAGTGTATAAGGCTCGGGTAAAATAAGATGTTTCTAACACTCCCATTTGATATTTCCATCACTTTATTATAAGCAAGTTCAGTGAAAAGGTTTGTCTTATTTGTCAGGTCAATATTAGAGAAACGAAGTGATTTCTTTCCAAGGATGTACATCTAAAAATCTTGGTTAAAACTTCAATCTTGTTTTAAATGCTTTTCCATTGAAAATGATACCTCTCTTTCAGTTCCCCCAATTCTGAGAAGTATAAAATCTTATAATTTATTATTACCAAAGGGGAAAGGTGGGAGGAGGGATAAATTAACAGTTTGGGATTAACACATACACACTGCTATGTATAAAATCGATCATCAACAAGGAACTACTGTATAGCCCCGGGAACTACACTCAATATTTTACAATAACCTATAAGGGGAAATAATCTGAAAAAGAATAGATATTTTTATTGACATCATCTATTAATGACAGTTAAAATGGAACCTAAGGGAAGCCGGTGGTGAGTGCTTCTGACCCTGAAGACTTCAATCATCTAAAGTTTGGACTCTGCCTACTTCCCAAGGCCCTTAATGAACATATGTGTAGCCGTAGCTTAAAAAATTCCCCAGTTTGGGTTGTGGAGAGACACTGATTTTGTAAAAGCCCTGGTGTTCTCCTCACATGAATGGGACACTTCCTACAGCTAAAACATGCCTGTCACACCCAGAGGATGGTATACCATCTGATCGGGAAGAGTTTGGAAAAGGCATCTCATCTCCTCATCTCCTGGTGCTCGGGTTCATCCCTCCAGCATCTTTACGAACAGTCTCCCCACTTGGAGATGTCAGCACTGTCAACATCCTGTTGCAGACAGTTTGGAATTTGTCCAGAGGATGAAGCAGAAGGAGGAGGAACAATGAGACACAAGTCCTAGGTGTTCGGACAGGCACATGTCACTCTTATTTCCAATCAGGAAGACGAATTGACCAAAGGCTAGGGTTGCCCATGGAAACAGAATAGGGCTTGAGGAAATTCCGCTGCTTTGTGGCCAGTTCCCATAAACAGAAGTTGAAAAATGGAACTCAGGGACACTAAAATTCACGAAACTGCAGAGTTGAAAATATCTATCACTGAAAAATGTCTTGAGGAAAGTCAGAGGAAAGGACTTGTAAGCAACGGAGAATGGCAGGAAAGGGATTGGAAGAGGTAGAAAGGACTCGCCATTAAGCACAAGAAAAGGGGCTGAACATTGCCAACATTGCAATTGGCCAAAAAGGGTGTATGCGTCTTTTTCTGTATGTATTCAAGAAAAGGGTATACACTTTTTTAGCCAACCAAACAGGTGGGCACTGGAAATCAATACTACAAAACATATCACTTCGCATCAGTCAGAAGAGCCTTCCTCATAAAGTGTAAACACCAAAAATGCAGGACAGGGCAAGGAGAAAAGGGAGCTCTCTGAGGCTTATACTGGAAATGTATATTGCCAACGGTCACTCTGGAGAAGTGTATTGTGTTTACTAAAGCATCTAAAAAATGAGCTACAGAGCACAGGGCACTTGCACTCATGGACGTATATCTTGGGAAAAACAAAAATCGAGAGGACACAGGCACCCCAATATTTACCACCTCTATGTTTAAAAGATCCTCGACTAGGATATAATTTATAAGTCTCTGGAGGGAAAAAATGGATAGAGATGTGACACTTATGTAGAGTGGAATATTACTCAGCCTGGAAATCAATGAAATATGGCCAGTTGTAACAACCACAGAGGAGTTACGTATGATCATTCGAAGTCACATAATTCAAAAAGAAAAAGACACACGATATTACTAATACATGGAATGTAAACGTGGCTACAAATGAACTGAATTACTAAACAGAACGGGGTCTCAAATTTAGAAAACCAACATATGCTTGCTTAAGGATAAAGGAGAGTTGGGGTGCTGCATAAAACCAGAGATAGAAATTAGCACAGATACCTTTCCATAAGCCAAATATGTAATAGTCAAGACCTACCAGTTGCTCAACGAAATGGACTAAACACCCCATATTCAACGCCTAGGAATACACCTGACTAGTAAGAATCTTCAAACCCATGGATTTATATGTCTCTGTAAGAGAATCAAGGGTGTGTATAGATTTATGAACGCAGCAGAGAAAATCCGATAAATCCAATTATCAAAATGAATTACAAAAACAAAACACAATGACAGTGAAATAGAGAGCTATACTTAAATAATTCATTCAGAGCTTGTGATGCAACCGGGATTAACCACATCTGCACCAAGAGCTGAGTGAGACATAAGGTTGGACACTTCAGGCGGATAGCACTGGTGAGGTACGATGAGCAAATGCAGACCCTTTGAAGTCATACTGCATGGTACCCATTCCATGGGTCCAAACTCTCCAGGTTTAAGAGATTCTTCCTTCAGCTAAAACATGCATGGGAAACACAATGTATGGTACACCGTGTGAGTGGGAAGCGTTTTCAAATGCATCTCAGTTTTCGTCCCCTTTTACACGGGTTCACCATTCCAGACCCTTTACTAACACTCTCTCCACTTGGAGAGTCAGTGCCTTTAACCTCCTGTTTGGCACAGTTTGGAAATTCTGCGGAAGGTGAACAGGAATAGGGAGAACCAATCAGGGAATAGCTGTAGGTGTCTGCACGTGCAAATTTAATGCTCATTTCCCACCAGGAAGAGGAATTAACCAAAGGCTCAGCATGACGTGCCGGAACCAGATTAGGGCCTGAAGCAATCATGTGGGTTTGCGGCCAGCTCACAAGATAGCGAGTTGAAGAAAGGAGCTCAGGGGCACTGTAATTCAAAAAACTGCACAGTTATGAATGACAGCTATCGTCCAAAAATGTATTGAAGTAAGTCTTCGAAGAGGACTTGAAAGCGGGGCAGAATTTCGGGAAAACAATTTCACGGGGTGGACTGGAATTGAACTTAAAGCATAGGAAAAGAGGCAGAATGTCAAAAATGATGCACTTGGTCAAAAAGGGCGTATGAGTTTTTTCCTGAATATATTCAGGAAAAAACGCATACGCCCTTTTTGGCCAACCAAGCAAGCGTGTAAAGGAAATCTGCACTACAACGAAGTCTCACTGCCCCCCAATCAAAAGGGCCATCTGAAATAAGTGTAAAATCCAGAAAGGTAGCACAGGTCCTGGAGAACAGGGAACCTTATTATGCTGATGGGCGTGATGTAAATTGCCAACAGCCACTCTGGAGAAGTGTATGGTGTTTCCTGAAACACGTAGGAAACAAAGCAACACAGCCTATGGCACTTCCACTTAGGGTCCTATAGCTTAGGGAAATTAAAATCAATAACACACAGCCACCCCAAAGTTTGGGACGGCTCTGTTTACAAGAACATCATCTACGGTGCAAGTTAAATATCCGAGAAAGCAAAAAATGGATAAAGAAGTTGTGGTACGTATGTACAATGGAATATCACTCAGCAATGAGATCTACGTCATCAGGCCCGTAGCGGCATAATGAGTGGATTCAGGTACGACGATTCTACGAGAAATAAGTCACTCAGAAAAAGAAACATCATAAGATATCACTAATACAGGGAACGTAAACTTGGCTACACATGAACTGAATTACAAAACAGAACAGGGTCTCAAATTTAGAAAACCAATTTATGCTTGCTTATGGGGAAAGGTGAGTTGGGGTGCTGCATCAAACCAGAGATTGAAATTAGCACAGATACCGTTCCATAAGCCAAATATATAATAGACAAGACCTACTCCTTGCTCAACGAAATGGACTCAACACCCCATATTCAACGCCTGGGAATATACCTGACAAGTAAGAATCTTAAGACCCATGGATTTATATGTCTCCATAAGGAAAACAAGCGTGTGTACAGCGGCTGAAACGCAGCAGTGAAAATCCGATAAATCCAATTATCAAAATAAATTTCACAAACAAAACACAATGACAGTGAAATAGAGAGCAATTCTTAAATAATTCATTCAGGGCTTGTGATGCAACCTGGATTTACCACATCTACACCCAGAGCTGGTTGAGACATAAGGCTGGACACTTCGGGCTGATAGCATTGGTGAGGTTCGGTGAGCAAAGGCAGACCCTTTGAAGTCATACTGCATGGTAGCCATTCCATGGGTCCCAACTCTCCAGGTTTCAGAGATTCTTCCTTCAGCTAAAACAAGCAAGGGAAACCCAGAGTATGGTCCACCGTGTGATTGGGAAACGTTTTCAAATGCATCTCAGTTTTCGTCCCCTGGTACTCGGGTTCACCATTCCAGACGCTTTACTAACACTCTCCCCACTTGGAGAGTCAGTGCCTTTAACCTCCTGTTTGGCACAGTTTGCAATTTCTGCGCAAGATGAACAGGAATAGGGAGAACCAATGCGAGACTAGCTGTAGGTGTCTGCACGTGCAAATGGAACGCTCATTTCCCACCAGGAAGAGGGATTAACCAAAGGCTCAGCGTGCCCTGTGGGAACCAGATTAGGGCCTGAAGCAATCCTGTGGTTTTGCGGCCAGCTCACAAGAAAGCGAGTTGAAGAAAGGAGCTCAGGGTCACTGTAATTCACAAACCTGCAGAGTTATGAATGACAGCTATCGTCCAAAAATGTATTGAAGTAAGTCTTCGAAGAGGACTTGAAAGCGGGGCAGAATTGCAGGAAAACGATTTCAGGGGGAAGACTGGAATTGCACTTAAAGCATAGGAAAAGAGGCAGAATGTCGACAATGATGCACTTGGCCAAAAAGGGCGTATGCGTTTTTTCCTGAATATGTTCAGGAAAAAACGCATACGCCCTTTTTGGCCAACCAAGCAAGCGTGTAAAGGAAATCTGCACTCCAATGAAGTCTCACGGCCCCCCGGTCCAAACGGCCATCTGAAACAAGTGTAAAATCCAGAAAGGCAGGACAGGTCATGGAGAACAGGGAGCCTTGTTATGCTGATGGGCGGGATGTAAATTGCCAACAGCCACTCTGGAGAAGTGTATGGTGTTTCCTGAAACACGTAGGAAACAAAGCAACACAGCCTATGGCACTTCCACTTAGGGTCCTATAGCTTAGGGAAATTAAAAACACACAGCCACCCCAAAGTTTGGGACGGCTCTAATTACAAGAACCTCGTCTACGGTACAAGTTAAATATGCGAGAAAGCAAAAAATGGATAAAGAAGTTGTGGTACGTACGTACAATGGAATATCACTCAGCAATGAGATCTACGTCATCAGGCCCGTAGCGGCATAATGAGTGGATTCAGGTACGACGATTCTACGAGAAATAAGTCACACAGAAAAAGAAAGATCATAAGATATCACTAATACACGGAACGTAAACTTGGCTACACATGAACTGAATTACAAAACAGAACAGGTTCTCAAATTTCGAATACCAACTTATGCTTGCTTATGGGGAAAGGTGAGTTGGGGTGCTGCATAAAACCAGAGATTGAAATTAGCACAGAAACCGTTCCATAAGCCAAATATATAATAGACAAGACCTACTCCTTGCTCAACGAAATGGACTCAACACCCCATATTCAACGCCTGGGAATATACCTGACAAGTAAGAAACTTAAGACCCATGGATTTATATGTCTCCATAAGGAAGTCAAGCGTGTGTACAGGGGCCTAAACGCAGCCGTGAAAATCCGATAAATCCCATTATCAAAATAAATTACAAAAACAAATCACAATGACAGTGAAATAGAGAGCAATTCTTAAATCATTCATTCAGGGCTTGTGATGCAACCTGGAGTTACCACATCTACACCTATGGCTGGGTGAGACATAAGGCTGGACACTTCGGGCGGATACCATTGGTGAGGTTCAGTGAGCAAATGCAGACCCTTTGAAGTCATACTGCATGGTACACATTCCATGGGTCCCAACTCTCCAGGTTTAAGGGATTCTTCCTTCAGCTAAAACATGCATGGGAATCCCAGAGTATGGTCCACCGTGTGACCGGGAAACGTTTTTAAATGCGTCTCAGTTTTCGTCCCCTGGTACTCGGGTTCACCATTCCAGACGCTTTACTTACACTGTCCCTACCTGGAGAGTCAGTGCTTTAAGCTCCTGTTTGGCACAGTTTGCAATTTCTGCGCATGATGAACAGGAATAGGGAGAACCAATGAGAGACTAGCTGTAGGTGTCTGCACGGGCAAATTTAACGCTCATTACCAACCAGGAAGAGGAATTAGCCAAAGGCTCAGCATGCCGTGCCGGAACCAGATTAGGGCCTGAAGCAATCCTGCGGTTTTGCGGCCAGCTCACAAGAAAGCGAGTTGAAGAAAGGAGCTCAGGGGCACTGTAATTCACAAACCTGCAGAGTTATAAATGACAGCTATCATCCAAAAATATATTGAAGTAAGGCTACAAAGAGGACTTGAATGTGGGGCAGAATTCCAGGACTACGATTTCAGGAGGTAGACGGGAAATCCTCTGAAAGTATAGGAAAAGAGTCAGAATGTCGACAATGATGCACTTGGTCAAAAAGGGCATATGCGTTTTTCCAGGGCCCTCATTAAAGAGGGTAGGAGGCTCCCAGTATGCTTCAGTGGCCAACAGAAGACCTCCGTCGCCAAGGCGATGTGAGCCAGCCATGCAGGAGTGACCTCACATCAGAGGGCCCACCTCACAGAAGGGTAAGGAACCCAGGAAGGATCAGACCCTCACCAGAGTGCCCACAACAGCAAGGGGCTGGGAACCAGGCAGGAGTGTCCTCACACCCGTGGGACCACATCATCGAAAGTTGAGGTACTCAGCACATGTGGCCTCAAACCAGAGGACCCACGTCACCATGGGTCTCGGAGCAAGGCAGGCAGGATTATCCTCCCAACACATGGCCCATTGTATAAAAAAGGTGAGGAATCCAGCCGTTGGAACATCCCAGCAGGTGGCCCAGATCACCGAGGCTATGGGATCCAGGCAGTGATGAACTCACAACAGAGGGGCCTCATCGTGATACTGTAAGCAACCCAGCCGTTGTGACCTCAGAGCACAAGGCCTACATCCCCATGGGGGAGGGAACCAAGCAGGAGTGTCATCGCACCAGTGGGCACACATCAGAAAATGTGGGGAGCCCAGCAGTTAGGGCCAGACGCCCGAGGGCCCTCATCACTGAGGAGAGGAGGCTCCCAGCAAGCTCCAACTGCTACCAGAGGGCTGACGTCGCTAATGCGGTGTGTGCCAGCCAGGCAGGAGTGACCTCAGAGCAGAGGGCCAACCACACAAAAGTGTGAGGAACCCAAAGAGGATCAGACTCTCACCAGAGGGCCCACATCACCAAGGGGATAGGAATCAGGCAGGAGTGTCCTCACACCAGTGGGGCCACATAATCGAAAGGTGAGGGACCCAGCACACGTAGCCTCAAACCAGAGGACACACATCACCAAGGGGCTGGGAGTCAGGCAGGCAGGAGGAGTCTCAAAACAGAGGGCCCATAGAAGAAAAAAGGTGAGAAATCCCGCAGTTGGGACCTCCCCGCAGGCAGCCAGGAGCAGCGAGGCTATTGGATCCAGGGCGGAGTGAACTCACACCAGAGGACCCTCATCATGAAACTGAGCAACCCACCGTTGGGACCTCAGAGCAGAAGGCCCACATTCCCATGGGGTTGGGAACCTGGCAGGAGTGTAGTCGCACCACAGGGCGCACATCAGAAAATTTTGGGAGCCCAGGAGTTAGGGTCTGACGCCAGAGGGCCCTCATTACCGAGGGGTGGAGACCCCCAGCAGGCACCAACTCCCAACTGAGGGCCCACGTCGCCAAGGTGATGTGTGCCAGCCAGGCAGGAGTGACCTCACAGCAGAGGGTCTACCTCACAGAAGGGTGAGGAAACCAGCCAGGATAAGACTCTCACCAGAGAGCCCACATCACCAAGGGGATCGGAAAAAGGCAGCAGTGTCCTCACACCAGTGTGGCCACATTATAGAAACCCAGCACATGTGGCCTAAACCAGAGGACCCACATTTCCAAGATGCTCCGAGTGAGGCAAGCAGGAGTAGCCTAACAACACAGGGCCCACAGAATAAAAAATGTGAGGAATCCAGCAGTTTGAACCTCCCAGCAGGTGGCCCAGAGCACGGAGTCTATGGGATCCAGGCCACAGTGAACTCACAGCAGAGGGCCCACATCATGAAACTGTGAGCAACCCAGCCGGTGGAACCTCAGAGCAGAAGACCCACATCCCCATGGGGATAGGAACCTCGCAGGAGTGTCCTCGCACAACTTAACACGTATCAGAAAATGTGGGAACCCAGCAGTTAGGGCCTGACGCCAGAGGGCCCTCATCACCGAGGAGAGGAGGCTACCAGCAGGCTCCAAATGCCACCAGAGGGCCGACGTCACCAAGGCAATGGGAGCAAGCCAGGCAGGAGTTACCTCACAGCAGAGGGCCCACCTCACAGAAGTGTGAGGAACCCAACCAGGATCAGACTCTAACCAGAGGGCCCACATCACCAAGGGGATGGAAACCAGGCAGGAGTCTCCTCACACCAGTGGGGCCACATCAGCCAAAGGTGAGGAACACAGCACATGTGGCCTCAAATAAGGGGACACACATCACGAAAGGGCTGGGAGTGAGGCATGCAGGAGGAGACTCACAACAGAAGGCCCATAGAATAAAAAGGTGAGGAACCCCACCGTTAGAAGCTCCAAGCAGGTGGCCCAGAGCACCGAGGCTATGGGATCCATGCCGGAGTGAACTCACAGCAGAGGGCCCACATTCTGACACTGTGAGCAACCCAGCCGTTGGGACCTCAGAGCAGAAAGCCAACATCCCCATGGGGATGGGACCCTGGCAGGAGTGTACTCGCACGACAGGGTGCACATCAGAAAATTTTGGGAGCCCATGAGTTAGGGCCTGACGCCAGAGGGCCCTCATTACCGAGGGGAGGAGACTCCCAGCAGGCACCAACTCCCAACTGAGGGCCCACATCGCCAGGGTGACGTGTGCCAGCCAGGCAGGAGTGACCTCACAGCAGAGGGTCTACCTCACAGAAGGGTGAGGAATCCAGCCAGGATCAGGCTCTCACCAGAGGGCCCCCATCACCAAGTGGATGGGAACCAGGCAGGAGTGTCCTCACACCAGTGGGCCCACATCAATAAAGGTGAGGAAACCGGCACATGTGGCCTCAAACCAGAGGACCTACATCACAAAGGGGCTGGGAGTGAGTCAGGAAGGAGGAGCATGAAAACACAGAACCCAAAGAATAGAAAAGGTAAGGAATTCAGCAGTAGGAACCTCCCAGCAGGCGGCTCAGAGCACAGAGTCTATGGGATCTAGGCCTGAGTGAACTAACACCAGAGAGCCAACATCATGAAACGGTGAACAACACAGGTGTTGGGACCTTAGAGCAGAAGGCCCACATGCCCATGGGGATGGGAACCTGGCAGGAGTGCCCTCGCACCACTTAGGACGTATCAGAAAATGTGGGAACCCAGCAGTTAGGGCCTGATGCCAGAGGGCCTCATCACCGAGGGGAGGAGGCTCCCAGCAGGCTCCAACTGCCACCAGAGGTCTGACGTCGCCAAGGCGGGGTGTGCTAGCCAGGCAGGAGTGACCTCAGAGAAGAGGGCCCACCTCACAGAAGTGTGAGGAACCCAACCAGGATCAGACTCTCGCCGGAGGGACCACATCACCAAGGGGATGGGAAGCAGGCAGGAGTGTCCTCACACCAGTGGGGCCACATCATCAAAAGATGAGGAACCCATCACATGTGGCCTCAAACCAGAGGACACACATCACCAAGGGGCTGGGAGTGAGGCAGGTGTCTGGAGGGGCACATTTAACTCTAATTTCCCACCAGGAAGAGGAATTAACCAAAGGCTCAGAGTGCCGTGCCACACCCTGATTACGGCCTGAAGCAAACCTGCGGTTTTGTGGCCAGCTTTCAAGGAAGCGAGTTAAGAAAGGAAATCACGGGCACTGTAATTCACAAACCTGCAGAGTTATAAATGACAGCTATTGGCAAAAATATATTGAAGTAAGTCTGCAAAGAGGACTTGAAAACGAGGCAAAATTGAGGAATCATATTTCAGGAGGTAGATTGGAATTGCATTTAAAACATGTGAAAAGTGGCAGATCTTTGACAGTGATGCACTTGGACGAACAGTGCGTATACATGTTTTCCTGAATATATTCAGGAAAAAACGCATATGCCCTTTTTGGCCAACCAAGCACTCGAGCAATGGAAATCCGTACTACAATGAAATCTCATTTCCCATTCGTCAAAAGGGCCATCTGAAAAAAGTGTAAAAACCAGAAACACAGGACAGGCCATGGAGAACAGGGAGCCTTGTTATGCTGATGGGCGGGATGTAAATTGCCAACAGACACTCTAGAGATGTTTATGGTGTATCCTGAAACATCTGAAAAACAAAGCTACAGAGACTAGGGCACTTCCACTTTTGGCCCTATAGCTTAGGAAAATTAAAATCAACAAGACACAGCCAACACAAAATTTAGGGCTGCTGTGTTTACAAGAACCTCGAGTCCAGTACAAATTAAATATCCCAGAAAGAAAAAAATGGATGAAGGAGTTGTGCTACTTACGTACAACGGAATATCACTCAGCAATGAAATCAATGTCATCAGGCCTGTAGCAGCAAATTGAGTGGATTTAAGTATGATGATTCTAAGAGAAATAGGTCACACAGAGAAAGATAATTATCATAAGATATCACTAATAGAGGGAGTGTAAACTTGGCTACACATAAACTGAATTACAAAACCGAACAGTCTCAAATTTAGATAAAAACTTATGCTTGCTTAAGGGGAAAGTTGAGTTGGGGTGCTGTATAAAACCAGAGATTGAAATTAGCACACATACCATTCCATAAGCCAAATATGTAATAGACAAGACCTACTCTTTGCTCAACGAAATAGACTCATCCATGGTGTATCACCTCACACCTGTTAGAATGGGCATCATCAGAAAATCTACAAACAACAAATGCTGGAAAGGGTGTGGAGATAAGGAACCCTCTTCCACTATTGTTGGGAATGTAAATTGATACAGTCACTGTGGAGAACATTATGGAGTTTCTTATAAAACTAAGAATAGAATTACCATATGATACAGCAATCCCAATACTGGGCATATACCCAGACAAAACCATAAATCAAAAAGAGACATTCACCTCAATGTTCATTGCATCACTATTTACAATATCCAGGTAATGGAAGCAACCTAAATGCCCACAGACAGACGAATGCATAAAGATGTGGTACAAATATAAAATGGAATATTACTAAGCCATAAAAAGGAATGAAATTGGGTCATTTGTAGAGACGTTGATGGATCTAGAGACTGTCATACAGAGTGAAGTAAGTCAGAAATAGAAAAACAAATCTTGTATATTAATGCATATATGTGGAACCTAGAAAAATTGTACAGATGAACCGTTTTTTAAGGCAGAAATAGAGCAACAGATGTAGACAACAAACGTATGGACACCAAGGGGGGAAAGCTGTTGGGGGGTGGTGGTGGGAGGATTGAGAGATTGGGATTGGCATGTATACATTTATATGTATAAAATAGATAACCAAAAAGAACCTGCTGTATAAAAAAATAAAATAAAATTCAAAATTACAAAAAGTAAAACAGAAAAAATATTCTTCCCTTCACATACATGTATTTATATGAATAAATTATTTCCATGCTTATATCCGTAAATACAAAAAAGAGGAATAAAATCTACCTTGAACCAAAAATGAAAAAAAGAAAAAAAAAACAGAACCCACCAGTTACACAGAGGAAAACCTTATCAGGGCACTTGCTCCAGGTGTAAACAATTCTGTAGTTGGCCAGTGGTGGGGAATCATCTCCCATTCAGCCAGCAGGCCCCACGCAACAAGCGTCCTCATTGCAAAGCTGGGGGACCGTGCCAAGGCATCTGTGAGTAAATGTGGGCCGAGCCCCAGGCCAGCTGCTGCTGAAATGTTCCCACCCTTCCCAGGTAAAACACCTGAATATGTACAAGGACTTGAAAGCCTAGAGGAAGGGCCATGGAGCCACATGAGTGACAGCATGCCAGCCGATTTGGTGCCTGCAGGCCAGCCAGGATGGTCCTGGCCCTGGGTACTCTTCTGGAAGCTTTCCATTTCCCTGCCTGAGATACCCCTGCTGTCCGGGCCCCCACTGCTTTCTTCCTCACTCACCTCTGCCCAGGGAGAAATTCCAGAGGCAGGTATGGGTGACACATCCTCTTCTTTAGCAGGTGGCATCTTGGTAACTGCTGCAGAAAGTCCAGCAGAGCCCCACTCACACTGGGCCACCCACAAAGCCGTGGCCTCTCACTCCCTCCCACCAGTCCAGCCCCGAGACTGCTGACAGGGCAGAGAAAATGGCGTCAGGCACAGCTGCAGGGGCTCTTGCTGCCTGGAGTGGTGTTTATATTGATCTCAAACAGGCACACCTGGGGAGGGCTGGCCGGCACGGTCAGGCTTCCCAGGCCAGCCAATAATCACCCTTCAGGCACTCACAGTTGCAGAAACTGGAACTTGCTGAATCGGCCAGGTCCAAGGAACAGGTGTGGGCTCCTGAGAGTCAGGATAGACAAGGGGTTGCAGCTCTGGCTTGTTTTCTAATTATATTATCTGGCCCATGAGTGGGAGACAACTTCAAGAAAACCCTCTCCTAATGAGAGGAACCCAGGAGTCAGGGAGAGGAGGGGTGGGTGGTGGGTGGAGACAGAGGCCTGGTGCCCCGGGTGCAGTGGAAGTCTCTGGAAGACCAGGTGGAGGGAGGCCACACAGAGTGATGCCCAGGGTCACAGACCTGTTGGAGCTGCTGTTTCTTAGTTCAAGTCCTGCTCTGAGGTGCTCTGTGTCAGATCTGAGTGACAGGTGAGCTGGAAGTGCTCTGCAATGAGGGCGATGTGCACGGTACCTGTGTGCCCAGCCCTGCCAGGGTAACTGCAAGGGTAGCTCTGTATCCTGGGAGGGGCCTGACCATGAGAGCCCCATGGGCTGCAGGGGAACCTGCCCAGGGAACCCCATATCCTGGGAGGGGCCTGAACAGGAGAGCACCGTGGGCTGCGGTGGGGGTGGGGTACCTGCCCAGGTGAGCTCCATATCCTGGGATTGGCCTGACCTCGAGAGCCCCATGGGCTGCTGGAGTCCTGGTAAAGGATGTCAGGACAGTCAGTGAAGCCACCGAGGATAGACCTCCAGTAGTTCCTAAATCCTACACCCTGCTGGTCATTCTACCAACCACCGGGACATGGTATTCTGTATTAGTCTTCAATGATGCCTTCTTTTGTATTCTATTAGTCCCAGAGTCACAAGAAATTTTGGCTTGTGAGTGGCAGGACTCAACATACAACTAAAACAATACTTCTGGGCCGTGTTGCCCCAAGGGTTCAAAAATTCCCACACCATCTTTGGGGAAAGCTGAGTTAAAGACCTAAAAGTTCTACCTCTGGAAAAGGAAACACTCCTTCAATATGCAGACGACATTCTGATCGCCAGCCCTACTAAGGAGACCTCTGAACTACCAAGCCAATAAAGGATAGAAGTTGTCAAATAAAAAGCTCAAATATCACAGACTACGGTGACCTGCCTGGGCTTCATTCTCACAGAAGGTCGGAGAAGCCCATCTCAGGAAAGGGAAGAAACAATTTACAGCCTTACCCATTTCTAAAACTAGAAGACAGCTTAGGGGTTCCTGGGGAGGCCAGGGTTGGTGCTTCTGGATCCCTAACTACAGTCTACTAGCTGGGCCTCTATATGAAACACTGAAAGGAAAAGATGATGATCCTTTTGAATAGAATCCAGAAGTGGCCTTTCAAGAATGGAAAGAGCAGTCAATTCAGACCCTTGCCCTGGAACTTCCTAATTTAGCTAAACCCTTTGACCTTTACATTCCTGGTGAATGGTGAATCGCTATTGGAGTATTAGTGCAAAAACTGGGACCACTTGAAATGGAACAATGCAAGAATGCCATCCCGGTAGGATAAACTACGGTCACCAATGGGCTTGGCCCACCGCCACATCTGGCCAAGATACTGGCGGTATCTGAAAACCTGGAAATCAGCAGCCCAAAAGGCCACCTCCCTCCTAAGGGAAAAGGACCCCACGTGGTGATCCTAAGCCCCAACCATGCCCTGAAGTTGCAGGGTTTGCTCCGTGGGCACACTGACCTCGAGTGAGGAGGCCCTCCAACTCCAACCTCCAGAGAGATAACCGGGGTAAAGGGGCACCATGACGACTCATGTGACCATCACTTGACCTGGAGTTTCTCTCATAAAACAACAAGAGTGTGTCCCAAAAGAGTAGACTACTGCTTGCAGGACTTACTGCACCCAGAGCGGACCTAATAATCTTGGCGGGGGAAGCGTATATCACGCTGTCACCATAGAAGAGCCTACAGACACTGTGATGATGGTGGCCAATAAGACCAGCTGGACTCCTGTTTACTTCAAAAGGCTGTTGACTCAGTGGCCATCATGGTCCTTCATCACCACTGACCCTGGACTGTCTGGGAGTTGAGCAGGCAGGGTCCTGACACCTGGTGCTCTTTTTACGTTAATTCAGGGGCCTAATTGAAGAAAGTGCAGACTACTGGTCAGAGCATCTAGGCTGGCAGAAAGGGTCAGCCTAAGGTGGCCGAACAAATGCAGGGCGGGGTGAAACTGGACCTCACAGCGTCACTGCACATCTCCTTCCTGGACCCTTAAAGGTCATTAGAATCTATAACGCTTCCAATACTGGTGCTCAGGTGGACGAGCGGGGAGGCAGGAGGCCTGGGGACAATCAACGTCACCTGGAGGCTGCTGGGGAGAAGTTCTGACCCTCGCCCACGGGTATGAGGGCTCCTAACTCAGCACTCAGCAGTTACAGAAGAAGGGTCTGCACCCTCAGCACTCTAAGAATGAGGAAGGGGAAAAAAGGCAGAAGAGGGCTTTTTCCCAGGCAAAGCCCCTTAAAAATCCCTGGGAGATAAAAATAGAATCTGGGCAATAAAATAAAGTCTAACCTTTTTTATCCTTTGTGCTTTGTCTAATTTCACGTGCTCCTAGGGTCCCGCATACAGAGGTTCAACAGCCGGCACTTCAGACCAGATTTCCTAGTGCGGAATGGCTGGGTCGACACCTCAGCTCCTGGGACACAGTGCACACTCCGCGATATAGAGCCTGAGCTGCAGCCAACCGGGCCCTCGAGAGCTCCGCCCCCTCCCTCCCACTGACTCTGACAGGATCTCTACACAGCAGCCCAGCCCACAGCCCACGGGGTAGCACATGCTCTCACCTCTCCATTCTCTGATCAAAATATAAAGTTTCCTTTGCTTCTGAACCAAACTCAGTCTCAATCTGTTGGCTCCAATGACACTGGGCAGGGGGACACTTGTTGGGGTCCACTCTGGAGGATCAGTAACAGAAATTGAGAACATTGTAACTTCAATGAACAGATGTTTGAGCCAAACTGTAATTAACATAGAACAGTGTATAAGGCTCGGGTAAAATAAGATGTTTCTAACACTCCCATTTGATATTTCCATCACTTTATTATAAGCAAGTTCAGTGAAAAGGTTTGTCTTATTTGTCAGGTCAATATTAGAGAAACGAAGTGATTTCTTTCCAAGGATGTACATCTAAAAATCTTGGTTAAAACTTCAATCTTGTTTTAAATGCTTTTCCATTGAAAATGATACCTCTCTTTCAGTTCCCCCAATTCTGAGAAGTATAAAATCTTATAATTTATTATTACCAAAGGGGAAAGGTGGGAGGAGGGATAAATTAACAGTTTGGGATTAACACATACACACTGCTATGTATAAAATCGATCATCAACAAGGAACTACTGTATAGCCCCGGGAACTACACTCAATATTTTACAATAACCTATAAGGGGAAATAATCTGAAAAAGAATAGATATTTTTATTGACATCATCTATTAATGACAGTTAAAATGGAACCTAAGGGAAGCCGGTGGTGAGTGCTTCTGACCCTGAAGACTTCAATCATCTAAAGTTTGGACTCTGCCTACTTCCCAAGGCCCTTAATGAACATATGTGTAGCCGTAGCTTAAAAAATTCCCCAGTTTGGGTTGTGGAGAGACACTGATTTTGTAAAAGCCCTGGTGTTCTCCTCACATGAATGGGACACTTCCTACAGCTAAAACATGCCTGTCACACCCAGAGGATGGTATACCATCTGATCGGGAAGAGTTTGGAAAAGGCATCTCATCTCCTCATCTCCTGGTGCTCGGGTTCATCCCTCCAGCATCTTTACGAACAGTCTCCCCACTTGGAGATGTCAGCACTGTCAACATCCTGTTGCAGACAGTTTGGAATTTGTCCAGAGGATGAAGCAGAAGGAGGAGGAACAATGAGACACAAGTCCTAGGTGTTCGGACAGGCACATGTCACTCTTATTTCCAATCAGGAAGACGAATTGACCAAAGGCTAGGGTTGCCCATGGAAACAGAATAGGGCTTGAGGAAATTCCGCTGCTTTGTGGCCAGTTCCCATAAACAGAAGTTGAAAAATGGAACTCAGGGACACTAAAATTCACGAAACTGCAGAGTTGAAAATATCTATCACTGAAAAATGTCTTGAGGAAAGTCAGAGGAAAGGACTTGTAAGCAACGGAGAATGGCAGGAAAGGGATTGGAAGAGGTAGAAAGGACTCGCCATTAAGCACAAGAAAAGGGGCTGAACATTGCCAACATTGCAATTGGCCAAAAAGGGTGTATGCGTCTTTTTCTGTATGTATTCAAGAAAAGGGTATACACTTTTTTAGCCAACCAAACAGGTGGGCACTGGAAATCAATACTACAAAACATATCACTTCGCATCAGTCAGAAGAGCCTTCCTCATAAAGTGTAAACACCAAAAATGCAGGACAGGGCAAGGAGAAAAGGGAGCTCTCTGAGGCTTATACTGGAAATGTATATTGCCAACGGTCACTCTGGAGAAGTGTATTGTGTTTACTAAAGCATCTAAAAAATGAGCTACAGAGCACAGGGCACTTGCACTCATGGACGTATATCTTGGGAAAAACAAAAATCGAGAGGACACAGGCACCCCAATATTTACCACCTCTATGTTTAAAAGATCCTCGACTAGGATATAATTTATAAGTCTCTGGAGGGAAAAAATGGATAGAGATGTGACACTTATGTAGAGTGGAATATTACTCAGCCTGGAAATCAATGAAATATGGCCAGTTGTAACAACCACAGAGGAGTTACGTATGATCATTCGAAGTCACATAATTCAAAAAGAAAAAGACACACGATATTACTAATACATGGAATGTAAACGTGGCTACAAATGAACTGAATTACTAAACAGAACGGGGTCTCAAATTTAGAAAACCAACATATGCTTGCTTAAGGATAAAGGAGAGTTGGGGTGCTGCATAAAACCAGAGATAGAAATTAGCACAGATACCTTTCCATAAGCCAAATATGTAATAGTCAAGACCTACCAGTTGCTCAACGAAATGGACTAAACACCCCATATTCAACGCCTAGGAATACACCTGACTAGTAAGAATCTTCAAACCCATGGATTTATATGTCTCTGTAAGAGAATCAAGGGTGTGTATAGATTTATGAACGCAGCAGAGAAAATCCGATAAATCCAATTATCAAAATGAATTACAAAAACAAAACACAATGACAGTGAAATAGAGAGCTATACTTAAATAATTCATTCAGAGCTTGTGATGCAACCGGGATTAACCACATCTGCACCAAGAGCTGAGTGAGACATAAGGTTGGACACTTCAGGCGGATAGCACTGGTGAGGTACGATGAGCAAATGCAGACCCTTTGAAGTCATACTGCATGGTACCCATTCCATGGGTCCAAACTCTCCAGGTTTAAGAGATTCTTCCTTCAGCTAAAACATGCATGGGAAACACAATGTATGGTACACCGTGTGAGTGGGAAGCGTTTTCAAATGCATCTCAGTTTTCGTCCCCTTTTACACGGGTTCACCATTCCAGACCCTTTACTAACACTCTCTCCACTTGGAGAGTCAGTGCCTTTAACCTCCTGTTTGGCACAGTTTGGAAATTCTGCGGAAGGTGAACAGGAATAGGGAGAACCAATCAGGGAATAGCTGTAGGTGTCTGCACGTGCAAATTTAATGCTCATTTCCCACCAGGAAGAGGAATTAACCAAAGGCTCAGCATGACGTGCCGGAACCAGATTAGGGCCTGAAGCAATCATGTGGGTTTGCGGCCAGCTCACAAGATAGCGAGTTGAAGAAAGGAGCTCAGGGGCACTGTAATTCAAAAAACTGCACAGTTATGAATGACAGCTATCGTCCAAAAATGTATTGAAGTAAGTCTTCGAAGAGGACTTGAAAGCGGGGCAGAATTTCGGGAAAACAATTTCACGGGGTGGACTGGAATTGAACTTAAAGCATAGGAAAAGAGGCAGAATGTCAAAAATGATGCACTTGGTCAAAAAGGGCGTATGAGTTTTTTCCTGAATATATTCAGGAAAAAACGCATACGCCCTTTTTGGCCAACCAAGCAAGCGTGTAAAGGAAATCTGCACTACAACGAAGTCTCACTGCCCCCCAATCAAAAGGGCCATCTGAAATAAGTGTAAAATCCAGAAAGGTAGCACAGGTCCTGGAGAACAGGGAACCTTATTATGCTGATGGGCGTGATGTAAATTGCCAACAGCCACTCTGGAGAAGTGTATGGTGTTTCCTGAAACACGTAGGAAACAAAGCAACACAGCCTATGGCACTTCCACTTAGGGTCCTATAGCTTAGGGAAATTAAAATCAATAACACACAGCCACCCCAAAGTTTGGGACGGCTCTGTTTACAAGAACATCATCTACGGTGCAAGTTAAATATCCGAGAAAGCAAAAAATGGATAAAGAAGTTGTGGTACGTATGTACAATGGAATATCACTCAGCAATGAGATCTACGTCATCAGGCCCGTAGCGGCATAATGAGTGGATTCAGGTACGACGATTCTACGAGAAATAAGTCACTCAGAAAAAGAAACATCATAAGATATCACTAATACAGGGAACGTAAACTTGGCTACACATGAACTGAATTACAAAACAGAACAGGGTCTCAAATTTAGAAAACCAATTTATGCTTGCTTATGGGGAAAGGTGAGTTGGGGTGCTGCATCAAACCAGAGATTGAAATTAGCACAGATACCGTTCCATAAGCCAAATATATAATAGACAAGACCTACTCCTTGCTCAACGAAATGGACTCAACACCCCATATTCAACGCCTGGGAATATACCTGACAAGTAAGAATCTTAAGACCCATGGATTTATATGTCTCCATAAGGAAAACAAGCGTGTGTACAGCGGCTGAAACGCAGCAGTGAAAATCCGATAAATCCAATTATCAAAATAAATTTCACAAACAAAACACAATGACAGTGAAATAGAGAGCAATTCTTAAATAATTCATTCAGGGCTTGTGATGCAACCTGGATTTACCACATCTACACCCAGAGCTGGTTGAGACATAAGGCTGGACACTTCGGGCTGATAGCATTGGTGAGGTTCGGTGAGCAAAGGCAGACCCTTTGAAGTCATACTGCATGGTAGCCATTCCATGGGTCCCAACTCTCCAGGTTTCAGAGATTCTTCCTTCAGCTAAAACAAGCAAGGGAAACCCAGAGTATGGTCCACCGTGTGATTGGGAAACGTTTTCAAATGCATCTCAGTTTTCGTCCCCTGGTACTCGGGTTCACCATTCCAGACGCTTTACTAACACTCTCCCCACTTGGAGAGTCAGTGCCTTTAACCTCCTGTTTGGCACAGTTTGCAATTTCTGCGCAAGATGAACAGGAATAGGGAGAACCAATGCGAGACTAGCTGTAGGTGTCTGCACGTGCAAATGGAACGCTCATTTCCCACCAGGAAGAGGGATTAACCAAAGGCTCAGCGTGCCCTGTGGGAACCAGATTAGGGCCTGAAGCAATCCTGTGGTTTTGCGGCCAGCTCACAAGAAAGCGAGTTGAAGAAAGGAGCTCAGGGTCACTGTAATTCACAAACCTGCAGAGTTATGAATGACAGCTATCGTCCAAAAATGTATTGAAGTAAGTCTTCGAAGAGGACTTGAAAGCGGGGCAGAATTGCAGGAAAACGATTTCAGGGGGAAGACTGGAATTGCACTTAAAGCATAGGAAAAGAGGCAGAATGTCGACAATGATGCACTTGGCCAAAAAGGGCGTATGCGTTTTTTCCTGAATATGTTCAGGAAAAAACGCATACGCCCTTTTTGGCCAACCAAGCAAGCGTGTAAAGGAAATCTGCACTCCAATGAAGTCTCACGGCCCCCCGGTCCAAACGGCCATCTGAAACAAGTGTAAAATCCAGAAAGGCAGGACAGGTCATGGAGAACAGGGAGCCTTGTTATGCTGATGGGCGGGATGTAAATTGCCAACAGCCACTCTGGAGAAGTGTATGGTGTTTCCTGAAACACGTAGGAAACAAAGCAACACAGCCTATGGCACTTCCACTTAGGGTCCTATAGCTTAGGGAAATTAAAAACACACAGCCACCCCAAAGTTTGGGACGGCTCTAATTACAAGAACCTCGTCTACGGTACAAGTTAAATATGCGAGAAAGCAAAAAATGGATAAAGAAGTTGTGGTACGTACGTACAATGGAATATCACTCAGCAATGAGATCTACGTCATCAGGCCCGTAGCGGCATAATGAGTGGATTCAGGTACGACGATTCTACGAGAAATAAGTCACACAGAAAAAGAAAGATCATAAGATATCACTAATACACGGAACGTAAACTTGGCTACACATGAACTGAATTACAAAACAGAACAGGTTCTCAAATTTCGAATACCAACTTATGCTTGCTTATGGGGAAAGGTGAGTTGGGGTGCTGCATAAAACCAGAGATTGAAATTAGCACAGAAACCGTTCCATAAGCCAAATATATAATAGACAAGACCTACTCCTTGCTCAACGAAATGGACTCAACACCCCATATTCAACGCCTGGGAATATACCTGACAAGTAAGAAACTTAAGACCCATGGATTTATATGTCTCCATAAGGAAGTCAAGCGTGTGTACAGGGGCCTAAACGCAGCCGTGAAAATCCGATAAATCCCATTATCAAAATAAATTACAAAAACAAATCACAATGACAGTGAAATAGAGAGCAATTCTTAAATCATTCATTCAGGGCTTGTGATGCAACCTGGAGTTACCACATCTACACCTATGGCTGGGTGAGACATAAGGCTGGACACTTCGGGCGGATACCATTGGTGAGGTTCAGTGAGCAAATGCAGACCCTTTGAAGTCATACTGCATGGTACACATTCCATGGGTCCCAACTCTCCAGGTTTAAGGGATTCTTCCTTCAGCTAAAACATGCATGGGAATCCCAGAGTATGGTCCACCGTGTGACCGGGAAACGTTTTTAAATGCGTCTCAGTTTTCGTCCCCTGGTACTCGGGTTCACCATTCCAGACGCTTTACTTACACTGTCCCTACCTGGAGAGTCAGTGCTTTAAGCTCCTGTTTGGCACAGTTTGCAATTTCTGCGCATGATGAACAGGAATAGGGAGAACCAATGAGAGACTAGCTGTAGGTGTCTGCACGGGCAAATTTAACGCTCATTACCAACCAGGAAGAGGAATTAGCCAAAGGCTCAGCATGCCGTGCCGGAACCAGATTAGGGCCTGAAGCAATCCTGCGGTTTTGCGGCCAGCTCACAAGAAAGCGAGTTGAAGAAAGGAGCTCAGGGGCACTGTAATTCACAAACCTGCAGAGTTATAAATGACAGCTATCATCCAAAAATATATTGAAGTAAGGCTACAAAGAGGACTTGAATGTGGGGCAGAATTCCAGGACTACGATTTCAGGAGGTAGACGGGAAATCCTCTGAAAGTATAGGAAAAGAGTCAGAATGTCGACAATGATGCACTTGGTCAAAAAGGGCATATGCGTTTTTCCAGGGCCCTCATTAAAGAGGGTAGGAGGCTCCCAGTATGCTTCAGTGGCCAACAGAAGACCTCCGTCGCCAAGGCGATGTGAGCCAGCCATGCAGGAGTGACCTCACATCAGAGGGCCCACCTCACAGAAGGGTAAGGAACCCAGGAAGGATCAGACCCTCACCAGAGTGCCCACAACAGCAAGGGGCTGGGAACCAGGCAGGAGTGTCCTCACACCCGTGGGACCACATCATCGAAAGTTGAGGTACTCAGCACATGTGGCCTCAAACCAGAGGACCCACGTCACCATGGGTCTCGGAGCAAGGCAGGCAGGATTATCCTCCCAACACATGGCCCATTGTATAAAAAAGGTGAGGAATCCAGCCGTTGGAACATCCCAGCAGGTGGCCCAGATCACCGAGGCTATGGGATCCAGGCAGTGATGAACTCACAACAGAGGGGCCTCATCGTGATACTGTAAGCAACCCAGCCGTTGTGACCTCAGAGCACAAGGCCTACATCCCCATGGGGGAGGGAACCAAGCAGGAGTGTCATCGCACCAGTGGGCACACATCAGAAAATGTGGGGAGCCCAGCAGTTAGGGCCAGACGCCCGAGGGCCCTCATCACTGAGGAGAGGAGGCTCCCAGCAAGCTCCAACTGCTACCAGAGGGCTGACGTCGCTAATGCGGTGTGTGCCAGCCAGGCAGGAGTGACCTCAGAGCAGAGGGCCAACCACACAAAAGTGTGAGGAACCCAAAGAGGATCAGACTCTCACCAGAGGGCCCACATCACCAAGGGGATAGGAATCAGGCAGGAGTGTCCTCACACCAGTGGGGCCACATAATCGAAAGGTGAGGGACCCAGCACACGTAGCCTCAAACCAGAGGACACACATCACCAAGGGGCTGGGAGTCAGGCAGGCAGGAGGAGTCTCAAAACAGAGGGCCCATAGAAGAAAAAAGGTGAGAAATCCCGCAGTTGGGACCTCCCCGCAGGCAGCCAGGAGCAGCGAGGCTATTGGATCCAGGGCGGAGTGAACTCACACCAGAGGACCCTCATCATGAAACTGAGCAACCCACCGTTGGGACCTCAGAGCAGAAGGCCCACATTCCCATGGGGTTGGGAACCTGGCAGGAGTGTAGTCGCACCACAGGGCGCACATCAGAAAATTTTGGGAGCCCAGGAGTTAGGGTCTGACGCCAGAGGGCCCTCATTACCGAGGGGTGGAGACCCCCAGCAGGCACCAACTCCCAACTGAGGGCCCACGTCGCCAAGGTGATGTGTGCCAGCCAGGCAGGAGTGACCTCACAGCAGAGGGTCTACCTCACAGAAGGGTGAGGAAACCAGCCAGGATAAGACTCTCACCAGAGAGCCCACATCACCAAGGGGATCGGAAAAAGGCAGCAGTGTCCTCACACCAGTGTGGCCACATTATAGAAACCCAGCACATGTGGCCTAAACCAGAGGACCCACATTTCCAAGATGCTCCGAGTGAGGCAAGCAGGAGTAGCCTAACAACACAGGGCCCACAGAATAAAAAATGTGAGGAATCCAGCAGTTTGAACCTCCCAGCAGGTGGCCCAGAGCACGGAGTCTATGGGATCCAGGCCACAGTGAACTCACAGCAGAGGGCCCACATCATGAAACTGTGAGCAACCCAGCCGGTGGAACCTCAGAGCAGAAGACCCACATCCCCATGGGGATAGGAACCTCGCAGGAGTGTCCTCGCACAACTTAACACGTATCAGAAAATGTGGGAACCCAGCAGTTAGGGCCTGACGCCAGAGGGCCCTCATCACCGAGGAGAGGAGGCTACCAGCAGGCTCCAAATGCCACCAGAGGGCCGACGTCACCAAGGCAATGGGAGCAAGCCAGGCAGGAGTTACCTCACAGCAGAGGGCCCACCTCACAGAAGTGTGAGGAACCCAACCAGGATCAGACTCTAACCAGAGGGCCCACATCACCAAGGGGATGGAAACCAGGCAGGAGTCTCCTCACACCAGTGGGGCCACATCAGCCAAAGGTGAGGAACACAGCACATGTGGCCTCAAATAAGGGGACACACATCACGAAAGGGCTGGGAGTGAGGCATGCAGGAGGAGACTCACAACAGAAGGCCCATAGAATAAAAAGGTGAGGAACCCCACCGTTAGAAGCTCCAAGCAGGTGGCCCAGAGCACCGAGGCTATGGGATCCATGCCGGAGTGAACTCACAGCAGAGGGCCCACATTCTGACACTGTGAGCAACCCAGCCGTTGGGACCTCAGAGCAGAAAGCCAACATCCCCATGGGGATGGGACCCTGGCAGGAGTGTACTCGCACGACAGGGCGCACATCAGAAAATTTTGGGAGCCCATGAGTTAGGGCCTGACGCCAGAGGGCCCTCATTACCGAGGGGAGGAGACTCCCAGCAGGCACCAACTCCCAACTGAGGGCCCACATCGCCAGGGTGACGTGTGCCAGCCAGGCAGGAGTGACCTCACAGCAGAGGGTCTACCTCACAGAAGGGTGAGGAATCCAGCCAGGATCAGGCTCTCACCAGAGGGCCCCCATCACCAAGTGGATGGGAACCAGGCAGGAGTGTCCTCACACCAGTGGGCCCACATCAATAAAGGTGAGGAAACCGGCACATGTGGCCTCAAACCAGAGGACCTACATCACAAAGGGGCTGGGAGTGAGTCAGGAAGGAGGAGCATGAAAACACAGAACCCAAAGAATAGAAAAGGTAAGGAATTCAGCAGTAGGAACCTCCCAGCAGGCGGCTCAGAGCACAGAGTCTATGGGATCTAGGCCTGAGTGAACTAACACCAGAGAGCCAACATCATGAAACGGTGAACAACACAGGTGTTGGGACCTTAGAGCAGAAGGCCCACATGCCCATGGGGATGGGAACCTGGCAGGAGTGCCCTCGCACCACTTAGGACGTATCAGAAAATGTGGGAACCCAGCAGTTAGGGCCTGATGCCAGAGGGCCTCATCACCGAGGGGAGGAGGCTCCCAGCAGGCTCCAACTGCCACCAGAGGTCTGACGTCGCCAAGGCGGGGTGTGCTAGCCAGGCAGGAGTGACCTCAGAGAAGAGGGCCCACCTCACAGAAGTGTGAGGAACCCAACCAGGATCAGACTCTCGCCGGAGGGACCACATCACCAAGGGGATGGGAAGCAGGCAGGAGTGTCCTCACACCAGTGGGGCCACATCATCAAAAGATGAGGAACCCATCACATGTGGCCTCAAACCAGAGGACACACATCACCAAGGGGCTGGGAGTGAGGCAGGTGTCTGGAGGGGCACATTTAACTCTAATTTCCCACCAGGAAGAGGAATTAACCAAAGGCTCAGAGTGCCGTGCCACACCCTGATTACGGCCTGAAGCAAACCTGCGGTTTTGTGGCCAGCTTTCAAGGAAGCGAGTTAAGAAAGGAAATCACGGGCACTGTAATTCACAAACCTGCAGAGTTATAAATGACAGCTATTGGCAAAAATATATTGAAGTAAGTCTGCAAAGAGGACTTGAAAACGAGGCAAAATTGAGGAATCATATTTCAGGAGGTAGATTGGAATTGCATTTAAAACATGTGAAAAGTGGCAGATCTTTGACAGTGATGCACTTGGACGAACAGTGCGTATACATGTTTTCCTGAATATATTCAGGAAAAAACGCATATGCCCTTTTTGGCCAACCAAGCACTCGAGCAATGGAAATCCGTACTACAATGAAATCTCATTTCCCATTCGTCAAAAGGGCCATCTGAAAAAAGTGTAAAAACCAGAAACACAGGACAGGCCATGGAGAACAGGGAGCCTTGTTATGCTGATGGGCGGGATGTAAATTGCCAACAGACACTCTAGAGATGTTTATGGTGTATCCTGAAACATCTGAAAAACAAAGCTACAGAGACTAGGGCACTTCCACTTTTGGCCCTATAGCTTAGGAAAATTAAAATCAACAAGACACAGCCAACACAAAATTTAGGGCTGCTGTGTTTACAAGAACCTCGAGTCCAGTACAAATTAAATATCCCAGAAAGAAAAAAATGGATGAAGGAGTTGTGCTACTTACGTACAACGGAATATCACTCAGCAATGAAATCAATGTCATCAGGCCTGTAGCAGCAAATTGAGTGGATTTAAGTATGATGATTCTAAGAGAAATAGGTCACACAGAGAAAGATAATTATCATAAGATATCACTAATAGAGGGAGTGTAAACTTGGCTACACATAAACTGAATTACAAAACCGAACAGTCTCAAATTTAGATAAAAACTTATGCTTGCTTAAGGGGAAAGTTGAGTTGGGGTGCTGTATAAAACCAGAGATTGAAATTAGCACACATACCATTCCATAAGCCAAATATGTAATAGACAAGACCTACTCTTTGCTCAACGAAATAGACTCATCCATGGTGTATCACCTCACACCTGTTAGAATGGGCATCATCAGAAAATCTACAAACAACAAATGCTGGAAAGGGTGTGGAGATAAGGAACCCTCTTCCACTATTGTTGGGAATGTAAATTGATACAGTCACTGTGGAGAACATTATGGAGTTTCTTATAAAACTAAGAATAGAATTACCATATGATACAGCAATCCCAATACTGGGCATATACCCAGACAAAACCATAAATCAAAAAGAGACATTCACCTCAATGTTCATTGCATCACTATTTACAATATCCAGGTAATGGAAGCAACCTAAATGCCCACAGACAGACGAATGCATAAAGATGTGGTACAAATATAAAATGGAATATTACTAAGCCATAAAAAGGAATGAAATTGGGTCATTTGTAGAGACGTTGATGGATCTAGAGACTGTCATACAGAGTGAAGTAAGTCAGAAATAGAAAAACAAATCTTGTATATTAATGCATATATGTGGAACCTAGAAAAATTATACAGATGAACCGTTTTTTAAGGCAGAAATAGAGCAACAGATGTAGACAACAAACGTATGGACACCAAGGGGGGAAAGCTGTTGGGGGGTGGTGGTGGGAGGATTGAGAGATTGGGATTGGCATGTATACATTTATATGTATAAAATAGATAACCAAAAAGAACCTGCTGTATAAAAAAATAAAATAAAATTCAAAATTACAAAAAGTAAAACAGAAAAAATATTCTTCCCTTCACATACATGTATTTATATGAATAAATTATTTCCATGCTTATATCCGTAAATACAAAAAAGAGGAATAAAATCTACCTTGAACCAAAAATGAAAAAAAGAAAAAAAAAACAGAACCCACCAGTTACACAGAGGAAAACCTTATCAGGGCACTTGCTCCAGGTGTAAACAATTCTGTAGTTGGCCAGTGGTGGGGAATCATCTCCCATTCAGCCAGCAGGCCCCACGCAACAAGCGTCCTCATTGCAAAGCTGGGGGACCGTGCCAAGGCATCTGTGAGTAAATGTGGGCCGAGCCCCAGGCCAGCTGCTGCTGAAATGTTCCCACCCTTCCCAGGTAAAACACCTGAATATGTACAAGGACTTGAAAGCCTAGAGGAAGGGCCATGGAGCCACATGAGTGACAGCATGCCAGCCGATTTGGTGCCTGCAGGCCAGCCAGGATGGTCCTGGCCCTGGGTACTCTTCTGGAAGCTTTCCATTTCCCTGCCTGAGATACCCCTGCTGTCCGGGCCCCCACTGCTTTCTTCCTCACTCACCTCTGCCCAGGGAGAAATTCCAGAGGCAGGTATGGGTGACACATCCTCTTCTTTAGCAGGTGGCATCTTGGTAACTGCTGCAGAAAGTCCAGCAGAGCCCCACTCACACTGGGCCACCCACAAAGCCGTGGCCTCTCACTCCCTCCCACCAGTCCAGCCCCGAGACTGCTGACAGGGCAGAGAAAATGGCGTCAGGCACAGCTGCAGGGGCTCTTGCTGCCTGGAGTGGTGTTTATATTGATCTCAAACAGGCACACCTGGGGAGGGCTGGCCGGCACGGTCAGGCTTC
The DNA here is from genome assembly GCF_059928025.1 of Delphinapterus leucas. NCBI lineage: Eukaryota > Metazoa > Chordata > Mammalia > Artiodactyla > Monodontidae > Delphinapterus > Delphinapterus leucas. Next base: position 23,526,674 of record NW_028322232.1, on the reverse strand, counting down.
CCAGGCCAGCCAATAATCACCCTTCAGGCACTCACAGTTGCAGAAACTGGAACTTGCTGAATCGGCCAGGTCCAAGGAACAGGTGTGGGCTCCTGAGAGTCAGGATAGACAAGGGGTTGCAGCTCTGGCTTGTTTTCTAATTATATTATCTGGCCCATGAGTGGGAGACAACTTCAAGAAAACCCTCTCCTAATGAGAGGAACCCAGGAGTCAGGGAGAGGAGGGGTGGGTGGTGGGTGGAGACAGAGGCCTGGTGCCCCGGGTGCAGTGGAAGTCTCTGGAAGACCAGGTGGAGGGAGGCCACACAGAGTGATGCCCAGGGTCACAGACCTGTTGGAGCTGCTGTTTCTTAGTTCAAGTCCTGCTCTGAGGTGCTCTGTGTCAGATCTGAGTGACAGGTGAGCTGGAAGTGCTCTGCAATGAGGGCGATGTGCACGGTACCTGTGTGCCCAGCCCTGCCAGGGTAACTGCAAGGGTAGCTCTGTATCCTGGGAGGGGCCTGACCATGAGAGCCCCATGGGCTGCAGGGGAACCTGCCCAGGGAACCCCATATCCTGGGAGGGGCCTGAACAGGAGAGCACCGTGGGCTGCGGTGGGGGTGGGGTACCTGCCCAGGTGAGCTCCATATCCTGGGATTGGCCTGACCTCGAGAGCCCCATGGGCTGCTGGAGTCCTGGTAAAGGATGTCAGGACAGTCAGTGAAGCCACCGAGGATAGACCTCCAGTAGTTCCTAAATCCTACACCCTGCTGGTCATTCTACCAACCACCGGGACATGGTATTCTGTATTAGTCTTCAATGATGCCTTCTTTTGTATTCTATTAGTCCCAGAGTCACAAGAAATTTTGGCTTGTGAGTGGCAGGACTCAACATACAACTAAAACAATACTTCTGGGCCGTGTTGCCCCAAGGGTTCAAAAATTCCCACACCATCTTTGGGGAAAGCTGAGTTAAAGACCTAAAAGTTCTACCTCTGGAAAAGGAAACACTCCTTCAATATGCAGACGACATTCTGATCGCCAGCCCTACTAAGGAGACCTCTGAACTACCAAGCCAATAAAGGATAGAAGTTGTCAAATAAAAAGCTCAAATATCACAGACTACGGTGACCTGCCTGGGCTTCATTCTCACAGAAGGTCGGAGAAGCCCATCTCAGGAAAGGGAAGAAACAATTTACAGCCTTACCCATTTCTAAAACTAGAAGACAGCTTAGGGGTTCCTGGGGAGGCCAGGGTTGGTGCTTCTGGATCCCTAACTACAGTCTACTAGCTGGGCCTCTATATGAAACACTGAAAGGAAAAGATGATGATCCTTTTGAATAGAATCCAGAAGTGGCCTTTCAAGAATGGAAAGAGCAGTCAATTCAGACCCTTGCCCTGGAACTTCCTAATTTAGCTAAACCCTTTGACCTTTACATTCCTGGTGAATGGTGAATCGCTATTGGAGTATTAGTGCAAAAACTGGGACCACTTGAAATGGAACAATGCAAGAATGCCATCCCGGTAGGATAAACTACGGTCACCAATGGGCTTGGCCCACCGCCACATCTGGCCAAGATACTGGCGGTATCTGAAAACCTGGAAATCAGCAGCCCAAAAGGCCACCTCCCTCCTAAGGGAAAAGGACCCCACGTGGTGATCCTAAGCCCCAACCATGCCCTGAAGTTGCAGGGTTTGCTCCGTGGGCACACTGACCTCGAGTGAGGAGGCCCTCCAACTCCAACCTCCAGAGAGATAACCGGGGTAAAGGGGCACCATGACGACTCATGTGACCATCACTTGACCTGGAGTTTCTCTCATAAAACAACAAGAGTGTGTCCCAAAAGAGTAGACTACTGCTTGCAGGACTTACTGCACCCAGAGCGGACCTAATAATCTTGGCGGGGGAAGCGTATATCACGCTGTCACCATAGAAGAGCCTACAGACACTGTGATGATGGTGGCCAATAAGACCGGCTGGACTCCTGTTTACTTCAAAAGGCTGTTGACTCAGTGGCCATCATGGTCCTTCATCACCACTGACCCTGGACTGTCTGGGAGTTGAGCAGGCAGGGTCCTGACACCTGGTGCTCTTTTTACGTTAATTCAGGGGCCTAATTGAAGAAAGTGCAGACTACTGGTCAGAGCATCTAGGCTGGCAGAAAGGGTCAGCCTAAGGTGGCCGAACAAATGCAGGGCGGGGTGAAACTGGACCTCACAGCGTCACTGCACATCTCCTTCCTGGACCCTTAAAGGTCATTAGAATCTATAACGCTTCCAATACTGGTGCTCAGGTGGACGAGCGGGGAGGCAGGAGGCCTGGGGACAATCAACGTCACCTGGAGGCTGCTGGGGAGAAGTTCTGACCCTCGCCCACGGGTATGAGGGCTCCTAACTCAGCACTCAGCAGTTACAGAAGAAGGGTCTGCACCCTCAGCACTCTAAGAATGAGGAAGGGGAAAAAAGGCAGAAGAGGGCTTTTTCCCAGGCAAAGCCCCTTAAAAATCCCTGGGAGATAAAAATAGAATCTGGGCAATAAAATAAAGTCTAACCTTTTTTATCCTTTGTGCTTTGTCTAATTTCACGTGCTCCTAGGGTCCCGCATACAGAGGTTCAACAGCCGGCACTTCAGACCAGATTTCCTAGTGCGGAATGGCTGGGTCGACACCTCAGCTCCTGGGACACAGTGCACACTCCGCGATATAGAGCCTGAGCTGCAGCCAACCGGGCCCTCGAGAGCTCCGCCCCCTCCCTCCCACTGACTCTGACAGGATCTCTACACAGCAGCCCAGCCCACAGCCCACGGGGTAGCACATGCTCTCACCTCTCCATTCTCTGATCAAAATATAAAGTTTCCTTTGCTTCTGAACCAAACTCAGTCTCAATCTGTTGGCTCCAATGACACTGGGCAGGGGGACACTTGTTGGGGTCCACTCTGGAGGATCAGTAACAGAAATTGAGAACATTGTAACTTCAATGAACAGATGTTTGAGCCAAACTGTAATTAACATAGAACAGTGTATAAGGCTCGGGTAAAATAAGATGTTTCTAACACTCCCATTTGATATTTCCATCACTTTATTATAAGCAAGTTCAGTGAAAAGGTTTGTCTTATTTGTCAGGTCAATATTAGAGAAACGAAGTGATTTCTTTCCAAGGATGTACATCTAAAAATCTTGGTTAAAACTTCAATCTTGTTTTAAATGCTTTTCCATTGAAAATGATACCTCTCTTTCAGTTCCCCCAATTCTGAGAAGTATAAAATCTTATAATTTATTATTACCAAAGGGGAAAGGTGGGAGGAGGGATAAATTAACAGTTTGGGATTAACACATACACACTGCTATGTATAAAATCGATCATCAACAAGGAACTACTGTATAGCCCCGGGAACTACACTCAATATTTTACAATAACCTATAAGGGGAAATAATCTGAAAAAGAATAGATATTTTTATTGACATCATCTATTAATGACAGTTAAAATGGAACCTAAGGGAAGCCGGTGGTGAGTGCTTCTGACCCTGAAGACTTCAATCATCTAAAGTTTGGACTCTGCCTACTTCCCAAGGCCCTTAATGAACATATGTGTAGCCGTAGCTTAAAAAATTCCCCAGTTTGGGTTGTGGAGAGACACTGATTTTGTAAAAGCCCTGGTGTTCTCCTCACATGAATGGGACACTTCCTACAGCTAAAACATGCCTGTCACACCCAGAGGATGGTATACCATCTGATCGGGAAGAGTTTGGAAAAGGCATCTCATCTCCTCATCTCCTGGTGCTCGGGTTCATCCCTCCAGCATCTTTACGAACAGTCTCCCCACTTGGAGATGTCAGCACTGTCAACATCCTGTTGCAGACAGTTTGGAATTTGTCCAGAGGATGAAGCAGAAGGAGGAGGAACAATGAGACACAAGTCCTAGGTGTTCGGACAGGCACATGTCACTCTTATTTCCAATCAGGAAGACGAATTGACCAAAGGCTAGGGTTGCCCATGGAAACAGAATAGGGCTTGAGGAAATTCCGCTGCTTTGTGGCCAGTTCCCATAAACAGAAGTTGAAAAATGGAACTCAGGGACACTAAAATTCACGAAACTGCAGAGTTGAAAATATCTATCACTGAAAAATGTCTTGAGGAAAGTCAGAGGAAAGGACTTGTAAGCAACGGAGAATGGCAGGAAAGGGATTGGAAGAGGTAGAAAGGACTCGCCATTAAGCACAAGAAAAGGGGCTGAACATTGCCAACATTGCAATTGGCCAAAAAGGGTGTATGCGTCTTTTTCTGTATGTATTCAAGAAAAGGGTATACACTTTTTTAGCCAACCAAACAGGTGGGCACTGGAAATCAATACTACAAAACATATCACTTCGCATCAGTCAGAAGAGCCTTCCTCATAAAGTGTAAACACCAAAAATGCAGGACAGGGCAAGGAGAAAAGGGAGCTCTCTGAGGCTTATACTGGAAATGTATATTGCCAACGGTCACTCTGGAGAAGTGTATTGTGTTTACTAAAGCATCTAAAAAATGAGCTACAGAGCACAGGGCACTTGCACTCATGGACGTATATCTTGGGAAAAACAAAAATCGAGAGGACACAGGCACCCCAATATTTACCACCTCTATGTTTAAAAGATCCTCGACTAGGATATAATTTATAAGTCTCTGGAGGGAAAAAATGGATAGAGATGTGACACTTATGTAGAGTGGAATATTACTCAGCCTGGAAATCAATGAAATATGGCCAGTTGTAACAACCACAGAGGAGTTACGTATGATCATTCGAAGTCACATAATTCAAAAAGAAAAAGACACACGATATTACTAATACATGGAATGTAAACGTGGCTACAAATGAACTGAATTACTAAACAGAACGGGGTCTCAAATTTAGAAAACCAACATATGCTTGCTTAAGGATAAAGGAGAGTTGGGGTGCTGCATAAAACCAGAGATAGAAATTAGCACAGATACCTTTCCATAAGCCAAATATGTAATAGTCAAGACCTACCAGTTGCTCAACGAAATGGACTAAACACCCCATATTCAACGCCTAGGAATACACCTGACTAGTAAGAATCTTCAAACCCATGGATTTATATGTCTCTGTAAGAGAATCAAGGGTGTGTATAGATTTATGAACGCAGCAGAGAAAATCCGATAAATCCAATTATCAAAATGAATTACAAAAACAAAACACAATGACAGTGAAATAGAGAGCTATACTTAAATAATTCATTCAGAGCTTGTGATGCAACCGGGATTAACCACATCTGCACCAAGAGCTGAGTGAGACATAAGGTTGGACACTTCAGGCGGATAGCACTGGTGAGGTACGATGAGCAAATGCAGACCCTTTGAAGTCATACTGCATGGTACCCATTCCATGGGTCCAAACTCTCCAGGTTTAAGAGATTCTTCCTTCAGCTAAAACATGCATGGGAAACACAATGTATGGTACACCGTGTGAGTGGGAAGCGTTTTCAAATGCATCTCAGTTTTCGTCCCCTTTTACACGGGTTCACCATTCCAGACCCTTTACTAACACTCTCTCCACTTGGAGAGTCAGTGCCTTTAACCTCCTGTTTGGCACAGTTTGGAAATTCTGCGGAAGGTGAACAGGAATAGGGAGAACCAATCAGGGAATAGCTGTAGGTGTCTGCACGTGCAAATTTAATGCTCATTTCCCACCAGGAAGAGGAATTAACCAAAGGCTCAGCATGACGTGCCGGAACCAGATTAGGGCCTGAAGCAATCATGTGGGTTTGCGGCCAGCTCACAAGATAGCGAGTTGAAGAAAGGAGCTCAGGGGCACTGTAATTCAAAAAACTGCACAGTTATGAATGACAGCTATCGTCCAAAAATGTATTGAAGTAAGTCTTCGAAGAGGACTTGAAAGCGGGGCAGAATTTCGGGAAAACAATTTCACGGGGTGGACTGGAATTGAACTTAAAGCATAGGAAAAGAGGCAGAATGTCAAAAATGATGCACTTGGTCAAAAAGGGCGTATGAGTTTTTTCCTGAATATATTCAGGAAAAAACGCATACGCCCTTTTTGGCCAACCAAGCAAGCGTGTAAAGGAAATCTGCACTACAACGAAGTCTCACTGCCCCCCAATCAAAAGGGCCATCTGAAATAAGTGTAAAATCCAGAAAGGTAGCACAGGTCCTGGAGAACAGGGAACCTTATTATGCTGATGGGCGTGATGTAAATTGCCAACAGCCACTCTGGAGAAGTGTATGGTGTTTCCTGAAACACGTAGGAAACAAAGCAACACAGCCTATGGCACTTCCACTTAGGGTCCTATAGCTTAGGGAAATTAAAATCAATAACACACAGCCACCCCAAAGTTTGGGACGGCTCTGTTTACAAGAACATCATCTACGGTGCAAGTTAAATATCCGAGAAAGCAAAAAATGGATAAAGAAGTTGTGGTACGTATGTACAATGGAATATCACTCAGCAATGAGATCTACGTCATCAGGCCCGTAGCGGCATAATGAGTGGATTCAGGTACGACGATTCTACGAGAAATAAGTCACTCAGAAAAAGAAACATCATAAGATATCACTAATACAGGGAACGTAAACTTGGCTACACATGAACTGAATTACAAAACAGAACAGGGTCTCAAATTTAGAAAACCAATTTATGCTTGCTTATGGGGAAAGGTGAGTTGGGGTGCTGCATCAAACCAGAGATTGAAATTAGCACAGATACCGTTCCATAAGCCAAATATATAATAGACAAGACCTACTCCTTGCTCAACGAAATGGACTCAACACCCCATATTCAACGCCTGGGAATATACCTGACAAGTAAGAATCTTAAGACCCATGGATTTATATGTCTCCATAAGGAAAACAAGCGTGTGTACAGCGGCTGAAACGCAGCAGTGAAAATCCGATAAATCCAATTATCAAAATAAATTTCACAAACAAAACACAATGACAGTGAAATAGAGAGCAATTCTTAAATAATTCATTCAGGGCTTGTGATGCAACCTGGATTTACCACATCTACACCCAGAGCTGGTTGAGACATAAGGCTGGACACTTCGGGCTGATAGCATTGGTGAGGTTCGGTGAGCAAAGGCAGACCCTTTGAAGTCATACTGCATGGTAGCCATTCCATGGGTCCCAACTCTCCAGGTTTCAGAGATTCTTCCTTCAGCTAAAACAAGCAAGGGAAACCCAGAGTATGGTCCACCGTGTGATTGGGAAACGTTTTCAAATGCATCTCAGTTTTCGTCCCCTGGTACTCGGGTTCACCATTCCAGACGCTTTACTAACACTCTCCCCACTTGGAGAGTCAGTGCCTTTAACCTCCTGTTTGGCACAGTTTGCAATTTCTGCGCAAGATGAACAGGAATAGGGAGAACCAATGCGAGACTAGCTGTAGGTGTCTGCACGTGCAAATGGAACGCTCATTTCCCACCAGGAAGAGGGATTAACCAAAGGCTCAGCGTGCCCTGTGGGAACCAGATTAGGGCCTGAAGCAATCCTGTGGTTTTGCGGCCAGCTCACAAGAAAGCGAGTTGAAGAAAGGAGCTCAGGGTCACTGTAATTCACAAACCTGCAGAGTTATGAATGACAGCTATCGTCCAAAAATGTATTGAAGTAAGTCTTCGAAGAGGACTTGAAAGCGGGGCAGAATTGCAGGAAAACGATTTCAGGGGGAAGACTGGAATTGCACTTAAAGCATAGGAAAAGAGGCAGAATGTCGACAATGATGCACTTGGCCAAAAAGGGCGTATGCGTTTTTTCCTGAATATGTTCAGGAAAAAACGCATACGCCCTTTTTGGCCAACCAAGCAAGCGTGTAAAGGAAATCTGCACTCCAATGAAGTCTCACGGCCCCCCGGTCCAAACGGCCATCTGAAACAAGTGTAAAATCCAGAAAGGCAGGACAGGTCATGGAGAACAGGGAGCCTTGTTATGCTGATGGGCGGGATGTAAATTGCCAACAGCCACTCTGGAGAAGTGTATGGTGTTTCCTGAAACACGTAGGAAACAAAGCAACACAGCCTATGGCACTTCCACTTAGGGTCCTATAGCTTAGGGAAATTAAAAACACACAGCCACCCCAAAGTTTGGGACGGCTCTAATTACAAGAACCTCGTCTACGGTACAAGTTAAATATGCGAGAAAGCAAAAAATGGATAAAGAAGTTGTGGTACGTACGTACAATGGAATATCACTCAGCAATGAGATCTACGTCATCAGGCCCGTAGCGGCATAATGAGTGGATTCAGGTACGACGATTCTACGAGAAATAAGTCACACAGAAAAAGAAAGATCATAAGATATCACTAATACACGGAACGTAAACTTGGCTACACATGAACTGAATTACAAAACAGAACAGGTTCTCAAATTTCGAATACCAACTTATGCTTGCTTATGGGGAAAGGTGAGTTGGGGTGCTGCATAAAACCAGAGATTGAAATTAGCACAGAAACCGTTCCATAAGCCAAATATATAATAGACAAGACCTACTCCTTGCTCAACGAAATGGACTCAACACCCCATATTCAACGCCTGGGAATATACCTGACAAGTAAGAAACTTAAGACCCATGGATTTATATGTCTCCATAAGGAAGTCAAGCGTGTGTACAGGGGCCTAAACGCAGCCGTGAAAATCCGATAAATCCCATTATCAAAATAAATTACAAAAACAAATCACAATGACAGTGAAATAGAGAGCAATTCTTAAATCATTCATTCAGGGCTTGTGATGCAACCTGGAGTTACCACATCTACACCTATGGCTGGGTGAGACATAAGGCTGGACACTTCGGGCGGATACCATTGGTGAGGTTCAGTGAGCAAATGCAGACCCTTTGAAGTCATACTGCATGGTACACATTCCATGGGTCCCAACTCTCCAGGTTTAAGGGATTCTTCCTTCAGCTAAAACATGCATGGGAATCCCAGAGTATGGTCCACCGTGTGACCGGGAAACGTTTTTAAATGCGTCTCAGTTTTCGTCCCCTGGTACTCGGGTTCACCATTCCAGACGCTTTACTTACACTGTCCCTACCTGGAGAGTCAGTGCTTTAAGCTCCTGTTTGGCACAGTTTGCAATTTCTGCGCATGATGAACAGGAATAGGGAGAACCAATGAGAGACTAGCTGTAGGTGTCTGCACGGGCAAATTTAACGCTCATTACCAACCAGGAAGAGGAATTAGCCAAAGGCTCAGCATGCCGTGCCGGAACCAGATTAGGGCCTGAAGCAATCCTGCGGTTTTGCGGCCAGCTCACAAGAAAGCGAGTTGAAGAAAGGAGCTCAGGGGCACTGTAATTCACAAACCTGCAGAGTTATAAATGACAGCTATCATCCAAAAATATATTGAAGTAAGGCTACAAAGAGGACTTGAATGTGGGGCAGAATTCCAGGACTACGATTTCAGGAGGTAGACGGGAAATCCTCTGAAAGTATAGGAAAAGAGTCAGAATGTCGACAATGATGCACTTGGTCAAAAAGGGCATATGCGTTTTTCCAGGGCCCTCATTAAAGAGGGTAGGAGGCTCCCAGTATGCTTCAGTGGCCAACAGAAGACCTCCGTCGCCAAGGCGATGTGAGCCAGCCATGCAGGAGTGACCTCACATCAGAGGGCCCACCTCACAGAAGGGTAAGGAACCCAGGAAGGATCAGACCCTCACCAGAGTGCCCACAACAGCAAGGGGCTGGGAACCAGGCAGGAGTGTCCTCACACCCGTGGGACCACATCATCGAAAGTTGAGGTACTCAGCACATGTGGCCTCAAACCAGAGGACCCACGTCACCATGGGTCTCGGAGCAAGGCAGGCAGGATTATCCTCCCAACACATGGCCCATTGTATAAAAAAGGTGAGGAATCCAGCCGTTGGAACATCCCAGCAGGTGGCCCAGATCACCGAGGCTATGGGATCCAGGCAGTGATGAACTCACAACAGAGGGGCCTCATCGTGATACTGTAAGCAACCCAGCCGTTGTGACCTCAGAGCACAAGGCCTACATCCCCATGGGGGAGGGAACCAAGCAGGAGTGTCATCGCACCAGTGGGCACACATCAGAAAATGTGGGGAGCCCAGCAGTTAGGGCCAGACGCCCGAGGGCCCTCATCACTGAGGAGAGGAGGCTCCCAGCAAGCTCCAACTGCTACCAGAGGGCTGACGTCGCTAATGCGGTGTGTGCCAGCCAGGCAGGAGTGACCTCAGAGCAGAGGGCCAACCACACAAAAGTGTGAGGAACCCAAAGAGGATCAGACTCTCACCAGAGGGCCCACATCACCAAGGGGATAGGAATCAGGCAGGAGTGTCCTCACACCAGTGGGGCCACATAATCGAAAGGTGAGGGACCCAGCACACGTAGCCTCAAACCAGAGGACACACATCACCAAGGGGCTGGGAGTCAGGCAGGCAGGAGGAGTCTCAAAACAGAGGGCCCATAGAAGAAAAAAGGTGAGAAATCCCGCAGTTGGGACCTCCCCGCAGGCAGCCAGGAGCAGCGAGGCTATTGGATCCAGGGCGGAGTGAACTCACACCAGAGGACCCTCATCATGAAACTGAGCAACCCACCGTTGGGACCTCAGAGCAGAAGGCCCACATTCCCATGGGGTTGGGAACCTGGCAGGAGTGTAGTCGCACCACAGGGCGCACATCAGAAAATTTTGGGAGCCCAGGAGTTAGGGTCTGACGCCAGAGGGCCCTCATTACCGAGGGGTGGAGACCCCCAGCAGGCACCAACTCCCAACTGAGGGCCCACGTCGCCAAGGTGATGTGTGCCAGCCAGGCAGGAGTGACCTCACAGCAGAGGGTCTACCTCACAGAAGGGTGAGGAAACCAGCCAGGATAAGACTCTCACCAGAGAGCCCACATCACCAAGGGGATCGGAAAAAGGCAGCAGTGTCCTCACACCAGTGTGGCCACATTATAGAAACCCAGCACATGTGGCCTAAACCAGAGGACCCACATTTCCAAGATGCTCCGAGTGAGGCAAGCAGGAGTAGCCTAACAACACAGGGCCCACAGAATAAAAAATGTGAGGAATCCAGCAGTTTGAACCTCCCAGCAGGTGGCCCAGAGCACGGAGTCTATGGGATCCAGACCACAGTGAACTCACAGCAGAGGGCCCACATCATGAAACTGTGAGCAACCCAGCCGGTGGAACCTCAGAGCAGAAGACCCACATCCCCATGGGGATAGGAACCTCGCAGGAGTGTCCTCGCACAACTTAACACGTATCAGAAAATGTGGGAACCCAGCAGTTAGGGCCTGACGCCAGAGGGCCCTCATCACCGAGGAGAGGAGGCTACCAGCAGGCTCCAAATGCCACCAGAGGGCCGACGTCACCAAGGCAATGGGAGCAAGCCAGGCAGGAGTTACCTCACAGCAGAGGGCCCACCTCACAGAAGTGTGAGGAACCCAACCAGGATCAGACTCTAACCAGAGGGCCCACATCACCAAGGGGATGGAAACCAGGCAGGAGTCTCCTCACACCAGTGGGGCCACATCAGCCAAAGGTGAGGAACACAGCACATGTGGCCTCAAATAAGGGGACACACATCACGAAAGGGCTGGGAGTGAGGCATGCAGGAGGAGACTCACAACAGAAGGCCCATAGAATAAAAAGGTGAGGAACCCCACCGTTAGAAGCTCCAAGCAGGTGGCCCAGAGCACCGAGGCTATGGGATCCATGCCGGAGTGAACTCACAGCAGAGGGCCCACATTCTGACACTGTGAGCAACCCAGCCGTTGGGACCTCAGAGCAGAAAGCCAACATCCCCATGGGGATGGGACCCTGGCAGGAGTGTACTCGCACGACAGGGCGCACATCAGAAAATTTTGGGAGCCCATGAGTTAGGGCCTGACGCCAGAGGGCCCTCATTACCGAGGGGAGGAGACTCCCAGCAGGCACCAACTCCCAACTGAGGGCCCACATCGCCAGGGTGACGTGTGCCAGCCAGGCAGGAGTGACCTCACAGCAGAGGGTCTACCTCACAGAAGGGTGAGGAATCCAGCCAGGATCAGGCTCTCACCAGAGGGCCCCCATCACCAAGTGGATGGGAACCAGGCAGGAGTGTCCTCACACCAGTGGGCCCACATCAATAAAGGTGAGGAAACCGGCACATGTGGCCTCAAACCAGAGGACCTACATCACAAAGGGGCTGGGAGTGAGTCAGGAAGGAGGAGCATGAAAACACAGAACCCAAAGAATAGAAAAGGTAAGGAATTCAGCAGTAGGAACCTCCCAGCAGGCGGCTCAGAGCACAGAGTCTATGGGATCTAGGCCTGAGTGAACTAACACCAGAGAGCCAACATCATGAAACGGTGAACAACACAGGTGTTGGGACCTTAGAGCAGAAGGCCCACATGCCCATGGGGATGGGAACCTGGCAGGAGTGCCCTCGCACCACTTAGGACGTATCAGAAAATGTGGGAACCCAGCAGTTAGGGCCTGATGCCAGAGGGCCTCATCACCGAGGGGAGGAGGCTCCCAGCAGGCTCCAACTGCCACCAGAGGTCTGACGTCGCCAAGGCGGGGTGTGCTAGCCAGGCAGGAGTGACCTCAGAGAAGAGGGCCCACCTCACAGAAGTGTGAGGAACCCAACCAGGATCAGACTCTCGCCGGAGGGACCACATCACCAAGGGGATGGGAAGCAGGCAGGAGTGTCCTCACACCAGTGGGGCCACATCATCAAAAGATGAGGAACCCATCACATGTGGCCTCAAACCAGAGGACACACATCACCAAGGGGCTGGGAGTGAGGCAGGTGTCTGGAGGGGCACATTTAACTCTAATTTCCCACCAGGAAGAGGAATTAACCAAAGGCTCAGAGTGCCGTGCCACACCCTGATTACGGCCTGAAGCAAACCTGCGGTTTTGTGGCCAGCTTTCAAGGAAGCGAGTTAAGAAAGGAAATCACGGGCACTGTAATTCACAAACCTGCAGAGTTATAAATGACAGCTATTGGCAAAAATATATTGAAGTAAGTCTGCAAAGAGGACTTGAAAACGAGGCAAAATTGAGGAATCATATTTCAGGAGGTAGATTGGAATTGCATTTAAAACATGTGAAAAGTGGCAGATCTTTGACAGTGATGCACTTGGACGAACAGTGCGTATACATGTTTTCCTGAATATATTCAGGAAAAAACGCATATGCCCTTTTTGGCCAACCAAGCACTCGAGCAATGGAAATCCGTACTACAATGAAATCTCATTTCCCATTCGTCAAAAGGGCCATCTGAAAAAAGTGTAAAAACCAGAAACACAGGACAGGCCATGGAGAACAGGGAGCCTTGTTATGCTGATGGGCGGGATGTAAATTGCCAACAGACACTCTGGAGATGTTTATGGTGTATCCTGAAACATCTGAAAAACAAAGCTACAGAGACTAGGGCACTTCCACTTTTGGCCCTATAGCTTAGGAAAATTAAAATCAACAAGACACAGCCAACACAAAATTTAGGGCTGCTGTGTTTACAAGAACCTCGAGTCCAGTACAAATTAAATATCCCAGAAAGAAAAAAATGGATGAAGGAGTTGTGCTACTTACGTACAACGGAATATCACTCAGCAATGAAATCAATGTCATCAGGCCTGTAGCAGCAAATTGAGTGGATTTAAGTATGATGATTCTAAGAGAAATAGGTCACACAGAGAAAGATAATTATCATAAGATATCACTAATAGAGGGAGTGTAAACTTGGCTACACATAAACTGAATTACAAAACCGAACAGTCTCAAATTTAGATAAAAACTTATGCTTGCTTAAGGGGAAAGTTGAGTTGGGGTGCTGTATAAAACCAGAGATTGAAATTAGCACACATACCATTCCATAAGCCAAATATGTAATAGACAAGACCTACTCTTTGCTCAACGAAATAGACTCATCCATGGTGTATCACCTCACACCTGTTAGAATGGGCATCATCAGAAAATCTACAAACAACAAATGCTGGAAAGGGTGTGGAGATAAGGAACCCTCTTCCACTATTGTTGGGAATGTAAATTGATACAGTCACTGTGGAGAACATTATGGAGTTTCTTATAAAACTAAGAATAGAATTACCATATGATACAGCAATCCCAATACTGGGCATATACCCAGACAAAACCATAAATCAAAAAGAGACATTCACCTCAATGTTCATTGCATCACTATTTACAATATCCAGGTAATGGAAGCAACCTAAATGCCCACAGACAGACGAATGCATAAAGATGTGGTACAAATATAAAATGGAATATTACTAAGCCATAAAAAGGAATGAAATTGGGTCATTTGTAGAGACGTTGATGGATCTAGAGACTGTCATACAGAGTGAAGTAAGTCAGAAATAGAAAAACAAATCTTGTATATTAATGCATATATGTGGAACCTAGAAAAATTATACAGATGAACCGTTTTTTAAGGCAGAAATAGAGCAACAGATGTAGACAACAAACGTATGGACACCAAGGGGGGAAAGCTGTTGGGGGGTGGTGGTGGGAGGATTGAGAGATTGGGATTGGCATGTATACATTTATATGTATAAAATAGATAACCAAAAAGAACCTGCTGTATAAAAAAATAAAATAAAATTCAAAATTACAAAAAGTAAAACAGAAAAAATATTCTTCCCTTCACATACATGTATTTATATGAATAAATTATTTCCATGCTTATATCCGTAAATACAAAAAAGAGGAATAAAATCTACCTTGAACCAAAAATGAAAAAAAGAAAAAAAAAACAGAACCCACCAGTTACACAGAGGAAAACCTTATCAGGGCACTTGCTCCAGGTGTAAACAATTCTGTAGTTGGCCAGTGGTGGGGAATCATCTCCCATTCAGCCAGCAGGCCCCACGCAACAAGCGTCCTCATTGCAAAGCTGGGGGACCGTGCCAAGGCATCTGTGAGTAAATGTGGGCCGAGCCCCAGGCCAGCTGCTGCTGAAATGTTCCCACCCTTCCCAGGTAAAACACCTGAATATGTACAAGGACTTGAAAGCCTAGAGGAAGGGCCATGGAGCCACATGAGTGACAGCATGCCAGCCGATTTGGTGCCTGCAGGCCAGCCAGGATGGTCCTGGCCCTGGGTACTCTTCTGGAAGCTTTCCATTTCCCTGCCTGAGATACCCCTGCTGTCCGGGCCCCCACTGCTTTCTTCCTCACTCACCTCTGCCCAGGGAGAAATTCCAGAGGCAGGTATGGGTGACACATCCTCTTCTTTAGCAGGTGGCATCTTGGTAACTGCTGCAGAAAGTCCAGCAGAGCCCCACTCACACTGGGCCACCCACAAAGCCGTGGCCTCTCACTCCCTCCCACCAGTCCAGCCCCGAGACTGCTGACAGGGCAGAGAAAATGGCGTCAGGCACAGCTGCAGGGGCTCTTGCTGCCTGGAGTGGTGTTTATATTGATCTCAAACAGGCACACCTGGGGAGGGCTGGCCGGCACGGTCAGGCTTCCCAGGCCAGCCAATAATCACCCTTCAGGCACTCACAGTTGCAGAAACTGGAACTTGCTGAATCGGCCAGGTCCAAGGAACAGGTGTGGGCTCCTGAGAGTCAGGATAGACAAGGGGTTGCAGCTCTGGCTTGTTTTCTAATTATATTATCTGGCCCATGAGTGGGAGACAACTTCAAGAAAACCCTCTCCTAATGAGAGGAACCCAGGAGTCAGGGAGAGGAGGGGTGGGTGGTGGGTGGAGACAGAGGCCTGGTGCCCCGGGTGCAGTGGAAGTCTCTGGAAGACCAGGTGGAGGGAGGCCACACAGAGTGATGCCCAGGGTCACAGACCTGTTGGAGCTGCTGTTTCTTAGTTCAAGTCCTGCTCTGAGGTGCTCTGTGTCAGATCTGAGTGACAGGTGAGCTGGAAGTGCTCTGCAATGAGGGCGATGTGCACGGTACCTGTGTGCCCAGCCCTGCCAGGGTAACTGCAAGGGTAGCTCTGTATCCTGGGAGGGGCCTGACCATGAGAGCCCCATGGGCTGCAGGGGAACCTGCCCAGGGAACCCCATATCCTGGGAGGGGCCTGAACAGGAGAGCACCGTGGGCTGCGGTGGGGGTGGGGTACCTGCCCAGGTGAGCTCCATATCCTGGGATTGGCCTGACCTCGAGAGCCCCATGGGCTGCTGGAGTCCTGGTAAAGGATGTCAGGACAGTCAGTGAAGCCACCGAGGATAGACCTCCAGTAGTTCCTAAATCCTACACCCTGCTGGTCATTCTACCAACCACCGGGACATGGTATTCTGTATTAGTCTTCAATGATGCCTTCTTTTGTATTCTATTAGTCCCAGAGTCACAAGAAATTTTGGCTTGTGAGTGGCAGGACTCAACATACAACTAAAACAATACTTCTGGGCCGTGTTGCCCCAAGGGTTCAAAAATTCCCACACCATCTTTGGGGAAAGCTGAGTTAAAGACCTAAAAGTTCTACCTCTGGAAAAGGAAACACTCCTTCAATATGCAGACGACATTCTGATCGCCAGCCCTACTAAGGAGACCTCTGAACTACCAAGCCAATAAAGGATAGAAGTTGTCAAATAAAAAGCTCAAATATCACAGACTACGGTGACCTGCCTGGGCTTCATTCTCACAGAAGGTCGGAGAAGCCCATCTCAGGAAAGGGAAGAAACAATTTACAGCCTTACCCATTTCTAAAACTAGAAGACAGCTTAGGGGTTCCTGGGGAGGCCAGGGTTGGTGCTTCTGGATCCCTAACTACAGTCTACTAGCTGGGCCTCTATATGAAACACTGAAAGGAAAAGATGATGATCCTTTTGAATAGAATCCAGAAGTGGCCTTTCAAGAATGGAAAGAGCAGTCAATTCAGACCCTTGCCCTGGAACTTCCTAATTTAGCTAAACCCTTTGACCTTTACATTCCTGGTGAATGGTGAATCGCTATTGGAGTATTAGTGCAAAAACTGGGACCACTTGAAATGGAACAATGCAAGAATGCCATCCCGGTAGGATAAACTACGGTCACCAATGGGCTTGGCCCACCGCCACATCTGGCCAAGATACTGGCGGTATCTGAAAACCTGGAAATCAGCAGCCCAAAAGGCCACCTCCCTCCTAAGGGAAAAGGACCCCACGTGGTGATCCTAAGCCCCAACCATGCCCTGAAGTTGCAGGGTTTGCTCCGTGGGCACACTGACCTCGAGTGAGGAGGCCCTCCAACTCCAACCTCCAGAGAGATAACCGGGGTAAAGGGGCACCATGACGACTCATGTGACCATCACTTGACCTGGAGTTTCTCTCATAAAACAACAAGAGTGTGTCCCAAAAGAGTAGACTACTGCTTGCAGGACTTACTGCACCCAGAGCGGACCTAATAATCTTGGCGGGGGAAGCGTATATCACGCTGTCACCATAGAAGAGCCTACAGACACTGTGATGATGGTGGCCAATAAGACCGGCTGGACTCCTGTTTACTTCAAAAGGCTGTTGACTCAGTGGCCATCATGGTCCTTCATCACCACTGACCCTGGACTGTCTGGGAGTTGAGCAGGCAGGGTCCTGACACCTGGTGCTCTTTTTACGTTAATTCAGGGGCCTAATTGAAGAAAGTGCAGACTACTGGTCAGAGCATCTAGGCTGGCAGAAAGGGTCAGCCTAAGGTGGCCGAACAAATGCAGGGCGGGGTGAAACTGGACCTCACAGCGTCACTGCACATCTCCTTCCTGGACCCTTAAAGGTCATTAGAATCTATAACGCTTCCAATACTGGTGCTCAGGTGGACGAGCGGGGAGGCAGGAGGCCTGGGGACAATCAACGTCACCTGGAGGCTGCTGGGGAGAAGTTCTGACCCTCGCCCACGGGTATGAGGGCTCCTAACTCAGCACTCAGCAGTTACAGAAGAAGGGTCTGCACCCTCAGCACTCTAAGAATGAGGAAGGGGAAAAAAGGCAGAAGAGGGCTTTTTCCCAGGCAAAGCCCCTTAAAAATCCCTGGGAGATAAAAATAGAATCTGGGCAATAAAATAAAGTCTAACCTTTTTTATCCTTTGTGCTTTGTCTAATTTCACGTGCTCCTAGGGTCCCGCATACAGAGGTTCAACAGCCGGCACTTCAGACCAGATTTCCTAGTGCGGAATGGCTGGGTCGACACCTCAGCTCCTGGGACACAGTGCACACTCCGCGATATAGAGCCTGAGCTGCAGCCAACCGGGCCCTCGAGAGCTCCGCCCCCTCCCTCCCACTGACTCTGACAGGATCTCTACACAGCAGCCCAGCCCACAGCCCACGGGGTAGCACATGCTCTCACCTCTCCATTCTCTGATCAAAATATAAAGTTTCCTTTGCTTCTGAACCAAACTCAGTCTCAATCTGTTGGCTCCAATGACACTGGGCAGGGGGACACTTGTTGGGGTCCACTCTGGAGGATCAGTAACAGAAATTGAGAACATTGTAACTTCAATGAACAGATGTTTGAGCCAAACTGTAATTAACATAGAACAGTGTATAAGGCTCGGGTAAAATAAGATGTTTCTAACACTCCCATTTGATATTTCCATCACTTTATTATAAGCAAGTTCAGTGAAAAGGTTTGTCTTATTTGTCAGGTCAATATTAGAGAAACGAAGTGATTTCTTTCCAAGGATGTACATCTAAAAATCTTGGTTAAAACTTCAATCTTGTTTTAAATGCTTTTCCATTGAAAATGATACCTCTCTTTCAGTTCCCCCAATTCTGAGAAGTATAAAATCTTATAATTTATTATTACCAAAGGGGAAAGGTGGGAGGAGGGATAAATTAACAGTTTGGGATTAACACATACACACTGCTATGTATAAAATCGATCATCAACAAGGAACTACTGTATAGCCCCGGGAACTACACTCAATATTTTACAATAACCTATAAGGGGAAATAATCTGAAAAAGAATAGATATTTTTATTGACATCATCTATTAATGACAGTTAAAATGGAACCTAAGGGAAGCCGGTGGTGAGTGCTTCTGACCCTGAAGACTTCAATCATCTAAAGTTTGGACTCTGCCTACTTCCCAAGGCCCTTAATGAACATATGTGTAGCCGTAGCTTAAAAAATTCCCCAGTTTGGGTTGTGGAGAGACACTGATTTTGTAAAAGCCCTGGTGTTCTCCTCACATGAATGGGACACTTCCTACAGCTAAAACATGCCTGTCACACCCAGAGGATGGTATACCATCTGATCGGGAAGAGTTTGGAAAAGGCATCTCATCTCCTCATCTCCTGGTGCTCGGGTTCATCCCTCCAGCATCTTTACGAACAGTCTCCCCACTTGGAGATGTCAGCACTGTCAACATCCTGTTGCAGACAGTTTGGAATTTGTCCAGAGGATGAAGCAGAAGGAGGAGGAACAATGAGACACAAGTCCTAGGTGTTCGGACAGGCACATGTCACTCTTATTTCCAATCAGGAAGACGAATTGACCAAAGGCTAGGGTTGCCCATGGAAACAGAATAGGGCTTGAGGAAATTCCGCTGCTTTGTGGCCAGTTCCCATAAACAGAAGTTGAAAAATGGAACTCAGGGACACTAAAATTCACGAAACTGCAGAGTTGAAAATATCTATCACTGAAAAATGTCTTGAGGAAAGTCAGAGGAAAGGACTTGTAAGCAACGGAGAATGGCAGGAAAGGGATTGGAAGAGGTAGAAAGGACTCGCCATTAAGCACAAGAAAAGGGGCTGAACATTGCCAACATTGCAATTGGCCAAAAAGGGTGTATGCGTCTTTTTCTGTATGTATTCAAGAAAAGGGTATACACTTTTTTAGCCAACCAAACAGGTGGGCACTGGAAATCAATACTACAAAACATATCACTTCGCATCAGTCAGAAGAGCCTTCCTCATAAAGTGTAAACACCAAAAATGCAGGACAGGGCAAGGAGAAAAGGGAGCTCTCTGAGGCTTATACTGGAAATGTATATTGCCAACGGTCACTCTGGAGAAGTGTATTGTGTTTACTAAAGCATCTAAAAAATGAGCTACAGAGCACAGGGCACTTGCACTCATGGACGTATATCTTGGGAAAAACAAAAATCGAGAGGACACAGGCACCCCAATATTTACCACCTCTATGTTTAAAAGATCCTCGACTAGGATATAATTTATAAGTCTCTGGAGGGAAAAAATGGATAGAGATGTGACACTTATGTAGAGTGGAATATTACTCAGCCTGGAAATCAATGAAATATGGCCAGTTGTAACAACCACAGAGGAGTTACGTATGATCATTCGAAGTCACATAATTCAAAAAGAAAAAGACACACGATATTACTAATACATGGAATGTAAACGTGGCTACAAATGAACTGAATTACTAAACAGAACGGGGTCTCAAATTTAGAAAACCAACATATGCTTGCTTAAGGATAAAGGAGAGTTGGGGTGCTGCATAAAACCAGAGATAGAAATTAGCACAGATACCTTTCCATAAGCCAAATATGTAATAGTCAAGACCTACCAGTTGCTCAACGAAATGGACTAAACACCCCATATTCAACGCCTAGGAATACACCTGACTAGTAAGAATCTTCAAACCCATGGATTTATATGTCTCTGTAAGAGAATCAAGGGTGTGTATAGATTTATGAACGCAGCAGAGAAAATCCGATAAATCCAATTATCAAAATGAATTACAAAAACAAAACACAATGACAGTGAAATAGAGAGCTATACTTAAATAATTCATTCAGAGCTTGTGATGCAACCGGGATTAACCACATCTGCACCAAGAGCTGAGTGAGACATAAGGTTGGACACTTCGGGCGGATAGCACTGGTGAGGTACGATGAGCAAATGCAGACCCTTTGAAGTCATACTGCATGGTACCCATTCCATGGGTCCAAACTCTCCAGGTTTAAGAGATTCTTCCTTCAGCTAAAACATGCATGGGAAACACAATGTATGGTACACCGTGTGAGTGGGAAGCGTTTTCAAATGCATCTCAGTTTTCGTCCCCTTTTACACGGGTTCACCATTCCAGACCCTTTACTAACACTCTCTCCACTTGGAGAGTCAGTGCCTTTAACCTCCTGTTTGGCACAGTTTGGAAATTCTGCGGAAGGTGAACAGGAATAGGGAGAACCAATCAGGGAATAGCTGTAGGTGTCTGCACGTGCAAATTTAATGCTCATTTCCCACCAGGAAGAGGAATTAACCAAAGGCTCAGCATGACGTGCCGGAACCAGATTAGGGCCTGAAGCAATCATGTGGGTTTGCGGCCAGCTCACAAGATAGCGAGTTGAAGAAAGGAGCTCAGGGGCACTGTAATTCAAAAAACTGCACAGTTATGAATGACAGCTATCGTCCAAAAATGTATTGAAGTAAGTCTTCGAAGAGGACTTGAAAGCGGGGCAGAATTTCGGGAAAACAATTTCACGGGGTGGACTGGAATTGAACTTAAAGCATAGGAAAAGAGGCAGAATGTCAAAAATGATGCACTTGGTCAAAAAGGGCGTATGAGTTTTTTCCTGAATATATTCAGGAAAAAACGCATACGCCCTTTTTGGCCAACCAAGCAAGCGTGTAAAGGAAATCTGCACTACAACGAAGTCTCACTGCCCCCCAATCAAAAGGGCCATCTGAAATAAGTGTAAAATCCAGAAAGGTAGCACAGGTCCTGGAGAACAGGGAACCTTATTATGCTGATGGGCGTGATGTAAATTGCCAACAGCCACTCTGGAGAAGTGTATGGTGTTTCCTGAAACACGTAGGAAACAAAGCAACACAGCCTATGGCACTTCCACTTAGGGTCCTATAGCTTAGGGAAATTAAAATCAATAACACACAGCCACCCCAAAGTTTGGGACGGCTCTGTTTACAAGAACATCATCTACGGTGCAAGTTAAATATCCGAGAAAGCAAAAAATGGATAAAGAAGTTGTGGTACGTATGTACAATGGAATATCACTCAGCAATGAGATCTACGTCATCAGGCCCGTAGCGGCATAATGAGTGGATTCAGGTACGACGATTCTACGAGAAATAAGTCACTCAGAAAAAGAAACATCATAAGATATCACTAATACAGGGAACGTAAACTTGGCTACACATGAACTGAATTACAAAACAGAACAGGGTCTCAAATTTAGAAAACCAATTTATGCTTGCTTATGGGGAAAGGTGAGTTGGGGTGCTGCATCAAACCAGAGATTGAAATTAGCACAGATACCGTTCCATAAGCCAAATATATAATAGACAAGACCTACTCCTTGCTCAACGAAATGGACTCAACACCCCATATTCAACGCCTGGGAATATACCTGACAAGTAAGAATCTTAAGACCCATGGATTTATATGTCTCCATAAGGAAAACAAGCGTGTGTACAGCGGCTGAAACGCAGCAGTGAAAATCCGATAAATCCAATTATCAAAATAAATTTCACAAACAAAACACAATGACAGTGAAATAGAGAGCAATTCTTAAATAATTCATTCAGGGCTTGTGATGCAACCTGGATTTACCACATCTACACCCAGAGCTGGTTGAGACATAAGGCTGGACACTTCGGGCTGATAGCATTGGTGAGGTTCGGTGAGCAAAGGCAGACCCTTTGAAGTCATACTGCATGGTAGCCATTCCATGGGTCCCAACTCTCCAGGTTTCAGAGATTCTTCCTTCAGCTAAAACAAGCAAGGGAAACCCAGAGTATGGTCCACCGTGTGATTGGGAAACGTTTTCAAATGCATCTCAGGTTTCGTCCCCTGGTACTCGGGTTCACCGTTCCAGACGCTTTACTAACACTCTCCCCACTTGGAGAGTCAGTGCCTTTAACCTCCTGTTTGGCACAGTTTGCAATTTCTGCGCAAGATGAACAGGAACAGGGAGAACCAATGAGAGACTAGCTGTTGGTGTGTGCACGGGCAAATGGAACCCTCATTTCCCACCAGGAAGTGGAATTAACCAAAGGCTCAGCGTGCCCTGCCGGAACCAGATTAGGGCCTGAAGCAATCCTGCGGTTTTGCGGCCAGCTCACAAGAAAGCAAGTTGTAGAAAGGAATTCAGGGGCACTGTAATTCACAAACCTGCAGAGTTATGAATGACAGCTATCGTCCAAAATGTATTGAAGTAAGTCTTCGAAGAGGACTTGAAAGCGGGGCAGAATTTCAGGAAAACCATTTCAGGGTGTAGACAGGAATTGCACTTAAAGCATAGGAAAAGAGGCAGAATGTCGACAATGATGCAGTTGGCCAAAAAGTGCATATGCGTTTTTTCCTGAATATATTCAGGAAAAAACGCATACGCCCTGTTTGGCCAACCAAGCAAGCATGTAAAGAAATCTGCACAATGAAGTCTCACTGCCCCCCGGTCAATAGGGTCATCTGAAAAAAGTGTAAAATCCAGAAAGGCAGGACAGGTCATGGAGAACAGGGAGCCTTGTTATGCTGATGGGCGGGATGTAAATTGCCAACAGCCACTCTGGAGAAGTGTATGGTGTTTCCTGAAACACGTAGGAAACAAAGCAACACAGCCTATGGCACTTCCACTTCTGGTCCTATAGCTTAGGGAAATTAAAATCAAAAAAACACAGCCACCCCAAAGTTTGGGACGGCTCTGTTTACAAGAACCTCTTCTACGGTACAAGTTAAATATCCGAGAAAGCAAAAAATAGATAAAGAAGTTGTGGTATATACGTACAATGCAATATCACTCAGCAATGAGATCTACGTCATCAGGCCCGTAGCGGCATAATTAGTGCATTCAGGTACGACGATTCTATGAGAAATAAGTCACACAGAAAAAGAAAGATCATAAGATATCACTAATACACGAAACGTAAACTTGGCTACACATGAACTGAATTACAAAACAGAACAGGGTCTCAAATTTAGAAAACCAACTTATGCTTGCTTATGGGGAAAGGTGAGTTGGGGGGCTGCATAAAACCAGAGATTGAAATTAGCACAGATACCGTTCCATAAGCCAAATATATAATAGACAAGACCTACTCCTTGCTCAACGAAATGGACTCAACACCCCATATTCAACGCCTGGGAATATACCTGACAAGTAAGAATCTTAAGACCCATGGATTTATATGTCTCCATAAGGAAATCAAGCGTGTGTACTGCGGCCTAAACGCAGCAGTGAAAATCCGATAAATCCCATTATCAAAATAAATTTCACAAACAAAACACAATAACAGTGAAATAGAGAGCAATTCTTAAATAATTCATTCAGGGCTTGTGATGCAACCTGGATTTACCACATCTACACCCAGAGCTGGGTGAGACATAAGGCCGGACCCTTCCGGCTGATAGCATTGGGGAGGTTCGGTGAGCATACGCAGACCCTTTGAAGTCATACTGCATGGTAGCCATTCCATGGTTCCCAACTCTCCAGGTTTAAGGGATTCTTCCTTCAGCTATAACATGCATGGGAAACCCAGAGTATGGTCCACCGTGTGATTGGGAAACGTTTTCAAATGCATCTCAGGTCTCGACCCCTGGTACTCGGGTGCAACCTTCTAGACGCTTTACTAACACTCTCCCCACTTGGAGAGTCAGTGCCTTTAACCTCTTGTTTGGCACAGTTTGCAATTTCTGTGCAAGATGAACAGGAATAGGGAGAACCAATGAGAGACTAGCTGTAGGTGTCTGCACGGGCAAATGGAACGCTCATTTCCCACCAGGAAGAGGAATTAACCAAAAGCTCAGCGTGCCCTGCCGGAAACAGATTAGGGCCTGAAGCAATCCTGCGGTTTTGCGGCCAGCTCACAAGAAAGCGAGTTGAAGAAAGGAGCTCAGGGGCACTGTAATTCACAAACATGTAGAGTTATGTATGACAGCTATCGTCCAAAAATGTATTGAAGTAAGTCTTCGAAATGGACTTGAAAGCGGGGCAGAATTTCAGGAAAACGATTTCAGGGGGTAGACTCTAATTGCACTTAAAGCATAGGAAAACAGGCAGAATGTCGACAATGATGCACTTGGCCAAAAATGGCGTATGCGTTTTTTCCTGAATATATTCAGGAAAAAAACGCATACGCCCGTTTTGGCCAACCAAGCAAGCGTGTAAAGGAAATCTGCACTAAAATGACGTCTCACTGCCCACCGGTCCAAACGGCCATCTGAAAGAAGTGTAAAATCCAGAAAGGCAGGACAGGTCATGGAGAACAGGGAGCCTTGTTATGCTGATGTGCGGGATGTAAATGGCCAACAGCCACTCTGGAGAAGTGTATGGTGTTTCCTGAAACACGTAGGAAACAAAGCAACACAGCCTATGGCACTTCCACTTAGGGTCCTATAGCTTAGGGAAATTAAAATCAAAAACACACAGCCACCCCAATGTTCGGGACGGCTCTGTTTACAAGAACCTAGTCTACAGTACAAGTTAAATATCCGAGAAAGCAAAAAATGGATAAAGAAGTTGTGGTACGTACGTACAATGGAATATCACTCAGCAATGAAATCTACGTCATCAGGCCCGTAGCGGCATAATAAGTGGATTCAGGTACGAAGATTCTACAAGAAATAAGTCACACAGAAAAAGAAACATCATAAGATATCACTAATACACGGAACGTAAACTTGTCTACACATGAACTGAATTACAAAACAGAACAGGGTCTCAAATTTAGAAAACCAACTTATGCTTGCTTATGGGGAAAGGTGAGTTGGGGTGCTGCATAAAACCAGAGATTGAAATTAGCACAGATACCGTTCCATAAGCCAAATATATAATAGACAACACCTACTCCTTGCTCAACGAAATGGACTCAACACCCCATATTCAACGCCTGGGAATATACCTGAGAAGTAAGAATCTTAAGACCCATGGATTTATATGTCTCCATAAGGAAATCAAGCATGTGTACAGTGGCCTAAACGCAGCAGTGAAAACCCGATAAATCCCATTATCAAAATAAATTTCACAAACACAACACAATGACAGCGAAATAGAGAGCAATTCTTAAATAATTCATTCAGGGCTTGTGATGCAACCTGGATTTACCACATCTACACCGAAAGCTGGTTGAGACATAAGGCTGGACACGTCAGGCTGATAGCATTGGTGAGGTTCGTTGAGCAAAGGCAGACCCTTTGAAATCATACTGCATGGTAGCCATTCCTTGGGTCCCAATCCTCCAGGTTAAGGGATTCTTCCTTCAGCTAAAACATGCATGGGAAACCCAGAGTATGGTCTACCGTGTGATTGGGAAACGTTTTCAAATGCATCTCAGGTTTCGTCCCCTGGTACTCGGGTTCACCGTTCCAGACGCTTTACTAACACTCTCCCCACTTGGAGAGTCAGTGTCTTTAACCTCCTGTTTGGCACTGTTTGCAATTTCTGCAAAACATGAACAGGAATAGGGAGAACAAATGAGAGACTAGCTGTAGGTGTCTGCACGGGCAAATGGAACGCTCATTTCCCACCAGGAAGAGGAATTAACCAAAGGCTCAGCATGCCCTGCCGGAACCAGATTAGGTCCTGAAGCAATCCTGCAGTTTTGCGGCCAGCTCACAAGATAGCGAGTTGAAGAATGGAGCCCAGGGGCACTGTAATTCACAAACCTGCAGAGTTATGAATGACAGCTATCGTCCAAAGATTTATTGAAGTAAGTCTTCGAACAGGAATTGAAAGTGGGGCAGAATTTCAGGAAAACGATTTCATTGGGTAGACTGGAATTGCACTTAAAGCATAGGAAAAGAGGCATAATGTCCACAATGATGCACTTGGCAAAAAAGGGCGTATGCGTTTTTTCCTGAATATATTCAGGAAAAAATGCATACGCCCTTTTTGGCCAACCAAGCAAGCGTGTAAATGAAATCTGCACTACAATGAAGTCTCACTGCCCCCTTTCAAAAGGGCCATCTGTAACAAGTGTAAAATCCAGAAAGGCAGGACAGGTCATGGAGAACAGGGAGCCTTGTTATGCAGATGGGCGGGATGTAAATTGCCAACAGCCACTCTGGAGAAGTGTATGGTGTTTCCTGAAACACATAGGAAACAAAGCAACACAGCCTATGGCACTTCCACTTATGGTCCTATAGCTTAGGGAAATTAAAATAAAAAACTCACAGCCACCCCAAAGTTTGGGACGGCTCTGTTTACAAGAACCTCGTCTACGGTACAAGTTAAATATCCGAGAAAGCAAAAAATGGATAAAGAAGTTGTGGTACGTACGTACAATGGAATATTACTCAGCAATGAGATCTACGTCATCAGGCCCGTAGCAGCATAATGAGTGGATTCAGGTACGACGATTCTACGAGAAATAAGTCACACAGAAAAAGAAACATCATAAGTTATCACTAATACACGGAACGTAAACTTGTCTACACATGAACTGAATTACAAAACAGAACAGGGTTTCAAATTTAGAAAACCAACTTATGCTTGCTTATGGGGAAAGGTGAGTTGGGGTGCTGGATCAAACCAGAGATGGAAATTAGCACAGATACCGTTCCATAAGCCAAATATATAATAGACAAGACCTACTCCTTGCTCAACGAAATGGACTCAACACCCCATATTCAACTCCTGGGAATATACCTGACAAGAAAAAATCTTAAGACCCATGGATTTATATGTCTCCATAAGGAAATCAAGTGTGTGTACAGTGGCCTAAACGCAGCAGTGAAAATCCGATAAATCCCATTATCAAAATAAATTTCACAAACAAAACACAATGACAGTGAAATAGAGAGCAATTCTTAAATAATTCATTCAGGGCTTGTGATGCAACCTGGATTTACCACATCTACACCCAGAACTGGGTGAGACATAAGCCTGGACACTTCGGGCTGATAGCATTGGTGAGGTTCGGTGAGCAAACGCAGACCCTTTGAAGTCATACTGCATGGTAGCCATTCCATGGGTCCCAACTCTCCAGGTTTAAGGGATTCTTCCTTCAGCTAAAACATGCATGGGAAACCCAGAGTATGGTCCACCGTGTGATTGGGAAACGTTTTCAAATGCATCTCAGGTTTCGTCCCCTGGTACTCGGGTTCACCGTTCGAGACCGTTTACTAACACTCTCCCCACTTGGAGAGTAATTGCCTTTAACCTCCTGTTTGGCACAGTTTGCAAATTCTGCGCAAGATGAACAGGAATAGGGACAACCAATGAGAGACTAGCTGTAGGTGTCTGCACGGGCAAATGGAAAGCTCTTTTCCCACCAGGAAGAGGGATTAACCAAAGGCTCAGCGTGCCCTGCCGGAACCAGATTAGGGCCTGAAGCAATCCTGCGGTTTTGCGGCCAGCTCACAAGAAAGCGAGTTGAAGAAAGGAGCTCAGGGGCACTGTAATTCACAAACCTGCAGAGTTATGAATGACAGCTATCGTCCAAAAATGTATGGAAGTAAGTCTTCGAAGAGGACTTGAAAGCGGGGCAGAATTTCAGGAAATCGATTTCAGGGGGTAGACTGGAATTGCACTTAAAGCATAGGAAAAGAGGCAGAATGTCGACAATGGTGCACTTGGCCAAAAAGGGCGTATGCGTTTTTTCCTGAATATATTCAGGAAAAAACGCATACGCCCTTTTTGGCCAACCAAGCAAGCGTGTAAAGGAAATCTGCAGTACAATGATGTCTCACTACCACCGGTCCAAACGGCCATCAAAAACAAGTGTAAAATCCAGAAAGGCAGGACAGGTCATGGAGAAGAGGGAGCCTTGTTATGCTGATGGGCGGGATGTAAGTTGCCAACAGCCACTCTGGAGAAGTGTATGGTGTTCCCTGAAACACGTAGGAAACAAAGCAACACAGCCTATGGCACTTCCACTTACGGTCCTATAGCTTAGGGAAATTAAATTCAAAAACACACAGCCACCCCAAAGTTTGGGACGGCTCTGTTTACAAGAACCTCGTCTACGGTACAAGTTAAATATCCGAGAAAGCAAAAAATGGATAAAGAAGTTGTGGTACGTACGTACAATGGAATATCACTCAGCAATGAGATCCACGTCATCAGGCCCTTACCGGCATAATGAGTGGATTCAGGTACGATGATTCTACGAGAAATAAGTCACATAGAAAAAGAAACATCATAAGATATCACTAATACACGGAACATAAACTTGGCTACACATGAACTGAATTACAAAACAGAACAGGGTCTCAAATTTAGAAAACCAACTTATGCTTGCTTATGGGGAAAGGTGACCTGGGGTGCTGCATAAAACCAGAGATTGAAATTAGCACAGAAACCGTTCCATAAGGCAAATATATAATAGACATTACCTGCTCCTTGCTCAACGAAATGGACTCAACACCCCATATTCAACGCCTGGGATTATACCTGACAAGTAAGAATCTTAAGACCCATGGATTTATATGTCTCCATAAGGATATCAAGCGTGTGTACAGCGGCCTAAACGCATCAGTGAAAATCCGATAAATCTCATTATCGAAATATATTTCAAAAACAAAACACAATGACAGTGAAATAGAGAACAATTCTTAAATAATTCATTCTGGGCTTGTGATGCAACCTGGATTTACCACATCTACACCCAGAGCTGGGTGAGACATAAGGCTGGACACTTCGGGCTGATAGCATTGGTGAGGTTCGGTGAGCAAACGCAGACCCTTTGAAGTCATACTTCATGGTACCCATTCCATGGGTCCCAACTCTCCAGGTTTAAGGGATTCTTCCTTCAGCTAAAACATGCATGGGAAACCCAGAGTAATGTCCACAATGTGATTGGGAAACGTTTTCAAATGCGTCTCAGGTTTCGACCCCTGGTACTCGGGTTCACCGTTCCAGACGCTTTACTAACACTCTCCCCATTTGGAGAGTCAGTGCCTTTAACCTCCTGTTTGGCACAGTTTGCAATTTCTGCGCAAAATGAACAGCAATAGGGACAACCAATGAGAGACTAGCTGTAGGTGTCTGCACTGGCAAATGGAACGCTCATTTCCCACCAGGAAGAGGGACTAACCAAAGGCTCAGCGTGCCCTGCCGGAACCAGATTAGGGCCTGAAGCAATCCTGCGGTTTTGCGGCCAGCTCACAAGAAAGCGAGTTGAAGAAAGGAGCTCAGGGGCACTGTAATTCACAAACCTGCAGAGTTATGAATGACAGCTATCGTCCAAAATTATATTGAAATAAGTCTTTGAAGAGGACTTGAAAGCGGGGCAGAATTTCAGGAAAACGATTTCAGGGGGTAGACTGGAATTGCACTTAAAGCATAGGAAAAGAGGCCGAATGTCCACAATGATGCACTTGGCCAAAAAGGGCGTATGCGTTTTTTCCTGAATATATTCAGGAAAAAACGCATACGCCCTTTTTGGCCAACCAAGCAAGCGTGTAAAGGAAATCTGCACTACAATGAAGTCTCACTACCCCCTGGTCAAAAGGGCCATCTGAAAAACCTGTAAAATCCAGAAAGGCAGGACAGGTCATGGAGAACAGGGAGCCTTGTTATGCTGGTGGTCGGGATGTAAATTGCCAACAGCCACTCTGGAGAAGTGTATGGGTTTTCCTGAAACACCTAGGAAACAAAGCAACACAGCCTATGGCACTTCCACTTATGATCCTATAGCTTAGGGAAATTAAAATCAAAAACACACAGCCACACCAAAGTTTGGTTCGGCTCTGTTTACAAGAACCTTGTCTACAGTACAAGTAAAATATCCGAGAAATCAAAAAATTTATAAAGAAGTTGTGGTACGCACGTACAATGGAATATCACACAGCAATGAAATCTACGTCATCAGGCCCGTAGCGGCATAATGAGTGGATTCAGGTACGATGATTCTACGAGAAATAAGTCACACAGAAAAAGAAACATCATAAGATATCACTAATACACGGAATGTAAACTTGGCTACACATGAACTGAATTACAAAACAGAACAGGGTCTTAAATTTAGAAAACCAACTTATTCTTACTTATGGGGAATGTTGAGTTGGGGTGCTGCATAAAACCAGAGATTGAAATTAGCATAGATACCGTTCCATAAGCCAAATATATTATAGACTAGACCTACTCCGTGCTCAACGAAATGGACTCAACACCACATATTCAACGCCTGGGAACATACCAGACAAGTAACAATCGTAAATCCCATGGATTTTTATGTCTCCATAAGGAAATCAAGCGTGAGTACACTGGCCTAAAGGCAGCAGTGAAAATTCGATAAATCCCATTATCAAAATAAATTTAAAAAACAAAACACAATGACAGTGAAATAGAGAGCAATTCTTAAATAATTCATTCAGGGCTTGTGATGCAACCTGGATTTACCACATCTGCACCCAGAGCTGGGTGAGACATAAGGCCGGACACTTCGGGCTGATAGCATTGGTGAGGTTCGGTGAGCAAATGCAGACCCGTTGAAGTCATAGTGCCTGGTATCCATTCCATGGGTCCCAACTCTCCAGGTTTAAGGGATTCTTCCTTCAGCTAAAACATGCATGGGAAACCCAGTGTATGGTCCACCGTGTGATTGGGAAACGTTTTCAAATGCATCTCAGTTTTCGTCCCCTGGTACTAGAGTTCAACATTCCAGACCCTTTAATAACACTCTCCCCACTTGGAGAGTCAGTGCCTTTAACCTCTTGTTTCGCACAGTTTGCAGTTTCTGCGCAAGATGAACAGGAATAGGGAGAACCAATTACAGACGAGCTGTGGGTGTCTGCACGGGCAAATGGAACGCTCATTTCCCACCAGGAAGAGGAATTAACCAAAGGCTCAGCGTGCCCTGCTGGAAACAGATTAAGGCCTGAAGCAATTCTGCGGTTTTGCGGCCAGCTCACAAGAAAGCGAGTTGAAGAAAGGAGCTCAGGGGCACTGTAATTCACAAACCTGCAGAGTTCTGAATGACAGCTATCGTCCAAAAATGTACTGAAGTAAGTCTTCGAAGAGGACTTGAAAGCGGGGCAAAATTTCAGGAAATCGATTTCAGGGGGCAGACTGGAATTGCACTTAAATCATAGGAAAAGAGGCAGAATGTCGACAATGATGCACTTGGCCAAAAAGGGCGTATGCGTTTTTTCCTGAATATATTCAGGAAAAAACGCATACGCCCTTTTTGGCCAACCAAGCAAGCCTGTAAAGGAAATCTGCACTACAATGAAGTCTCACTGCCCCCCGGTCAAATGGGCTATCGGAAAAAAGTGTAAAATCCAGAAAGGCAGGACAGGTCATGGAGAACAGGGACCCTTGTTATGCTGATGGGCGGGATGTAAATTGCCCACAGCCACTCTGGAGAAGTGTAGGGTGTTTCCAGAAACATGTAGGAAACAAAGCAACACAGCCTATGGCACTTCCACATATGGTCCTATAGCTTAGGGAAATTAAAATCAAAAACACACAGTGACCGCAAAATTTGGGACGGCTCTGTTTACAAGAACCTTGTCTACAGTACAAGTTAAATATCCGAGAAAGCAAAAACTGGTTTAAGAAGTTGTGGTACTCACGTACAATGGAATAACACTCAGCAATGAAATCTACGTCATCCGGCCTGTAGCGGCATAATGAGTGGATTCAGGCACGATGATTCTACGAGAAATAAGTCACACAGAAAAAGAAACATCATAAGATATCACTAATACACGGAATGTAATCTTGGCTACATATGAACTGAATTACAAAACAGAACAGGGTCTCAAATTTAGAAAACCAACTTATGCTTGCTTATGGGGAAAGGTGAGTTGGGGTGCTGCATAAAACCAGAGATTGATATTAGCACAGATACCGTTCCATAAGCCAAATATATAATAGAAAATACCTACTATTTTCTCAACGAAATGGACTCAACACCCCATATTAAACGCCTGGGAATATACCTGACAATTAAGAATCTTAAAACCCATGGATTTATATGTCTCCATAAGGAAATCATGAGTGTGTACAGCGGCCTAAATGCAGCAGTGAAAATCCGATAAATCCCATTATCAAAATAAATTTCAAAAACAAAACACAATGACAGTGAAATAGAGAGCAATTCTTAAATAATTCTTTCAGGGCTTGTGATGCAACCTGGATTTGCCACATCTACACCCAGAGCTGAGTGAGACATAATGTTGGACACTTCAGGCTGATAGCATTGGTGAGGTTCGGTGAGCAAATGTAGACCCTTTGAAGTCATACAGCATGGTACCCATTCCATGGGTCCCAACTCTCCAGGTTGAAGGGATTCTTCCTTCAGCTAAAACATGCATGGGAAACCCACAGTATGTTGCACTGTGTGACTGGGAAACGTTTTCAAATGCATCTCAGTTTTCCTCCCCTGGTACTCGGGTTCACCATTCCAGAACCTTTACTAACACTCTCCCCACTTGGAGAGTCAGTGCCTTTAACCTCCTGTTTGGCACAGTTTGCAATTTCTGCGCAAGATCATTAGGAATAGGGAGAACCAATGAGAGACTAGCTGTAGGTATCTGCATGGGCAAATTTCACGCTCATTTCCCACCAGGAAGAGGAAATAGCCAAAGGCTCACCATGCCGTGCCGGAACCAGATTAAGGCCTGAAACAATCCTGCGGTTTTGCGGCCAGCTCACAAGAAAGCGAGTTGAAGAAAGGAGCTCAGGGACACTGTAATTCACAAACCTGCAGAGTTATAAATGACAGCTATCGTCCAAAAATATATTGAATTAAGGCTTCAAAGAGGACTTGAATGCGGGGCAGAATTGAAGGAAAATGATTTCAAGGGGTACACTGGAATTGCATTTAAAGCATACGAAAAGAGGGAAAACGTTGACAATGATGCACTTGGCCAAAAAGTGCGTATGCGTTTTTTCCTGAATATATTCAGGAAAAATCGCATACGCCCTTTTTTGCCAACCAAGCAAGCGTGTAAACAAATCTGCGCTACAATGAAGGCTCACTGCCCCCCGGTCAAAAGGGCCATCTGAAAATACTATAAATCCAGAAAGGCAGGACAGGCCATGGAGAAGAGGGAGCCTTGTTATGTTGATGGGCGGTATATAAATTGCCAACTGCCACTCTGGAGAAGTGTATGGTGTTTCCTGAAACACCTAAAAAACAAAGCGATGAACCTTACGACACTTCCACTTATGGTCCTGTAGCTTAGGGACATTAAAATCAAAAACACACATCCACCCCAAAGTTTCGGACGGCTCTATTTACAAGAACCTCGTCTACGGTACTAGATATATATCCCAGAAAGCGAAAAATGGATACAGAAATTGTGTTACGTACGTACAATGGAATATCACTCAGCAATGAAATCTATGTCATCAGGCCCGTAGCGGCATAATGAGTGGATTCAGGTACGACGATTTTACTTGAAATAAGTCACACAGAAAAAGAAATATCATAAGATATCACTAATACAAGGAATTTAAACTTGGCTACACATGAACTGAATTACAAAACAGAACAGGGTCTCAAATTTAGAAAACAAACTTATGCTTGCTTAAGGGGAAATGTGAGTTGGGGTGCTGCATAAAACCAGAGATTGAAATTACCACAGATACCCTTCCATAAGCCAAATATATTAGAGTCAAGGCCTACTCCTTGCTCAACGAAATGGACTCAACACCACATATTCAACGCCTAGGAATATACCTGACTAGTAAGAATCTTACAACCCATGGATTCATATGTCTTCGTAAGAGAATCAAGCGTGTGTACAGCGGCATAAACGCAGCAGTGAAAATCCAATAAATCCCGTTATCAAAATAAATTTCAAAAACAAAACACAATGACAGTGAAATAGAGAGCACTTCTTAAATAATTCATTCAGGGCTTGTGATGCAACCTGGATTTACCACATCTACACCCAGAGCTTGGTGAGACATAAGGCCGGACACTTCGGGCTGATAGTATTGGTGAGGTTCGGTGAGCAAATGCAGACCCTTTGAAGTCATACTGCATGGTACCCATTACATGGGTCCCAACTCTCCAGGTTTAAGGGATTCTTCCTTCAGCTAAAACATGCATGGGAAACCCAGAGTATGGTCCACTGTGTGACCGGTAAACATTTTTAAATGAATCTCAGTTTTCGTCCTCTGCTACTTGGGTTCACCATTCCGGAACCTTTACTAACACTCTCCCCACTTGGAGAGTCAGTGCCTTTAACCTCCTGTTTGGCACAGTTTGCAATTTCTGCGCAAGATGAACAGGAATAGGAAGAACCAATGAGAGACTAGCTGTAGGTACATGCATGGGCAAATTTAACACTCATTTCCCACTAGGAAGAGGAAATAGCCAAAGGCTCAGCATGATGTGCCGGAACCAGATTAGGTCCTGAAGCAATCCTGCGGTTTTGCGGCCAGCTCACAAGAAAGCGAGTTGAAGAAAGGAGCTCAGCGCCACTGCCATTCACAAATCTGCAGAGTTATGAATGACAGCTATCGTCCAAAAATATCTGAAGTAAGGCTGCGAAGAGGACTTGAAACCAGGGCAGAATTCCAGGAATACGATTTCAGGAGGTAAACGGGAAGTCCTTTGAAAGCATAGTAAAAGAGGCAGAACCTCGACAATGATGCCCTTGGTGAAAAGGGCATATGCGGTTTTTCCAGGGCCCTCATTAAAGAGGGTAGGAGGCTCCCAGCATGCTTCAGTGGCCAACAGAGGGCCCACGTCGCCAATGCGACATGAGCCAACCAGGCAGGAGTGACCTCACATCAGAGGGCCCACCTCACATAAGGGTAATGTACCCAGCCAGGATCAGACTCTCACCAGAGTGCCCACATCAGCTAGGGGCTGGGAACCAGGCAGGAGTGTCCTCACACCCGTGGGGCCACATCATCGAAAGTTGAGGTACCCAACACAGGTTGTCTCAAACCAGAGAACCCACATCACCATGGGTCTCGGATCGAGTCAGGCAGGAGTAGCCTCACAACACAGGGCCAATAGAATAAATAAGCTGAGGAATCCTGCAGTGAGAACCGCCCAGCAGGTGGCCCAGAGCACTGAGTTTATGCGATCCAGGCCGCAGTGAACTCACAGCAGACGTCCCACATCATGAAACTGAGCAACCCAGCCGTTGGGACCTCAGAGCAGAAGACCCACATTCCCATGGGGTTGGGAACATGGCACGAGTGTCCTCACACCACTTAGCACGTATCAGAAAATGTGGGTATCCAGCAGTTAGGGCCTGACGCCAGAGGGCCCTCATCACTGAGGGGAGGAAGCTCCCAGCAGGCTCCAACTGACGCAAGAGGGCTGATGTTGCCAAGGCGGGGTGTGCCAGCCAGGCAGGAGTGACCTCACAGTAGAGGGCCCACCTCACAGAAGGGTGAGGAACCCAGCCAGGATCACACTCTCACCAGAGGACCCACATCACCAAGGGGATAGGAACCAGGCAGGAGTGTCCTCACACCAGTGGGGCCACATCATCGAAAGGTGAGGGACCCAGCACACGTAGCCTCAAACCAGAGGACACACATCACCATGGGGCCTGGAGTGAAGCAGGCAGGAGGAGTCTCAAAACAGAGGGCCCATAGAAGAAAAAAGGTGAGGAATCCCTCAGTTGGAACCTCCCTGCAGTCGGCCAGCAGCAGCGAGGCTATGGGATCCAGGCCGGAGTGAACTCACAGCAGAGGGCCCTCATCATGAAACTGAGCAACCCACCGTTGGGACCTCAGAGCAGAAGGCCCACATTCCCATGGGGTTGGGAACCTGGCAGGAGTGTACTCGCACCACAGGGTGCACATCAGAATATTTTGGGAGCTCAGGAGTTAGGGCCTGACGCCAGCGGTCCCTCATTACCGAGGGGAGGAGACTCCCAGCAGGCACCAACTCCCAACTGAGGGCCCATGTCACCAAGGTGACGTGTGACAGTCACGCAGGAGTGACCTCACAGCAGAGGGCCGACCTCACAGAAGGGTGAGGAACCCAGCCAGGATAAGACTCTCACCAGAAAACCCACATCACCAAGGGGATCGGAACAAGGCAGGAGTGTCCTCATACCAGTGGGGCCACATTATAGAAAGGTGAGGAGCCCAACACATGTGGCCTAAACCAGAGGACCCACATTTCCAAGGTGCTCCGAGTGAGGCAGGCAGGAGTAGCCTAACAACACAGAAGCCACAGAATAAAAAATGTGAGGAATCCAGCAGTTTGAACCTCCCAGCAGGTGGCCCAGATCACGGAGTCTATGGGATCCAGGCCACAGTGAACTCACAGCAGAGGGCCCACATCATGAAACTGTGAGCAACCCAGCCAGTGGGACCTCAGAGGAGAAGGCCCACATCCCCATGGGGATGGGAACCTCGCAGGAGTGTCCTCGCACAACTTAGAACATATCAGAAAATGTGGGAACCCAGCAGTTAGGGCCTGACGCCAGAGGGCCCTCATCACCGAGGAGAGGAGGCTACCAGCAGGCTCCAAATGCCACCAGAAGGCCGACGTCACCAAGGCAACGGGAGCAAGCCAGGCAGGAGTTACCTCACAGCAGAGGGCCCACCTCACAGAAGTGTGAGGAGCCCAACCAGGATCAGACTCTAACCAGAGCGCCCACATCACCAAGGCGATGGAAACCAGGCAGGAGTGTCCTCACACCAGTGGGGCCACATCAGCGAAAGGTGAGGAACACAGCACATGTGGCCTCAAACAAGGGGACACACATCACGAAAGGGCTGGGAGTGAGGCATGCAGGAGGAGACTCACAACAGAGCGCCCATAGAATAAAAAAGGTGAGGAACCCCACAGTTGGAAGCTCCAAGCAGGTGGCCCAGAGCACCGAGGCTATGGGATCCATGCCGGAGTGAACTCACAGTAGACGGCGCACATTCTGACACTGTGAGCAACCCAGCCGTTGGGACCTCAGAGCAGAAAGCCCACATCCCCATGGGGCTGGGACCCTGGCAGGAGTGTACTCGCATGACAGGGTGCACATCAGAAAATTTTGGGATCCCATGAGTTAGGGCCTGACGCCAGAGGGTCCTCATTACCGAGGGGAGGAGACTCCCAGCAGGCACCAACTCCCAACTGAGGGCGCACATCGCCAAGGTGACGTGTGCCAGGCAGGCAGGAGTGACCTCACAGCAGAGGGCCCACCTCCCAGAAGTGTGAGGAATCCAGCCAGGATCAGACTCTCACCAGAGGGCCCCCATCACCAAGGGGGTGGGAACCAGGCAGGAGTGTCCTCACACCAGTGGGGCCACATCAATAAAGGTGAGGAAACCAGCACAGGTGGCCTCAAACCAGAGGACCTACATCACAAAGGGGCTGGGAGTGAGTTAGGAAGGAGGAGCATGAAAACACAGGACCCAAAGAATAGAAAAGGTAAGGAATCCAGCAGTAGGAACCTCCCAGCAGACGGCTCAGAGCACAAAGTCTATGGGATCTAGAACTGAGTGAACTAACACCAGAGAGCCAACATCATGAAACGGTGAACAACACAGGTGTTGGGACCTTAGAGCAAAAGGCCCACATACCCATGGGGATGGGAACCTGGCAGGAGTGCCCTCGCACCACTTAGCATGTATCAGAAAATGTGGGAACCCAGTAGTTAGGGCCTGATGCCAGAGGGCCTCATCACCGAGGGGAGGAGGCTCCCAGCATGCTCCAACTGCCACCAGAGGGCCGACGTTGCCAAGGCGGGGTGTGCCAGCCAGGCAAGAATGACCTCAGAGAAGAGGGCCCACCTCACAGAAGTGTGAGGAACCCAACCAGGATCAGACTCTCGCCGGAGGCACCACATCACCAAGGGGATGGGAAGCAGGCAGGAGTGTCCTCACACCAGTGGGGCCACATCATCAAAAGATGAGGAACCCATCACATGTGGCCTCAAACCAGAGGACACACATCACCAAGGGGCTAGGAGTGAGGCAGGTGTCTGGAGGGGCACATTTAACTCTAATTTCCCACCAGGAAGAGGAATTAGCCAAAGGCTCAGAGTGCCGTGCCACACCCTGATTACGGCCTTAAGCAAACCTGCGGTTTTGTGGCCAGCTTTCAAGGAAGCGAGTTAAGAAAGGAAATCACGGGCGCTGTAATTCACAAACCTGCAGAGTTATAAATGACAGCTATTGGCAAAAATATATGGAAGTAAGTCTGCAAAGAGGACTTGAAAACGAGGCAGAATTGCAGGAATCATATATCAGGAGGTAGATTGGAATTGCGTTTAAAGCATGTGAAAAGCGGCAGATCTTTGACAGTGATGCACTTGGACAAAAAGTGCGTATACATTTTTTCCTGAATATATTCAGAAAAAACGCATATGCCCTTTTTGGCCAACCAAGCACTCCAGCAATGGAAATCCGCACTACAATGAAGTCTCATTTCCCATTCGTCAAAAGGGCCATCTGAAAAATGTGTAAAAGCCAGAAACACAGGACAGGCCATGGAGAACAGGGAGCCTTGTTATGCTGATGGGCGGGATGTAAACTGCCAACAGACACTCTGGAGATGTTTATGGTGTATCCTGAAACATCTGAAAAACAAAGCTACAGAGCCTAGGGCACTTCCACTTTTGGCCCTATAGCTTAGGAAATTTAAAATCAACAAGACACAGCCAACACAAAATTTAGGGCTGCTGTGTTTACAAGAACCTCGAGTCCAGTACAAATTAAATATCCCAGAAAGAAAAAAATGGATAAAGAAGTTGTGCTACCTACGTACAACGGAATATCACTCAGCAATGAAATCAATGTCATCAGGCCTGTAGCAGCAAATTGAGTGGATTTAGGTATGATGATTCTAAGAGAAATATGTCACACACAGAAAGATAATTATTATAAGATATCACTAATAGAGGGAGTGTAAACTTGGCTACACATAAACTAAATTACAAAACCGAACAGAGTCTCACATTTAGATAAAAATCTTATGCTTCCTTAAGGGGAAAGTTGAGTTGGGGTGCTGTATAAAACCAGAGACTGAAATTAACACACATACCGTTCCATAAGCCAATATGTAATAGACAAGACCTACTCTTTGCTCAACGAAATAGACTCCTCCATGGTGTATCACCTCACACCTGTTAGAATGGGCATCATCAGAAAATCTACAAACAACAAATGTTGGAATGGGTGTGGAGATAAGGAACCCTCTTCCACTATTGTTGGGAATGTAAATTGATACAGTCACTGTGGAGAACATTATGGAGTTTCTTATAAAACTAAGAATAGAATTACCATATGATACAGCAATCCCACTACTGGGCATATACCCAGACAAAACCATAAATCAAAAAGAGACATTCACCGCAATGTTCATTGCATCACTATTTACAATATCCAGGTAATGGAAGCAACCTAAATGCCCACAGACAGACGAATGCATCAAGATGTGGTACAAGTATAAAATGGAATATTACTAAGCCATATAAAGGAATGAAATTGGGTCATTTGTAGAGACGTTGATGGATCTAGAGACTGTCATACAGAGTGAAGTAAGTCAGAAAGAGAAAAACAAATCTTGTCTATTAATGCATATATGTGGAACCTAGAAAAATTGTACAGATGAACCGTTTTGCAAGGCAGAAATAGAGCAACAGATGTAGACAACAAACGTATGGACACCAAGGGGGGAAAGCTGTTGGGGGTGGTGGTGGGAGGAGTTGAAATATTGGGATTGGCATGTATACATTTATATGTATAAAAGAGATAACCAAAAAGAATCTGCTTTATAAAAAAATAAAATAAAATTCAAAGTTAAAAAAATAAAATTAAAAATATTAAAACAGAAAAAATATTCTTCCCTTCACATACATATATTTATATGAATAAATTATTTCCATGCTTATATCTGTAAATACAAAAAAGAGGAATAAAATCTACCTTGAACCAAAAATGAAAAAAAGAAAAAAAAACAGAACCCACAAGTTACACAGAGGAAAACTGTATCAGGGCACTTGCTCCAGTTGTAAACAATTCTGAAGTTGGTCAGTGGTGGGGAATCATCTCCCATTCAGCCAGCAGGCCCCACGCAACAAGCGTCCTCATTGCAAACCTGGGGGACCGTGCCGCGGCATCTGTGAGTAAACGTGGGCCGAGCCCCAGGCCAGCTGCTGCTGAAATGTTCCCACCCTTCCCAGGTAAAACACCTGAATATGTACAAGGACTTGAAAGCCTAGAGGAAGGGCCATGGAGCCACATGAGCAACAGCATGCCAGCCGACTTGGTGCCTGCAGGCCAGCCAGGATGGTCCTGGCCCTGGTTGCTCTTCTGGAAGCTTTCCATTTCTCTGCCTGAGATACCCCTTCTGTCCCGGCCCCCACTGCTTTCTTCCTTCCTCACCTCTGCCCAGGGAGAAATTCCAGCGGCAGATATGGGTGACACATCCTCTTCTTTAGCAGGTGGCATCTTGGCAACTGCTGCAGAAAGTCCAGCAGAGCCCCACTCACACTGGGCCACCCACAAAGCCGTGGCCTCTCACTCCCTCCCACCAGTCCAGCCCCAAGACTGCTGACTGGGCAGAGAAAATGGCGTCAGGCACAGCTGCAGGGGCTCTTGCTGCCTGGAGCGGTGTTTATATTGATCTGAACCCAGGCACACCTGGGGAGGACTGGCCGGCATGGTCAGGCTTCCCAGGCCAGCCAATAATCACCCCTCAGGGGCTCACAGTTGCAGAAAATGGAACTTGCTGAATCGGCCAGGTCCAAGGAACAGGTGTGGGCTCCTGAGAGTCAGGATAGACAAGGGGCTGCAGCTCTGGCTTGTTTTCTAATTATATTATCTGGCCCATGAGTGGGAGACAACTTCAAGAAAACCCTCTCCTAATGAGAGGAACCCAGGAGTCAGGGAGAGGAGGGGTGGCTGGTGGGTGGAGGCAGAGGCCTGGTGCCCCGGGTACAGTGGAAGTCTCTGGAAGACCAGGTGGAGGGAGGCCAAACAGAGTGATGCCCAGGGTCACAGACCTGTTGGGGCTGCTGTTTGTTAGTTCAAGTCCTGCTCTGAGGTTCTCTGTGTCAGATCTGAGTGACAGGTGAGCTGGGAGTGCTCTGCAATGAGGGCGATGTGCAGGGTTCCTGTGTGCCCAGCCCTGCCACGGTAACGGCAAGGGTAGCTCTGT
This sequence comes from Delphinapterus leucas, assembly GCF_059928025.1. Classification (NCBI taxonomy): domain Eukaryota; kingdom Metazoa; phylum Chordata; class Mammalia; order Artiodactyla; family Monodontidae; genus Delphinapterus; species Delphinapterus leucas. The sequence continues at coordinate 23,484,853 of NW_028322232.1, read as the reverse complement.
ATACTGGGAGGGGCCTGACCACGAGAACCCCGTGGTCTGGGGTGGGGGTAGGGTACCTGCGCAGGTGATCTCCATATCCTGGGATTGGCCTGACCTCGAGAGCCCCACGGGCTGCTGGAGTCCTGGTAAATGATGTCAGGACAGTCAGTGAAACCACTGAGGATGTACCTCCAGTATTTCCTAAATTCTACACCCTGCTGGTCATTCTACCAACCACCAGGACATGGTATTCTGTATTAGTCTTCAATGATGCCTTCTTTTGTATTCTATTATTCCCAGAGTCACAAGAAATTTGGCTTGTGAGTGGCAGGACTCAACATACAACTAAAACAATACTTCTGGGCCGTCTTGTCCCAAGGGTTCAAAAATTCCCACACCATCTTTGGGGAAAGCTCAGCTAAAGAACTAAAAGTTCTACCTCTGGAAAAGGAAACACTCCTTCAATTTGCAGATGACATTCTGATCGACAGCCCTACTAAGGAGACCTCTGAACTACCAAGCCAATAAAGGATACAGGTTGTCCAAGAAAAAGCTCAAATATCACAGACTACGGTGACCTGCCTGGGCTTCATTCTCACAGAAGGTCGGAAAAGCCCATCCCAGGAAAGGGAAGAAACAATTTACAGCCTTACCCATATCTAAAACTAGAAGACAGCTTAGGGGTTCCTGGGGAGGCCAGGGTTTGCTGCTTCTGGATCCCTAACTACAGTCTACTAGCTGGGCCTCTATATGAAACACTGAAAGGAAAAGATGATTATCCTTTTGAATAGAATCCAGAAGTGGCCTTTCAAGAATGGAAAGAGCAGTCAATTCAGACCCTTGCCCTGGAACTCCCTAATTTAGCTAAACCCTTTGATCTTTACATTCCTGGTGAAAAGTGAATCGCCATTGGAGTATTAGTGCAAAACCTGGGACCACTTGAAATGGAACAATGCAAGAATGCCATCCAGGTAGGATAAACTACAGTCACCAAGGGGCTTGGCCCACTGCCACATCTGGCCAAGATACTGGCGGTATCTAAAAACCTGGAAATCAGCAGCCCAAAAGGCCACCTCCCTCCTAAGGGAAAAGGACCCCACGTGGTGATCCTAACCCCCAACCATGCCCTGACGTTGCAGGGTTTGCTCCGTGGGCACACTGACCTCGAGTGAGGAGGCCCTCCAACTCCAACCTCCAGAGAGATAACCGGGGGCAACGGGGCACCATGACGACTCATGTGACCATCACTTGACCTGGAGTTTCTCTCATAAAACAACAAGAGTGTGTCCCAAAAGAGTAGACTACTGCTTGCAGGACTTACTGCACCCAGAGCGGACCTAATAATCTTGGCGGGGGAACCGTATATCACGCTGTCACCATAGAAAAGCCTACAGACACTGTGATAATGGTGGCCAATAAGACCGGCTGGACTCCTGTTTACTTCAAAAGGCTGTTGACTCAGTGGCCATCATGGTCCTTCATCACCAGTGACCCTGGACTGTCTGGGAGTTGAGTGGACAGGGTCCTGACACCTGGTGCTGTTTTTACGTTAATTCAGCGGCCTAATTGAAGAAAGCGCAGACTACTGTTCAGAGCATCTAGGCTGGCAGAAACGGCCAGCCTAAGGTGGCCGAACAAATGTGGGGCGGGGTGAAACTGGACCTCACAGCGTCACTGCACATCTCCTTTCTGGACCCTTAAAGGTCATTAGAATCTATAACACTTCCAATACTGGTGCTCAGGCGGACGAGCAGGGAGGCAGGAGGCCTGGGGACAATCAACGTCACCTGGAGGCTGCTGGGGAGAAGTTCTGACCCTCGCTCACGGGTATGAGCGCTCCTAACTCAGCACTCAGCAGTTACAGAAGAAGGGTCTGCACCCTCAGCACTCCAAGAATGAGGAAGGGGACAAAAGGCAGAAGAGGGGTTTGTCCCAGGCAAAGCCCCTTAAAAATCCCTGGGAGATAAAAATAGAATCTGGGCAATAAAATAAAGTCTAACCTTTTTTATCCTTTGTGCTTTGTCTAATTTCACATGCTCCTAGGGTCCTGCATACAGAGGTTCCACACCCGGCACTTCAGACCAGATTTCCTAGTGCAGAATGGCTGTGTCGACACCTCAGCTCCTGGGGCACAGTCAACACTCCGTGATATAGAGCCTGAGCTGCAGCCAACTCTGACAGGATCTCTACACAGCAGCCCAGCCCACAGCCCACGGGGTAGCACATGCTCTCACCTCTCCATTCTCTGATCAAAATATAAAGTTTCCTTTGCTTCTGAACCAAACTCAGTCTTGATCTGTTGGCTCCAATGACACTGGGCAGGGGGACACTTGTTGGGGTCCACTCTGGAGGATCAGTAACAGAAATTGAGAACATTGTAACTTCAATGAACAGATGTGTGAGCCAAACTGTAATTAACATAGAACAGTGTATAAGGCTCGGGTAAAATAAGATGTTTCTAACACTTCCATTTGATATTTCCATCACTTTATTATAAGCAAGTTCAGTGAAAAGGTTTGTCTTATTTGTCAGGTCAATATAAGAGAAACGAAGTGATTTCTTTCCAAGGATGTACATCTAATAATCTTGGTTAAAGCTTCAATCTTGTTTTAAATGCTTTTCCATTGAAAATCGTGCCTCTCTTTCAGCTCCCCCATTTCTGAGAAGTATAAAGTCTTATAATTTATTATTTCCAAAGGGGAAAGGTAAGAGGAGGGATAAATTAACAGTTTTGGATTAACACATACACACTGCTATGTATAAAATCGATCATCAACAAGGAACTGCTGTATAGCACAGGGAACTACACTCAATATTTTGCAATAACCTATAAGGGGAAATAATCTGAAAAAGAATAGATATTTTTATTGACATCATCTATTAATGACAGTTAAAATGGAACCTAAGGGAAGCCGGTGGTGAGTGCTTCTGATCCTGAAGACTTCAATCATCTAAAGTTTGGACTCTGCCTACTTCCCAAGGCCCTTAATGAACATATGTGTAGCCGTAGCTTAAAAAATTCCCCAGTTTGGGTTGCGGAGAGACACTGATTTTGAAAAAGCCCTGGTGTTCTCCTCACATGAATGGGACCCTTCCTACAGCTAAAGCATGCCTGTCACACCCAGAGGATGGTATACCGTCTGATTGGGAAGAGTTTGGATAAGGCATCTCATCTCCTCATCTCCTGGTGCTCGGGTTCACCCCTCCAGCGTCTTTACTAACAGTCTCCCCACTTGGAGATGTCAGCACTGTCAACATCCTGTTGCAGACAGTTTGGAATTTGTCCAGATGATGAAGCAGAAGGAGGAGGAACAATGAGAGACAAGTCCTAGGGTTTCGGACAGGCACATGTCACTCTAATTTCCAATCAGGAAGACGAATTGACCAAAGGCTAGGGTTGCCCATGGAAACAGAATAGGGCTTGAGGAAATCCCGCTGCTTTGTGGCCAGTTCCCATAAACACAAGTTGAAAAATGGAGCTCAGTGGCACTAAAATTCACGAAACTGCAGAGTTGAAAATATCTATCACTGAAAAATGTCCTGAGGAAAGTCAGAGAAAAGGACTTGTAAGCAACGGAGAATGGCAGGAAATGGATTGGAAGAGGTAGAAAGGACTCGCCATTAAGCACAAGAAAAGGGGCTGAACATTGCCAACATTGCTGTTGGCCAAAAAGTGTGTATGCGTCTTTTTCTGTATATATTCAAGAAAAGGGCATACACGTTTTTAGCCAACCAAACAGGTGGGCACTGGAAATCAGTACTACAAAACATGTCACTTCGCATCAGTCAGAAGAGCCGTCCTCATAAAGTGTAAACACCAGAAATGCAGGACAGGGCAAGGAGAAAAGGGAGCCCTGTGAGGCTTATACTGGAAATGTATATTACCAACGGTCACTCTGGAGAAGTGTATTGTGTTTACTAAAGCATCTAAAAGATGAGCTACAGAGCACAGGGCACTTGCACTCATGGACGTATATCTTGGGAAAAACAAAAATCGAGAGGACACAGGCACCCCAATGTATACCGCCTCACTGTTTAAAAGATCCTCGAATAGGATATAACTTAAATGTCTCTGGAGGGAAAAAATAGATACAGATGTGGTGCTCATGTAGAGTGGAATATGACTCAGCCTGGAAATCAATGCAATATGGCCACTTGTAACAACTCCAGAGGAGTTACATATGATCATTCAAAGTCACAGAATTCAAAAAGTAAAAGACATACTATATCACTAATACATGGAATGTAAACTTGGCTACACATGAACTGAATTACAAAACAGAACAGGTTCTCATATTTAGAAAACCAACTTATTCTTGCTTAAGGATAAAGGTGAGTTGGGGTGCTGCATGAAACCAGAGATTGAAATTAGCACAGATACTATTCCATAAGACAAATATGTAATAGTCAAGACCTACTGTTTGCTCAACAAAATGGACTCAACACCACATATTCAACGCCTAGGAATATACCGACTAGTAAGAATATTCAAACCCATGGGTTTATATGTCTCCGAAAGAGAATCAAGCGTGTGTACAGCGGCATGAACACAGCAGTGAAAATACGATAAATCCCATTATCAAAATAAATTACAGAAACAAAACACAATGACAGTGAAATAGAGAGCAATTCTTAAATAATTCATTCAGGGTCTGTGATGCAACCTGGATTTACCATATCTACACCTAGAGATGAGTGAGACATAAGGCTGGACACCAGGCTGATAGCACTGGTGAGGTTCGGTGAGCAAATGCAGACCCCTTGAAGTACCCATTCCATGGGTCCCAACTCTCCAGGTTTAAGGGATTCTTCCTTCAGCTAAAACATGATTTTGAAACCCGCAGTATGGTGCACCATGTGACCGAGAAACGTTTTCCAATGCATCTCAGATTTCGTCCCCTTTTACACGGGTTCAACATTCCAGACGCTTTACTAACACTCTCCCCACTTGGAGAGTCAGTGCCTTTAACCTCCTGTTTGGCACAGTTTGCAATTTCTGTGCAAGATGAACAGGAATAGGGAGAATCAATGAGAGACTAGCTGTAGGTGTCTGCACGGGCAAATGGAACGCCCATTTCCCACCAGGAAGAGGAATTAACCAAAGGCTCAGCGTGCCCTGCCGGAAACAGATTAGGGCCTGAAGCAATCCTGCGGTTTTGCGGCCAGCTCACAAGAAAGCGAGTTGAAGAAAGGAGCTCAGGGGCACTGTAATTCACAAACTTGCAGAGATATGAATGACAGCTGTCGTCCAAAAATGTATTGAAGTAAGTCTTCGAAGAGGACTTGAAAACGGGGCAGAATTTCCGGAAAACGGTTTCAGGGGGTAGACTGGAATTGCACTTAAAACATATGAAAAGAGGAAGAATGTCGACAATGATGCACTTGGCCAAAAAGGGCGTATGCGTTTTTTCATGAATATATTCAGGAAAAAATGCATACGGCCTTTTTGGCCAACCAAGCAAGCGTGCAAAGGAAATCGGCACTACAATGAAGCCTCAGTGCCCCCCGGTCAAATGGCCATCTGAAAAAAGGGTAAAATCCAGAAAGGCAGGACAGGTCATGGAGAACAGCGAGCCTTGTTATGCTGATGGGCGGGATGTAAATTGCCAAAAGACACTCTGGAGAAGTGTATGGTGTTTCCTGAAACACGTAGGAAACAAAGCAACACAGCCTATGGCACTTCCACTTATGGTCCTATAGCTTAGGGAAATTAAAATCAAAAAGACAGAGCCACCCCAAAGTTTGGGACGGCTCTGTTTACAAAAACCTCGTCTACGGTGCAAGTTAAATATCCGAGAAAGCAAAAAATGGATAAAGAAGTTGTGGTACATACATACAATGTAATATCACTCAGCAATGAAATCTACATCATTAGGCCCGTAGCGGCATAATGAGTGAATTCAGACGCGATGATTCTACGAGAAATAAGTCACACAGTAAAAGAAACATCATAAGATATCACTAATACACGGAATGTAAACTAGGCTACACACGAACTGAATTACAAAACAGAACAGGGTCTCAAATTTAGAAAACCAACTTATGCTTGCTTATGGGGAAAGGTGAGTTGGGGTGCTGCATAAAACCAGAGATTGAAATTAGCACAGATATCGTTCCATAAGCCAAATATATAATAGACAAGACCTACTCCTTGCTCAACGAAATGGACTCAACACCTCATATTCAACACCTGGGAATATACCTGACAAGTAAGAATCTTAAAACCCATGGATTTATATGTCTCCATAAGGAAATCAAGAGTGTGTACAACGGCATAAACGCAGCAGTGAAAATCCGAAAAATCCCATTATCAAAATAAATTTCACAAACAAAACACAATGACAGTGAAATAGAGAACAATTCTTAAATCATTCATTCAGGGCTTGTGATGCAACCTGGATTTCCCACATCTACACCCAGAGCTGGGTGAGACATAAGGCTGGACACTTCGGGCTGGTAGCATTGGTGAGGTTCTGTGAGCAAACGCAGACCCTTTGAAGTCATACTGCATGGTACCCATTCCATGGGTCCCAACTCTCCAGGTTTAAGGGATTCTTCCTTCAGCTAAAACATGCATGGGAAACCCAGAGTATGGTCCACCGTGTGATTGGGAAACGTTTTCAAATGCATCTCAGTTTTTGAACCCTGGTACTCGGGTTCACCGTTCCAGACGCTTTACTCACACTCTCCCCACTTGGAGAGTCACTGCCTTTAACCTCCTGTTTGGCACAGTTTGCAATTTCCGTGCAAGATGAACAGGAATAGGGAGAACTAATGAGAGACTAGCTGTAGGTGTCTGCACGGGCAAATGGAACGCCCATTTCCCACCAGGAAGAGGAATTAACAAAAGGCTCAGCGTGCCCTGCCGGAAACAGATTAGGGCCTGAAACAATCCTGCGGTTTTGCGGCCAGCTCACAAGAAAGCGAGTTGAAGAAAGGAGCTCAGGGGCACAGTAATTCACAAACCTGTAGAGGTATGAATGACAGCTATCGTCCAAATATGTATTGAAGTAAGTCTTCGAAGAGGACTTGAAAGCGATGCAGAATTTCGGGAAAAATATTTCACGGTGTAGACTGGAGTTGCACTTAAAGCATAGGAAAAGAGGCAGAATGTCGACAATGATGCACTTGGCCAAAAAGGGCATATGCTTTTTTTCTTGAATATATTCAGGAAAAAACGCATAGGCCCTTTTTCGCCAACCAAGCAACCGTGTAAAAGAAATCTGCACTACAATGAAGTCTCACTGCCCCCCGGTCAAAAGGGCCATCTGAAAAAAGTGTAAAATCCAGAAAGGCAGGACAGGTCATGGAGAACAGGGAGCCTTGTTATGCTGATGGGCGGGATGTAAATTGCCAACAGCCACTCTGGAGAAGTGTATGGTGTTTCCTGAAACACGTAGGAAACAAAGCAACACAGCCTATGGCACTTCCACTTATGGTCCTATAGCTTAGGGAAATTAAAATCAAAAACACACAGCCACCCCAAAGTTTGGGACGGCTCTGTTTACAAGAACCTCGTCTACGGTACAAGTTAAATATCCGAGAAAGCAAAAAATGGATAAAGAAGTTGTGGTACGTACGTACAATGGAATATCACTCAGCAATGAAATCTACGTCATCAGGCCCGTAGCGGCATAATGAGTGGATTCAGGTACGATGATTCTACGAGAAATAAGTCACACAGAAAAAGAAACATCATAAGATATCACTAATACACGGAATGTAAACTTGGCTACACATGAACTGAATTACAAAACAGAACAGGGTCTCAAATTTAGAAAACCAACTTATGCTTGCTTATGGGGAAAGGTGAGTTGGGGTGCTGCATAAAACCAGAGATTGAAATTAGCACAGATACCGTTCCATAAGCCAAATATATAATAGAAAAGACCTACTCCTTGCTCAACGAAATGGACTCAACACCCCATATTCAACGCCTGGGAATATACCTGACAAGTAAGAATCTTAAAACCCATGGATTTATATGTCTCCATAAGGAAATCAAGCGTGTGTACAGCGGCCTAAACGCAGCAGTGAAAATCCGATAAATCCCATTATCAAAATAAATTTCAAAAACAAAACACAATGACAGTGAAATAGAGAGCAATTCTTAAATAATTCATTCAGGGCTTGTGATGCAACCTGGATTTACCACATCTACACCCAGAGCTGGGTGAGACATAAGGCTGGACACTTCGGGCTGATAGCATTGGTGAGGTTCGGTGAGCAAACGCAGACCCTTTGAAGTCATACTGCATGGTACCCATTCCATGGGTCCCAACTCTCCAGGTTTAAGGGATTCTTCCTTCAGCTAAAACATGCATGGGAAACCCAGAGTATGGTCCACCGTGTGATTGGGAAACGTTTTCAAATGCATCTCATGTTTCGTTACCTGGTACTCGGGTGCACCGTTCCAGACACTTTACTAACTATCTCTCCACTTGGAGAGTCAGTGCCTTTAAGCTCCTGTTTGGCACAGTTTGCAAATTGTGCGCAAGATGAACAGGAATAGGGAGAAGCAATGAGAGACTAGCTGTAGGTATCTGCACGGGCAAATGGAAGGCTCATTTTCCACCAGGAAGAGGAATTAAACAAAGGGCCGCGTGCGCTGCCGGAACCAGATTAGGGCCTGAAGCAATCCTGCGCTTTTGCGGCCAGCTCACAAGAAAGCGAGTTGAAGAAAGGAGCTCAGGGGCACTGTAATTCACAAACCTGCAGAGTTATGAAATACAGCTATCGTCCAAAAATGTATTGAAGTAAGTCTTCGAAGAGGACTTGAAAGCGGGGCAGAATTTCAGGAAAACGATTTCAGGGGGTAGACTGGAATTGCACTTAAAGCATAGGAAAAGAGGCAGAATGTCGACAATGATGCACTTGGCCAAAAAGGGCGTATGCGTTTTTTCCTGAATATATTCAGGAAAAAACGCATACGCCATTTTTGGCCAACCAAGCAAGCGTGTAAAGGAAATCTGCACTACAATGAAGTCTCAATGCCCCCCGGTCAAAAGGGCCATCTGCAAAAAGTGCAAAATCCAGAAAGGCAGGACAGGTCATGGAGAACAGGGAGCCTTGTTACGCTGGTGGGCGGGATATAAATTGCCAACAGCCACTCTGGAGAAGTGTATGGTGTTTCCTGAAAAACGTAGGAAACAAAGCAACACAGCCTATGGCACTTTCACTTATGGTCCTATAGCTTAGGGAAATTAAAATCAAAAACACACAGCCACCCCAAAGTTTGGTACGGCTCTGTTTACAAGAACCTCTTCTACGGTACTAGTTAAATATCCGAGAAAGCAAAAAATGGATAAAGAAGTTGTGGTACGCACGTACAATGGAATATCACTCAGCAATGAAATCTACGTCATCAGGCCCGTAGCGGCATCATGAGTGGATTCATGTATGATGATTCTACGAGAAAGAAGTCACACAGAAAAAGAAACATCATAAGATATCACTAATACACGGAATGTAATCTTGGCTACACATGAACTGAAATACAAAACAGAACAGGGTCTCAAATTTAGAAAACCAACTTATGCTTGCTTATGGGGAAAGGTGAGTTGGTGTGCTGCATAAAACCAGAGATTGAAATTTGCACTGCAACCGTTCCATAAGCCAAATATATAATAGACAAACCTACTACTTGCTCAACGAAATGGACACAACACCACATATTCAACGCCTGGGAAGATACCTGACAAGTAAGAATCTTAAAACCCATGGACTTATATGTCTCCATAAGGAAATCAAGCGTGTGTACAGTGGCCTAAACGCAGCAGTGAAAATCCGATAAATCCCATTATCAAAATACATTTCAAAAACAAAACGCAATGACAGTGAAATAGAGAGCAATTCTTAAATAATTCATTCAGGGCTTGTGATGCAACCTGGATTTACCACATCTACACCCAGAGCTGGGTGAGACATAAGGCTGGACACTTCGGGCTGAGAGCATTGGTGAGTTTCGGTGAGCAAATGCAGACCCTTTGAAGTCATACTGCATGGTACCCATTCCATGGGTCCCAAATCTCCAGGTTTAAGGGATTCTTCCTTCAGCTAAACCATGCATGGGAAACACAGAGTATGGTCGACTGTGTGATTGGGAAACGTTTTCAAATGCATCTCAGTTTTCATCCCCTGGTACTCGTGTTCACCATTCCAGACGCTTTACTAACACTCTCCCCACTTGGAGAGTCAGTGCCATTAACCTCCTGTTTGGCACAGTTTGCAATTTCTGCGCAAGATGCACAGGAATAGGGAGAACAAATGAGAGACTAGCTGTAGGTGTCTGCACGGGCAAATGGAACGCTCATTTCCGACCAGGAAGAGGAATTAACCAAAGGCTCAGCGTGCCCTGCCGGAAAGAGATTATGGCCTGAAGCAATCCTGCGGTTTTGCGGCCAGCTCACAAGAAAGCAGGTTGAAGAAAGGAGTTCAGGGGCACTGTAATTCACAAACATGCAGAGTTATGAATGACAGCTATCGTCCAAAAATGTATTGAAGTAAGTCTTCGAAGAGGACTTGAAAGCGGGGTAGAATTTCAGGAAAACGATTTCAGGGTGTAGACTGGAATTGCACTTAAAGCATAGGAAAAGAGGCAGAATGTCGACAATGATGCACTTGGCCAAAAAGGGCGTTTGCGTTTTTTCCTGAATATATTCAGGAAAAAACGCATACGCCCTTTTTGGCCAAGCAAGCGTGTAAAGGAAATCTGCACTACAATGAAGTCTCACTGCCCCCCAGTCAAAACGGCCATTTGATAACAGTGCAAAATCCAGAAAGGCAGGACAGGTCATGGAGAACAGGGAGCCTTCTTATGCAGATGGGCGGGATGTAAATTGCCAACAGCCACTCTGGAGAAGTGTATGGTGTATCCTGAAACACGTAGGAAACAAAGCAACACAGCCTATGGCACTTCCACTTATGGTCCTATAGCTTAGGGAAATTAAAATCAAAAACACACAGCCACCCCAAAGTTTCCGATGGCTCTGTTTACAAGAACCTCGTCTACGGTACAAGTTAAATATCTGAGAAAGCAAAAAATGGATAAAGAAATTGTGGTACGCACGTACAACGGAATATCACTCAGCAATGAAATCTACGTCATCAGGTCCCTAGCGGCATAATGAGTGGATTCAGGTATGATGATTCTACGAGAAATAAGTCACACAGAAAAAGAAACATCATAAGATATCACTAATACACGGAATGTAAACTTGGCTACACATGAACTGAATAACAAAACAGAACAGGGTCTCATATTTAGAAAACCAACTTATGCTTGCTTATGGGGAAAGGTGAGTTGGGGTGCTTCATAAAACCAGAGATTGAAATTAGCACAGATACTGTTCCATAAGCCAAATATATAATAGACAAGACCTACTCCTTGCTCAATGAAATGGACTCAACACCCCATATTCAAAGCCTGGGAAGATACCTGACAAGTAAGAATCTTAAAACCCATGGATTTATATGTTTCCATAAGGAAATCAAGAGTGCGTATAGCGGCCTAAATGCAGCAGTGAAAATCCGATAAATCCCATTATCAAACAAATTTCAAAAACAAAACACAATGACAGTGAAATAGAGAGCAAGGATTAAATAATTCATTCAGGGTTGTTATGCAACCTGGATTTACCACATCTACACCCAGAGCTGGGTGAGACATAAGGCTGGACACTTCGGGCTGATAGCATTGGTGAGGTTCGTTGAGCAAACGCAGACCCTTTGAAGTCATACTGCATGGTACCCATTCCATGGGTCCCAACTCTCCAGGTTTAAGGGATTCTTCCTTCAGCTATAACATGCAAGGGAAACCCAGAGTATGGTCCACCGTGTTATTGGGAAACGTTTTCAAATGCATCTCAGTTTTCGAAACCTGGTACTGGGGTTCACCATTCCAGACGCTTTACTAACACTCTCCCCACTTGGAGAGTCAGTGCCATTAACCTCCTGTTTGGCACAGTTTGCAATTTTCGCGCAAAATGAACAGGAATAGGGAGAACCAATGAGAGACTAGCTGTAGGTGTCTGCACGGGCAAATGGAACGCTCATTTCCGACCAGGAAGAGGAATTAACCAAAGGCTCAGCGTGCCCTGCCGGAAAGAGATTAGGGCCTGAAGCAATCCTGCGGTTTTGCGGCCAGCTCACAAGAAAGCGAGTTGAAGAAAGGAGCTCAGGGGCACTGCAATTCACAAACCTGCAGAGTTATGAATGACAGCTATCGTCCTAAAATGTATTGAAGTAAGGATTCGAAGAGGACTTGAAAGAGGGGCAGAATTTCACGAAAACGATTTCAGGGGGTAGACTGGAATTGCACTTAAAGCATAGGAAAAGAGGCAGAATGTCGACAATGATGCACTTGGCCAAAAAGGGCGTATGCGTTTTTTCCTGAATATATTCAGGAAAAAACGCATACGCCCTTTTTGGCCAACCAAGCAAGCGTGTAAAGGAAATCTGCACTACAATGAAGTCTCACTGCCCCCCGGTCAAAATGGCCATCTGAAAAAAGTGTAAAATCCAGAAAGGCAGGACAGGTCATGGAGAACAGGGAGCCTGGTTATGCTGATGGGCGGGATGTAAATTGCCAACAGCCACTCTGGAGAAGTGTATGGTGTTTCCTGAAACACGTAGGAAACAAAGCAACACAGCCTATGGCACTTCCACTTAGGGTCCTATAGCTTAGGGAAATTAAAATCTAAAACACACAGCCACCCCAAAGTTTAGTACGGCTCTGTTTACAATAACCTCTTCTACGGTACTAGTTAAATATCCGAGAAAGCAAAAAATGGATAAAGAAGTTGTGGTATGCACGTACAATGGAATATCACTCCGCAATGAAATCTACGTCATCAGGCCCGTAGCGGCATAATGAGTGGATTCAGGTACGATGATTCTACGAGAAATAAGTCACACAGAAAAAGAAACATCATAAGATATCACTAATACACGGAATGTAAACTTGGCTACACATGAACTGAATTACAAAACAGAACAGGGTCTCAAATTTAGAAAACCAACTTATGCTTGCTTATGCGGAAAGGTGAGTTGGGGTGCTGCATAAAACCAGAGATTGAAATTTGCACAGATACCGTTCCATAAGCCAAATATATAATAGACAAGACCTACTCCTTGCTCAACGAAATGGACTCAACACCCCATATTCAACGCCTGGGAAGATACCTGACAAGTAAGAATCTTAAATCCCATGGACTTATATGTCTCCATAAGGAAATCAAGCGTGTGTACAGTGGCCTAAACGCAGCAGTGTAAATCCGATAAATCCCATTATCAAAATACATTTCAAAAACAAATCACAATGACAGTGAAATAGAGAGCAATTCTTAAATAATTCATTCAGGGCTTGTGATGCAACCTGGATTTACCACATCTACACCCAGAGCTGGGTGAGACATAAGGCTGGACACTTCGGGCTGATAGCATTGGTGAGGTTCGGAGAGCAAACACAGACGCTTTGAAGTCATACGTCATGGTACCCTTTCCAAGGGTCCCAACTCTCGAGGTTTAAGGGATTCTTCGTTCAGCTAAAACATGCATGGGAAACCCAGAGTATGGTCCACCGTGTGATTGGGAAACGTTTTCAAATGCATCTCAGTTTTCGTCCCATGGTACTCGGGTTCACCATTCCAGACGCTTTACTAACACTCTCCCCACTTGGAGAGTCAGTGCCTTTAACCTCCTGTTTGGCCCGGTTGGCAATTTCTGCGCAAGATGAACAGGAATAGGGAGAACCAATGAGAGACTAGCTGTAGGTGTCTGCACAGGCATATAAAACGCTCATTTCCCACCAGGAAGAGGAATTAAACAAAGGCTCAGCGTGCCCTGCCGGAAAGAGATTATGGCCTGAAGCAATCCTGCGGTATTGCGGCCAGCTCACAAGAAAGCAGATTGAAGAAAGGAGCTCAGGGGCACTGTAATTCACAAACCTGCAGAGTTATGAATGACAGCTATCGTCCAAAAATGTCTTGAAGTAAGTCTTCGAAGAGGACTTGAAAGCGGGGCCGAATTTCAGGAAAACGATTTCAGGGGATAGACTGGAATTGCACTTAAAGCATAGGAAAAGGGGCAGAATGTCGACAATGATGCACTTGGCCAAAAAGGGCGTATGCGTTTTGTCCTGAATATATTCAGGAAAAAACGCATACGCGCTTTTTGGCCAACCAAGCAACCGTGTAAAGGAAATGTGCACTACAATGAAGTCTCACTGCCCCCCGGTCAAAAGGGCCATCTGAAAAAAGTGTAAAATCCAGAAACACAGCACAGGACATGGAGAACAGGGACTCTTGTTATGCTGATGGGCGGGATATAAATTGCCAACAGCCACACTGGAGAAGTTTATGGTGTTTCCTGAAACACGTAGGAAACAAAGCAACACAGCCTATGGCACTTCCACTTATGGTCCTATAGCTTAGGGAAATTAAAATCAAAAATACACAGCCACCACAAAGTTTGGGACGGCTCTGTTTACAAGAACCTCGTCTACGGTACAATTTAAATATCCGAGAAAGCAAAAAATGGATAAAGAAGTTGTGGTACGCACGTACAATGGAATATCACTCAGCAATGAAATCTACGTCATCAGGCCCATAGCGGCATAATGAGTGGAATCAGGTACGATGATTCTATAAGAAATAAGTCACACAGAAAAAGAAACATCATAAGATATCACTAATACACGGAATGTAAACTTGGCTGCACATGAACTGAATAACAAAACAGAACAGGGTTTCAAATTTAGAAAACCAACTTATGCTTGCTTATGGGGAAAGGTGAGTTGGGGTGCTTCATAAAACCAGAGATTGAAATTAGCACAGATACCGTTCCATAAGCCAAATATATAATAGACAAGACCTACTCCTTGCTCAACGAAATGGACTCAACACCCCATATTCAACGCCTGGGAAGATACCTGACAAGTAACAATCTTAAAACCCATGGATTTATATGTCTCCATAAGGAAATCAAGCGTGTGTACAGCGGCCTAAACGCAGCAGTGAAAATCCGATAAATCCCATTATCAAAACAAATTTCAAAAACAAAACACAATGACAGTGAAATAGAGAGCAATTCTTAAATAATTCATTCAGGGCTTGTGATGAACCTGGATTTACCACATCTACACCCAGAGCTGGGTGAGACATAAGGCTGGACACTTCGGGCTGATAGCATTGGTGAGGTTCGTTGAGCAAACGCAGACCCTTTGAAGTCATACTGCATGGTACCCATTCCATGGGTCCCAACTCTCCAGGTTTAAGGGATTCTTCCTTCAGCTAAAACATGCATGGGAAACCCAGAGTATGGTCCACCGTGTGATTGGGAAACGTTTTAAAATGCATCTCAGTTTTCGAACCCTGGTACTCGGGTTCACCATTCCAGACGCTTTACTAAAACTCTCCCCACTTGGAGAGTCAGTGCCTTTAACCTCCTGTTTGGCACAGTTTGCAATTTCTGCCCAAGATGAACTGGAATAGGGAGAACCAATGAGAGACTAGCTGTACGTGTCTGCACGGGCAAATGGAACGCTCATTTCCCACCAGGAAGAGGAATTAAACAAAGGCTCAGCGTGCCCTGCCGGAAAGAGATTAGGGCCTGAAGCAATCCTGCGGTTTTGCGGCCAGCTCACAAGAAAGCGAGTTGAAGAAAGGAGCTCAGGGGCACTGTAATTCACAAACCTGCAAAGCTATGAATGACAGCCATCGTCCAAAAATGTATTGAAGTAAGTCTTCGAAGAGGACTTGAAAGCGGGGCAGAATTTCAGGAAAACGATTTCAGGGGGTAGACTGGAATTGCACTTAAAGCATAGGAAAAGAGGCCGTATGTCGACAATGATGCACTTGGCCAAAAAGGGCGTATGCGTTTTTTCCCGAATATATTCAGGAAAAAACGCATACGCCCTTTTTGGCCAACCAAGCAAGCGTGTAAAGGAAATCTGCACTACAATGAAGTCTCACTGCCCCCCGGTCAAAAGGTGCATCTGAAAAAGTGTAAAATCCAGAAAGGCAGGACAGGTCATGGAGAACAGGGAGCCTTGTTATGCTGATGGGCGGGATGTAAATTGCCAACTGCCACTCTGGAAAAGCAAATGGTGTTTGCTGAAACACGTAGGAAACAAAGCAACACAGCCTATGGCACTTCCACTTATGGTCCTATAGCTTAGGGAAATTAAAATCAAAAACACACAGCCACCCCAAATTTTCGGACTGCTCTGATTACAAGAACCTCATCTACGGTACATGTTAATTATCCCAGAAAGGGAAAAATGGATAAAGAAGTTGTGGTACGTACATACAATGGAATATCACTCAGCAATGAAATTTATGTCATCAGGCCTGTCGTGACAAAATGAATGGATTCAGGTACGATGATTCTAAGTTAAATAAGTCACACAGAAATAGAAACATCATAAGATATCACTAATACTCGGAATGTAAACTTGGCTACACATGAACTGAATTACAAAACAGGGTCTCAAATTTAGAAAACCAACCAATGCTTGCTTAAGGGCAAAGGTGAGTTGGGGTGCTGCATAAAACCAGAGATTGGAATTAGCACAGATACCATTCCATAAGCCAAATACGTAATAGTCAAGACCTACTCCTTGCTCAACGAAATGGACTCAACACCCCATATTCAACGCCTAGGAATATACCTGACTAGTAAGACATCATAAAACCCATGGATTTATATGTCTCCGGAAGAGAATCAAGTGTGTGGACATCGGCATAAATGCAGCAGTGAAAATTTGATAAATCTCATTGTCAAAATAAATTACAAAAACAAAACACAGTGACAGTGAAATAGAGAGCAATTCTTAAATAATTCATTCAGTGCTTGTGATGCAATCTGGATTTACCACATCTACACCCAGAGCTGTGTGAGACATAAGGCTGGACACTTCGGGCTGATAGCATTGGTGAGGTTCGGTGAGCAAATGCAGACCTTTTGAAGTCATACTGCATGGTACCCATTCCATGGGTCCCAACTCTGCAGGTTTAAGGGATTCTTCCTTCTGTTAAACATGCATGGGCAACCCAGACTATGGTCCACCGTGTGACCGGGAAACGTTTTTAAATGCATCTCAGTTTTCGTTTCCCTGTTACTCGGGTTCACTATTCAAGATGCTCTACTAACACACTCCCCACTTGGAGAGTCAGTGCCTTTAACCTCCTATTTGGCACAGTTTGCAATTTCTGCGCAAGATCAACAGGAATAGGGAAAACCCATGAGAGACTAGCTGTAGGTGTCTGCACGGGCAAATTTAATGCCCATTTCCCAACAGGAAGAGGAATTAACCAAAGTCTCAGAGTGCCGTGCCGCAACCAAATTAGGGCCTGTAGCAATCCTGCGGTTTTGAGGGCAGCTCACAAGAAAGCGAGTTGAAGAAAAGAGCTCAGGTTCCCTGTCCTTCACAAACCTGCAGAGTTATAAATGACAACTATCGTCCAAAAATACATTGAAGTAGGCTGTGAAGAGGACTTGAAAGTGGGGCAGAATTCCAGGAATATGATTTCAGGAGGTAGACGGGAAGTGCTCTGAAAGCATAGGAGAAGAGGCAGATCCTCGACAATGATGCACTTGGTCAAAAAGTGCATATGCGTTTTTTCTTGGCCTCATTAAAGAGGGTAGGAGGCTCCCAGCATGCTTTCGTGGCCAACAGAGGGCCCACATCACCAAGGCGATGTGAGCCAGCCCGGCAGGAGTGACCTCACATCAGAGGGCCCACCTCACAGAAGGGTAAGGAACCCAACCAGGATCAGACTCTCACCAGAGCGCCCACATCAGCAAGGGGCTGTGAACCAGGCAGGACTGTCATCACACCCGTGGGGCCACAACATCAAAAGTTGAGGTACCCAGCACATTTGGCCTCAAACCAGAGGACCCACATCACCATGGGTCTCGGAGCGAGGCAGGCAGGATTTACCTCACAACACATGGCCCATTGTATAAAAAAGGTGAGGAATCCAGCAGTTGGAACATCACAGCAGGCGGCCCAGAGCACCGAGGCTATGGGATCCAGGCAGTGATGAACTCACAACAGAGGGCCGTCATCATGAAACTGTGAGCAAACCAGCCGTTGTGACCTCAGAGCACAAGGCCCACATCCCAATGGGGAAGGGAACCAAGCAGGAGTGTCATCGCACCAGTGGGCACACATCAGAAAATGTGGGGAGCCCAGCAGTTAGGGCCTGACGCCAGAGGGCTCCCATCACCGAGGAGAGGCGGCTCCCAGCAGGCTCCAACTGCTACCAGAGGGCCGCCATCGCCAATGCAGGATGTGCCAGCCAGGCAGGAGTGACCTCAGAGCAGCGAGCCAACCTCACAAAAGTGTGAGGAACCCAAAGAGGATTAGACTCTCACCACAGGGCCCACATCACCAAGGGAATGGGAACCAGGCTGGAGTGTCCTCACACCAGTGGGGCCTCATCACCGAAATGTGAGTGACCCAGCACACGTGGCCTCAAACCAGAGGACACCCATCACCAAGGAGCTGGGAGTGAGGCAGGCAGGAGGAGCCTCAAAACATAGGGCCCCTAGAATAAAAATGGTGAGGAATCCCACAGTTGGAACCTCCCAGCAGGCGGCCAGGAGCAGCGAGGCTATGGGATCCAGACCTGACTGAAGTCAAACAGAGGGCCCTCATCATGAAACTGTGAGTAACCCAGCCGTTGGGACTTCAGAACAGAAGGCCCACATTCCCATGTGGTTGGGAACATGGCATAAGTGTTCTCGCACCACAGGGCACACATCAGAGAATTTTGGGAGCTCAGAAGTTACGGCCTGACGCCAGAGGGCCCTCATAACAAACGGGAGGAGACTCCAAGCAGGCACCAACTCCCAACGGAGGGCCCATGTCGCCAAGGTGACGTGTGACAGCCAGGCAGGAGTTACCTCACAGCAGAGGGCCCACCTCACAGAAGGGTGAGGAACCCAGCCAGGATCAGACTCTCACCAGAGGGCTCATATCACCAAGGGGATGGGAACCAGGCACAAGTATCCTCACACCAGTGGGGCCACATCATCAAAAGGTGAGGGACCCAGCACACGTGGCCTCAAACCAGAGGACACACATCACCAAGGAGCTGGGAGAGAGGCAGGCAGGAGGAGTCTCAAAACAGAGGGTCCATAGAAGAAAAAAGGTGAGGAATCCCGCAGTTGGAGCCTCCCAGCAGGTGGCCAGGAGCAGCGAGGCTATGGGATCCAGGCCGGAGTGAACTCACACCAGAGGGCCCTCATCATGAAACTGAGCAACCCAACGTTGGGACCTCAGAGCAGAAGACCCACATTCCCATGGGGTTGGGAACCTGGCAGGAGTGTACTCGCACCACAGGGTGAACATCAGAAAATTTTGGGAGCCCAGGAGTTAGGGCCTGACGCCAGAGGGCCCTCATTACCGAGGGGAGGAGACTCCCAGCAGGCACCAACTCCCACCAGAGGGCCGACGTCGCCAAGGCGGGGTGTGCCAGCCAGGCAGGAGTGACCTCAGAGAAGAGGGCCCACCTCACAGAAGTGTGAGTAACCTAACCAGTATCAGACTCTCACAAGAGGGCCCACATCACCAAGGGGATGGGAAACAAGCAGGAGTGTCCTCACACCAGTGGGGCCACATCAGCCAAAGGTGAGGAACCCAGCACATGTGGCCTCAAACCAGAGGACACACATCACCAAGGGGCTGGGAATGAGGCAGGTGTCTGGAGGGGCACATTTAACTCTAATTTCCCACCAGGAAGAGGAATTAACCAAAGGCTCAGAGTGTCGTGCCGGACCCAGATTATGGCCTGAAGCAAACCTGTGGTTCTGTGGCCAGCTTTCAAGGAAACGAGTTAAGAAAGGAAATCACGGGCACTGTAATTCACAAACCTGCAGAGTTATAAATGACAGCTATTGGCAAAAATATATGGAAGTAAGTCTGCAAAGAGGACTTGAAAACGAGGCAGAATTGCAGGAATCATATTTCAGGAGGTAGATTGGAATTGCATTTAAAGCATGTGAAAAGCGGCAGATCTTTGACAGTGATGCACTTGGACAAAAGTGCGTATATAGTTTTTCCTGAATATATTCAGGAAAAACGCATATGCACTTTTTGGCCAACCAAGCACTCCAGCAATGGAAATCCGCACTACAATGAAGTCTCATATCCCATTCGTCAAAAGGGCCATCTGAAAAAAGTGTAAAAACAAGAAACACAGGACAGGCCATGGAGAACAGGGAGCCTTGTTATGCTGATGGGCGGGATGTAAATTTCCAACAGACACTCTGGAGATGTTTATGGTGTATCCTGAAACATCTGACAAACAAAGCTACAGACCCTAGGGCACTTCCACTTTTGGCCCTATAGCTTAGGAAAATTAAAATCAACAAGACACAGCCAACACAAAATTTAGGGCTGCTGTGTTTACAAGAACCTCGAGTCCAGTACAAATTAAATATCCCAGAAAGAAAAAAATGGATAAAGGAGTTGTGCTACTTACGTAAAACGGAATATCACTCAGCAATGAAATCAATGTCATCAGGCCTGTAGCAGCAAATTGAGTGGATTTAAGTATGATGATTCTAAGAGAAATATGTCACACAGAGTAAGATAATTATCATAAGATATCACTAATAGAGAGAGTGTAAACTTGGCTACACATAAACTGAATTACAAAACCGAACAGAGTCTCACATTTAGATAAAACTTATGCTTGCTTAAGGGGAAAGTTGAGTTGGGGTGCTGTATAAAACCAGAGATTGAAATTAGCACACATACCATTCCATAAGCCAAATATGTAATAGACAAGACCTACTCTTTGCTCAACGAAATAGACTCATCCATGGTGTATCACCTCACACCTGTTAGAATGGGCATCATCAGAAAATCTACAAACAACAAATGCTGGAAAGGGTGTGGAGATAAGGAACCCTCTTCCACTATTGTTGGGAATGTAAATTGATACAGTCACTGTGGAGAACATTATGGAGTTTCTTATAAAACTAAGAATAGAATTACCATATGATACAGCAATCCCACTACTGGGCATATACCCAGACAAAACCATAAATCAAAAAGAGACATTCACCGCAATGTTCATTGCATCACTATTTACAATATCCAGGTAATGGAAGCAACCTAAATGCCCACAGACAGACGAATGCATAAAGATGTGGTACATATATAAAATGGAATATTACTAAGCCATAAAAAGGAATGAAATTGGGTCACTTGTAGAGACGTTGATGGATCTAGAGACTGTCATACAGAGTGAAGTAAGTCAGAAAGAGAAAAACAAATCTTGTCTATTAATGCATTTATGTGGAACCTAGAAAAATTGTACAGATGAACCGTTTTGCAAGGCAGAAATAGAGCAACAGATGTAGACAACAAACGTATGGACACCAAGGGGGAAAGCTATTGGGGGCTGGTGGTGGGAGGAGTTGAGAGATTGGGATTGGCATGTATACATTTATATGTATAAAATAGATAACCAAAAAGAACCTGCTGTATAAAAAAATAAAATAAAATCAAAATTATAAAAGTAAAACAGAAAAAATATTCTGCCCTTCACATACATGTATTTATATGAATAAATTATTTCCATGCTTATATCTGTAAATACAAAAAAGGGGAATAAAACCTACCTTGAAGCAAAAATGAAAAAAAGAAAAGAAAAACAGAACCCACCATATACACAGAGTAAAACCGTATCAGGCCACTTGCTCCAGTTGTAAACAATTCTGAATTTGGTCAGTGGTGGGGAATCATCTCCCATTCAGCCAGCAGGCCCCACGCAACAAGCGTCCTCATTGCAAAGCTGGGGGACAGGGCCGAGACATCTGTGAATAAACGTGGGCTGAGCCCCAGGCCAGCTGCTGCTGAAATGTTCCCACCCTTCCCAGGTAAAACACCTGAATATGTACAAAGACTTGAAAGCCTAGAGGAAAGGCCATAGAGCCACATGAGCGACAGCATGCCAGCCGACTTTGTGCCTGCAGGCCAGCCAGGATGGTCCTGGCCCTGGGTGCTCTTCTGGAAGCTTTCCATTTCCCTGCCTGAGATACCCCTGCTGTCCCGGCCCCCACTGCTTTCTTCCTCACTCACCTCTGCCCAGGGAGAAATTCCAGCAGCAGGTATGGGTGACACATCCTCTTCTTTAGCAGGTGGCATCTTGGCAACTGCTGCAGAAAGTCCAGCAGAGCCCCACTCACACTGGGCCACCCACAAAGCCGTGGCCTCTCACTCCCTCCCACCAGTCCAGCCCCGAGACAGCTGACAGGGCAGAGAAAATGGCGTCAAGCACAGCTGCAGGGGCTCTTGCTGCCTGGACCGGTGTTTATATTGATCTGAACACAGGCACACCTGTGGAGAGCTGGCCGGCATGGTCAGGCTTCCCAGGCCAGCCAATAATCACCCCTCAGGGGCTCACAGTTGCAGAAAATGGAATTGCTGAATCGGCCACGTCCAAGGAACAGGTGTGGGCTCCTGAGAGTCAGGATAGACAAGGGGCTGCAGCTCTGGCTTGTTTTCTAATTATATTATCTGGCCCATGAGTGGGAGACAACTTCAAGAAAACCCTCTTCTAATGAGAGGAACCCTTGAGTCAGGGAGAGGAGGGGTGGGTGGTGGGTGGAGACAGAGGCCTGGTGCCCCGGGTGCAGTGAAAGTCTCTGGAAGACCAGGTGGAGGGAGGCCACACAGAGTGATGCCCAGGGTCACAGACCTTTTGGAGCTGCTGTTGTTAGTTCAAGTCCTGCTCTGAGGTGCTCTGTGTCAGATCTGAGTGACAGGTGAGCTGGGAGTGCTCTGCAATGAGGGCGATGTGCACGGTTCCTGTGTGCCCAGCCCTGCCACGGTACCTGCAAGGGTAGCTCTGTATCCTGGGAGGGGCCTGACCCCGAGAGCCCCATGGGCTGCCGGGGAACCTGCCCAGGGATCCCCATATCCTGGGAGGGGCCTGAACACGAGAGCCCCGTTGGCTGGTGTGGGGGTGGGGTACCTGCCCAGGTGAGCTCCATATCCTGGGATTGGGCTGACCTCGAGAGCCCCATGGGCTGCTGGAGTCCTGGTAAAGGATGTCAGGACAGTCAGTGAAGCCACCGAGGATAGACCTCCAGTAGTTCCTAAATCCTACACCCTGCTGGTCATTCTGCCAAACACCAGGACATGGTATTCTGTATTAATCTTCAATGATGCCTTCTTTTGTATTCCATTAGTCCCAGAGTCACAAGAAATTTTGGCTTGTGAGTGGCAGGACTCAACATACAACTAAAACAATACTTCTAGGCCGTGTTGCCCCAAGGGCTCAAAAATTCCCACACCATCTTTGGGGAAAGCTCAGCTAAAGACCTAAAAGTTCTACCTCTGGAAAAGGAAACACTCCTTCAATATGCAGACGACATTCTGATCGCCAGCCTTACTAAGGAGACCTCTGAACTACCAAGCCAATAAAGGATACAAGTTGTCTAAGAAAAAGCTCATATATCACAGACTACGGTGACCTACCTGGGCTTCATTCTCACAGAAGGTCGGAGAAGCCCATCCCAGGAAAGGGAAGAAACAATTTACAGCCTTACCCATTTCTAAAACTAAAAGACAGCTTAGGGGTTCCTGGGGAGGCCAGCGTTTGCTGCTTCTGGATCCCTAACTACAGTCTACTAGCTGGGCCTCTATATGAAACACCGAAAGGAAAAGATGATGATCCTTTGGAATAGAATCCAGAAGTGGCCTTTCAACAATGGAAAGAGCAGTCAATACAGACCCTTGCCCTGGAACTCCCTAATTTAGCTAAACCCTTTGACCTTTACATTCCTGGTGAACGGTGAATTGCCATTGGAGTATTAGTGCAAAACCTGGGACCACTTGAAATGGAACAATGCAAGAATGCCATCCAGGTAGGATAAACTACGGTCACCAATGGGCTTGGCCCACCGCCACATCTGGCCAAGAGACTGGCAGTATCTGAAAACCTGGAAATCAGCAGCCCAAAAGGCCACCTCCCTCCTAAGGGAAAAGGACCCCACGTGGTGATCCTAACCCCAAACATGCCCTGAAGTTGCAGGGTTTGCTCCGGGGGCACACTGACCTTGAGTGAGGATGCCCTCCAACTCCAACCTCCAGAGAGATAACCGGGGCAAAGGGGCACCATGACGACTCGTGTGACCATCACTTGACCTGGAGTTTCTCTCATAAAACAACAAGAGTGTGTCCCAAAAGAGTAGACTACTGCTTGCAGGACTTACTGCACCCAGAGCAGAGCTAATAATCTTGGCGGGGGAACTGTATATCACGCTGTCACCATAGAAAAGCCTACACACACTGTGATGATGGTGGCCAATAAGACCGGCTGGACTCCTGTTTACTTCAAAAGGCTGTTGAGTCAGTGGCCATCATGGTCCTTCATCACCACTGACCCTGGACTGTCTTGGAGTTGAGCAGGCAGCGTCCTGACACCTGGTGCTGTTTTTACGTTAATTCAGGGACCTAATTGAAGAAAGCGCAGACTACTAGTCAGAGCATCTAGGCTGGCAGAAACGGTCAGCCTAAGGTGGCCGAACAAATGCAGGGCGGGGTGAAACTGGACCTCACAGCGTCACTGCACATCTCCTTCCTGGACCCTTAAAGGTCAATAGAATCTATAACACTACCAATACTTGTGCTCAGGCGGACGAGCATGGAGGCAGGAGGCCTGGGGACAATCAACGTCACCTGGAGGCTGCTGGGGAGAAGTTCTGACCCTCGCCCACCGGTATGAGGGCTCCTAACTCAGCACTCAGCAGTTACAGATGAAAGGTCTGCACCCTCACCACTGTAAGAATGAGGAAGGGGACAAAATGCAGAAGAGGGGTTTGTCCCAGGCAAAGCCCCTTAAAAATCCCAGGGAGATAAAATTAGAATCTGGGCAATAAAATAAAGTCTAACCTTTTTTATCCTTTGTGCTTTGTCTAATTTCACATACTCCTAGGGTCCCGCATACAGAGGTTCAACAGCCGGCACTTCAGACCAGATTTCCTAGTGCAGAATGGCTGGGTCGACACCTCAGCTCTTGGGGCACAGTGCAGACTCCACGATATAGAGCCTGAGCTGCAGCCAACTGGGCCCTCGAGAGCTCCGCCCCCTCCCTCCCACTGACTCTGACAGGATCTCTACACAGCAGCCCAGCCCACAGCCCACGGGGTAGCACATGCTCTCACCTCTCCATTCTCTGATCAAAATATAAAGTTTCCTTTGCTTCTGAACCAAGCTCAGTCTCAATCTGTTGGCTCCAATGACAATGGGCAGGGGGACACTTGTTGGGGTCCACTCTGGAGGATCAGTAACAGAAATTGAGAACATTGTAACTTCAATGAACAGATGTGTGAGCCAAACTGTAATTAACATAGAACAGTGTATAAGGCTCGGGTAAAATAAGATGTTTCTAACACTTCCATTTGATATTTCCATCACTTTATTATAAGCAAGTTCAGTGAAAAGGTTTGTCTTATTTGTCAGGTCAATATTAGAGAAACGAAGTGATTTCTTTCCAAGGATGTACATCTAATAATCTTGGTTAAAGCTTCAATCTTGTTTTAAATGCTTTTCCATTGAAAATGATACCTCTCTTTCAGCTCCCCCATTTCTGAGAAGTATAAAATCTTATAATTTATTATAATCAAAGGGGAAAGGTGGGAGGAGGGATAAATTAACAGTTTGGGATTAACACATACACACTGCTATGTATAAAATCGATCATCAACAAGGAACTACTGTATAGCACAGGGAACTACACTCAATATTTTGCAATAACCTAGAAGGGGAAATAATCTGAAAAAGAATAGATATTTTTATTGACATCATCTATTAATGACAGTTAAAATGGAACCTAAGGGAAGCCGGTGGTGAGTGCTTCTGACCCTGAAGACTTCAATCATCTAAAGTTTGGACTCTGCCTACTTCCCAAGGCCCTTAATGAACATATGTGTAGCCGTAGCTTAAAAAATTCCCCAGTTTGGGTTGTGGAGAGACACTGATTTTGAAAAAGCCCTGGTGTTCTCCTCACATGAATGGGACACTTCCTACAGCTAAAACATGCCTGTCACACCCAGAGGATGGTATACCGTCTGATCGGGAAGAGTTTGGAAAAGGCATCTCATCTCCTCATCTCCTGGTGCTCGGGTTCACCCCTCCAGCGTCTTTACGAACAGTGTCCCCACTTGGAGATGTCAGCACTGTCAACATCCTGTTGCATACAGTTTGGAATTTGTCCAGAGGATGAAGCAGAAGGAGGAGGAACAATGAGAGACAAGTCCTAGGTGTTCGGACAGGCACATGTCACTCTAATTTCCAATCAGGAAAATGAATTGACCAAAGGCTAGTGTTGCCCATGGAAACAGTATAAGGCTTGAGGAAATCCCGCTGCTTTGTGGCAAGTTCCCATAAACACAAGTTGAAAAATGGAACTCAGGGACACTAAAATTCACGAAGCTGCAGAGTTGAAAATATCTATCAATGAAAAATGTCCTGAGGAAAGTCAGAGAAAAGGACTTGTAAGCAACGGAGAATGGCAGGAAAGGGATTGGAAGAGGTAGAAAGGACTCGCCATTAAGCACAAGAAAAGGGGCTGAACATTGCCAACATTGCCGTTGGCCAAAAAGGGTGTATGCGTCTTTTTCTGTATATATTCAAGAAAAGGGCATACACTTTTTTAGCCAACCAAACAGGTGGGCACTGGAAATCAATACTACAAAACATATCACTTCACATCAGTCAGAAGAGCCTTCCTCATAAAGTGCAAACACCAGAAATGCAGGACAGGGCAAGGAGAAAAGGGAGCCCTGTGAGGCTTATAGTGGAAATGTATATTGCCAACGGTCACTCTGGAGAAGTGTATTGTGTTTACTAAAGCATCTAAAAAATGAGCTACAGAGCACAGGGCACTTGCACTCATGGACGTATATCTTGGGAAAAACAAAAATCGAGAGGACACAGGCACCCCAATGTTTACCGCCCCTCTGTTTAAAAGATCCTCGACTAGGATATAATTTATATGTCTCTGGAGGGAAAAAATGGACAGAGATGTGGCACTTATGTAGAGTGGAATATTACTCAGCCTGAAAATCAATGAAATATGGCCAGTTGTAACAACCCCAGAGGAGTTACGTATGATCATTCGAAGTCACATAATTCAAAAAGAAAAAGACATACGATATTACTAATACATGGAATGTAAACGTGGCTACAAATGAACTGAATTACAAAACAGAATGGGGTCTCAAATTTAGAAAACCAACTTATGCTTGCTTAAGGATAAAGGAGAGTTGAGGAGCTGCATAAAACCAGAGATTGAAATTAGCACAGATACCATTCCATAAGCCAAATATGTAATAGAAGAAACCTACTCCCTGGTGAACGAAATGGACTCAACACCCCATATTCAGCGCCTAGGAATATACGGGACGAGTAAGAGTCTTAATACCTATGGATTTATATGTCTCCGTAAGAGAATCAAGCATGTGTACAGTGACATAAACGCAGCAGTGAAAATCAGCTAAATCCCATTATCAAAATAAATTTCAAAAACAAAACACAATGACAGTGAAATAGAGAGCAATTCTTAAATAATTCATTCAGAGCTTGTGATGCAACCTGGATTTACCACATCTACACCCAGAGCTGAGTGAGGCATAAGGTTGGACACTTCTGGCTGATAGCATTGGTGAGGTTCGATGAGCAAATGCAGACCCTTTGAAGTCATACTGCATGGTACCTATTCCATGGGTCCCAACTCTCCAGGTTTAAGGGATGCTTCCTTCAGGTAAATCATGCATGGAAATCCCACAGTATGGTCCACCGTGTGACCGGGAAACGTTTCTAAATGCATCTCAGTTTTTGTCACCTGGTACTTGGGATCACCATTCCAGACGCTTTACTAACACTCTCCCCACTTGGAGAGTCAGTGCCTTTAAACTCCTGTTTAGCTCATTTTGCAAATTCTACGCAAGATGAACAGGAATAGGGAGAACCAATGAGAGACTAGCTGTAGGTGTCTGCATGGACAAATTTAACACTTATTTCCCACCAGGAAGAGGAATTAACCAAAGACTCAGTGTGCCGTGCCGGAACCAGATTAGGGCCTGAAGCAATCCTGCGGTTTTTCGGCCCGCACACAAGAAAGCGAGTTGAAGAAAGGGGCTCAGGGGCACTGTAATTCACCAACCTGCAGAGTTATAAATGACAGCTATCGTCCAAAAATATATTGAACTAAGGCTGCGAAGAGGACTTGAAAGCGGGGCAGAATTGCAGGAAAACGATTTCAGGGGGTAGACTGGAATTGCATTTAAAGCATAGGAAAAGAGGCAGAACGTCGACAATGATGCACTTGGCTAAATAGGGCGTATGTGTTTTTTCCTGAATATATTCAAGAAAAAATGCATACGCCCTTTTTGGCCAACCAAGCAAGCATGTTAAAGTAACCTGCACTACAATGAAGTCTCACTGTCCCCTGGTCAAAAGGGCCATCTGAAAAAAGTGTAAAATACAGAAAGGCAGCACAGCGCATGGAGAACAGGGAGCCTTGTTATGCTGATGGGCGGGATGTAAATTGCCAACAGCCACTCTGGAGAAGTGTATGGTGTTTCCTGAAACACCTAAAAAACAAAGAAACGGAGCTTACGGCACTTCCACTTATGGTCCTACAGTTTAGGGAAATTAAAATCAAAACCACACAGCCACCCCAATGTTTCGGACGGCTCTGTTTACAAGAACCTTGTCTACGGTACAAGTTAAATATCCCAGAATGCCAAAATTGGATAAAGAAGTTATGGTACGTACGTACAATGGAATATCACTCAGCAATGAAATCAATGTCATCAGGCCCGTCGCGGCATAATGAGTGGATTCAGGTATAATGATTCTAAGTGAAATAAGTCACACAGAAAAAGAAACATCATAAGTTATCACTAATACACGGAATGTAAACTTGGCTACACATGAACTGAATTACAAGACAGAACAGGGTCTCAAATTTAGAAAACCAACTTATGCTTGCTTAAGGGGAAAGGTGAGTTGGGGTGCTGCATAAAACCAGAGATAGCAATTAGCACAGATACCATTCCATAAGCCAAATATGTAATAATCAAGACCTACTCCTTGCTCAACGAAATGGACTAAACACCACATATTCAACGCCTAGGAATACACCTGACTAATAAGAATCTTCAAACCCATGGATTTATATGTCTGCGTAACAAAATCAAGTGTGTGTACAGCGGCATGAATGCAGCAGAGAAAATCCTATAAATCCAATTATCAAAATGAATTACAAAAACAAAGCACAATGACAGTGAAATAGAGAGCAATTCTTAAATAATTCATTCAGGGCTTGTGATGCAACCTGGATTTACCACATCTACACCCAGAGCTGAGTGAGACATAAGGTTGGACACTTCGGGCTGATAGCATTGATGAGGTTCAGCGAGCAAATGCAGACCCTTTGAAGTCATGCTGCATGGTACCCATTCCATGGGTCCCAACTCTCCAGGTTTAAGGGATTCTTCCTTCAGCTAAAACATGCATGGGAAACCCACAGTATGGGGCAATGTGTTACTGGGAAAAGGTTTCCAGTGCATCTCAGGTTTCATCCCCTCTTACTCGGGTTCAACATTCCAGAACGTTTACTAACACTCTCCCCACATAGAGAGTCAGTGCCTTTAACCTCCTGTTTGGCACAGTTTGCAATTTCTGCGCAAGATGAACAGGAATAGGGAGAACCAATGAGAGACTAGCTGTAGGTGTCTGCACGGGCAAATGGAACGCTCATTTCCCGCCAGGAAGAGGAATTAACCAAAGGCTCAGTGTGACTTGCTGGAAACAGATTAGGGCCTGAAGCAATCCTGCGGTTTCGCGGCCAGCACACAAGAAAGCGAGTTGAAGAAAGGGGCTCAGGGGCACTCTAATTCACAAAACTGCAGAGTTATAAATGACAGCTATCGTCCAAAAATATATTGAAAGAAGGCTGTGAAGAGGACTTGAACGTGGGGCAGAATTGCAGGAAAACGATTTCAGGTGGTAGACAGGAATTGCATTTAAAGCATAGGAAAAGAGGCAGAACGTCGACCATGATGCACTTGGCCAAAAAGGGCCTATGCGTTTTTTCCTGAATATATTCAGGAAAAAACGCATAGGCCCTTTTTGGCCAACCAAGCAAGCATGTTAAAGAAATCTGCACTACAATGAAGTCTCACTGCCCCCCGGTCAAAATGGCCATCTGAAATAGGTGTAAAATCCAGAAAGGCAGCACAGCCCATGGAGAACAGGGAGCCTTGTTATGCTGATGGGCGGGATGTCAATTGCCAACAGCCACTCTGGAGAAGTGTATGGTGTTTTCTGAAACACGTAGAAAACAAATCAACACAGCCCATGGCACTTCCACTTATGGTCCTATAGCTTAGGGAAATTAAAATCAAAAACACACAGCCACTCCAAATTTCGGACAGCTCTGTTTACAAGAACCTCGTCTATGGTACAAGCTAAATATCTCAGAAAGCAAAAAATGGATAAAGAAGTTGTGGTACGTACGTACAATGGTATATCACTCAGCAATGAAATCTATGTCATCAGGCCCGTAGCGGCATAATGAGTGGATTCAGGTAGGATGATTCTACGTGAAATAAGTCACACAGAAAAAGAAACATCATAAGATATCACTAATACACAGAATGTAAACTTGGCTACACATGAAGTGAATTACAAAACACAATAGGGTCTCACATTTAGAAAACCAACTTATGTTTGCTTATGGGGAAAGGTGAGTTGAGGTGCCGCATAAAACCAGAGAATGAAATTAGCACAGATACCGTTCCATAAGCCATATATGTAATATACATGATCTACTCCTTGCTCAACGAAATGGACTCAACATCACATATTCAACCCCAAGAATATACCTGACTAGAACGAGTCTTAAAACCTATGTATTTATATGTCTCCATAAGGGAATCCAGTGTGTTTACAGTGGCATAAACGCAGCATTGAAAATCAGCTAAATCCCATTATACAAATAAATTTTAAAAACTATCACAAAGACTGTGAAATAGAGAGCAATTCTTAAATAATTCATTCATGGTTTGTGATGAAACCTTGGTTTACCACATGCACACCCACAGCTGGGTTAGACATAAGGCTGGACCCTTGGGGTTGATAGGATTGGTGAGGTTCAGTGAGCAAATGCAGACCGTTAGAAGTAATACTGCATGGTACCTATTCCAAGGGTCCCAGCTCTCCAGGTTTAAGGGATTCGTCCTTCAGCTCAAACATGCATGGGGAACGCAGAGTGTGGTCCACCGTGTGATCAGAAAACGTTTTTAAATGCATCTCAGTTTTCGTCCCCTAGTCCTCGGGTTCACCATTCAAGACACTTTACTAACACTCTCCCCACTTGGAGAGTCAGTGCCTTTAACCTCCTGTTTGGTACATTTTGCAATTTCTGCCGAAGTTGAACAGGAATAGGGAGAACCAATGAGAGACTTGCTGTAGGTTTGTGGACAGGCACATTTAACTCTCATTTCCCTCCAGGAAGAGGAACTAACCACAGGCTCAGCGTGCCATGCTGGAAACAGATTAAGGCCTGAAGCAATCCTGCGGTTTTGCGGCCAATTCACCAGAAAGCGAGTTGAAGAAAGAGGCTCAGGGGCACTGTAATTCACAAACCTGCAGAGTTATAAATGACAGCTATCGTCCAAAAATGTATTCAAGTAAGGCTGCAAAGAGGACTTGAAAACGGGGCAGAATTGCCGGAATGCGATTTCAGGAGGTAGACGGGAATTGCTCTGAAAGCATAGGAAAAGAGGCAAAACCTCGACAATGATGCACTTGACCAAAAAGGGCATATTCGTTTTTTTCCAGGGCCCTCATTTACAAGGGTAGGAGGCTCCCAGCATGCTCCAGGGGCCAACAGAAGCCCCACGTTGCCAAGGTGACGTGAGCCAGCCAGCCAGCCACGTGTGACCTCACATCAGAGGGCCCACCTCACATAAGGGTATGGAACCCAGCCAGGATCAGACTCTCACCAGAGAGCCCACATCACCAAGGGGATGGGAACCAGGCAGGAGTGTCCTCACACCCGTGGGGCCACATCATCGAAAGTTGAGGTACCCAGCACATGTAGCCTCAAACCAGAGGACCCACATCACCATGGGTCTCGGAGTGAGGCAGGAAGGGTTAACCTCACAACACATGGCCCACTGTATAAAAAAGGTGAGGAATCCAGCAGTTGGAACTTCCCAGCAGGCGGCCCAGAGCACCGAGGCTATGAGATCCAGGCCACAGTGAACTCACAGCAGAGGGCCCTCATCGTGATACTGTAAGCAACCCAGCCGTTGTGACCTCAGAGCACAAGGTCCACATCCCCATGGGGAAGGGAACCAAGCAGGAGTGTCATCGCACCAGTGGGCACACATCAGAAAAGGTTGGGAGCACAGCAATTAGGGCCTGATGCCAGAGGGCCCTCATCACTGAGGGGACGTGGCTCCCAGAAGGCTCCAACTGCTACCAGAGGGCCGACGTAACCAATGCGGGGTGTGCCAGCCAGGCAGGAGTGACCTCAGAGCAGAGGGCCAACCTCACAGAAGTGTGAGGAAACCAAAGATGATCAGACTCTCACCAGAGGGCCCACATCACCAAGGGAATGGGAACAGGGCAGGAGTGTCCTCACACCAGTGGGGCCACATCACCGAAATGTGAGGGACCCAGCACACGTGGCCTCAAACTAGAGGACACACATCACCAAGGGACTGGGAGTGAGGCAGGCAGGAGGAGCCTCAAAACAGAGGGCCCATAGAATAAAAAAGGTGAGGAATCGTGCAGTTGGATCCTCCCAGCAGCCAGCCAGGAGCAGCGAGGCTATGGGATCCAGGCCGGAATGAACTCACACCAGAGGACCCTCATCATTAAACTGTGAGCAACCCAGCCGTTGGGACCTCAGAGCAGAAGGCCCACATCCACATGGGTATGGGAAACTGGCAGGAGTGCCATCGCACCAGTGGGCACACATCAGAAAATATGGGTACACAGCAGTTAGTGACTGACGCCACAGGGCCCTCATCCCCGAGGGGAGGAGGCTCCCAGCAAGCTCCAACTGCCACCAGAGGGCCGACGTCACCAAGGCAACGGGAGCAAGCCAGGCAGGAGTGACCTCACAGCAGAGGGCCCACCTCCCAGAAGTGTGACGAAACCAGTCAGGATCAGACTCTCACCAGACGGCCCACATCACCAAGGGGATGGGAACCAGGCAGGAGTGTCCTAACACCAGTGGGTCCACATCACTAAAAGGTGAGTAAACCGGCACATGTGGCCTGAAACCACAGGACCCACATCACGAAGGGGCTGGGAGTGAGGCAGGCAGGAGGAGCCTCACAACACAGGGCCCAAAGAATAAAAAAGGTGAGGTATCCAGCAGTTGGAACCTCGCAGCAGGCGGCCCAGAGCACAGAGACTATGGGATCCCAGCCTGAGTGAACTAACACCAGAGAGCCTATATCATGGAACTGTGAGCAACCCAGACGTTGGAACCACAGAGCAGAAGGCCCACATCCCCATGGGGATGGGAACCTTACAGGAGTGTCCTGTTATCACTGGGCTCACATCAGATAACGTGGGGAGCCCAGCAGTTATGGTCTGACGCCAGAGGGCCCTCATCACCGAGGGGAGGAGGCTCCCAGTAGGTTCCAACTGCCACCAGAGGGCCGATGTCACCAAGGCAATGGGAAGCCAGGAAGGAGTTACCTCACAGCAAAGGGCCCACCTCACAGAAGTGTGAGGAACCCAGCCAGGATCAGACTCTCACCAGAGGGCTCATATCGCCAAGGGGATGGGAACCAGGCACAAGTATCCTCAAACCAGTGGGGCCACATCATCGAAAGGTGAGGGACCCAGCACACGTGGCCTCTAATCAGAGGACACACATAAACAAGGGGCTGGGAATGAGGCAGGCAGGAGTAGCCTCAAAACAGATGGCCCATAGAATAAAAAAGGTGAGGAATCCCGCAGTTGGAACCTCCCAGCAGGCGGCCTGGAGTAGCGAGGCTATGGGATCCAGGCTGAGTGAACTCACACCAGAGGGCCCTCATCATGAAACTGTGAGAAACCCAGACGTTGGGACCTCAGAGCAGAAGGCCCACATTCCCATGGGTTTGGGAACCTGACAGGCGTGTACTCGCACCACAGGGTGCACATCAGAAAATTTTGAGAGCCCAGGAGTTAGGGCCTGACACCAGAGAGCCCTCATTACCGAGGGAAGGAGGCTCCCAGCAGGCACCAACACACAATTGAGGGCCCACATCGCCAAGATGACGTGTGCCAGTCAGGTAGGAGTGACCTCACAGCACAGGGCCTACCTAACAGAAGGGTGAGGAAACCAACCAGGATAAGACTCTCGCCAGAGGGCCCACATCACCAAGGGGATCGGAACCACGCAGGAGTGTCCTAACACCAATGTGGCCACATCATAGAAAGGTGAGGAACCCAGCACATGTGGCCTCAAAGCAGAGGACCCACATCTCCAAGGGGCTCAGAGTGAGGCAGGCAGGAGTAGCCTTACAACACAGGGCCCATAGAATAAAAAGATGAGGAATCCAGTAATTGGAAGCTCCCAGCAGGCGGCCCAGGGCACCCAGTCTATGAGATCTAGGCCGCAGTGAACTCACAGCAGAGGGCCCACATCATGATACTGTGAGCAACCCAGCAATTGGGACCACAGAGCAGAAAGCCCACATCCCCATGGGGATGGGAAACTGGCAGGAGTGTCATCGCACCAGTGGGCGCACATCAGAAAATGTGGAGAGCCCAGCAGTTAGGGCCTGATGCCAGCGGGCCCTCATCACCGAGGGGAGGAGGCTCCCATCCCGCTCCAACTGCAACCAGAGGGCTCACTTGGCCAAGGCGATGTGTGCCAGCCAGGCAGGAGTGACCTCACAGCAGAGAGCCCACCTCCCAGAAGTGTGAGGTATCCAGCCAGGATCAGACTCTCACCAGAGGGCCCACATCACCAAGGGGATGGGATCCAGGCAGGAGTGTCCTCACACCAGTGGGGCCACATCACTAAAAGGTGAGGAAACCGGCACATGTAGCCTCAAACCACAGGACCTACATCACCAACGGGGGAAGTGAGGAAGGCAGGAGGAGCCTCACAACACAGGGCACAAAGAATAAAAAAGGTGAGGAATCCAGCAGTTGGAACCTCGCAGCAGGCGGCCCAGAGCACAGGGGCTATGGGATCTAGGCCTGAGTGAACTAACATCAGAGAGCCAACACCATGAAACTGTAAGGAACCCAGGCGTTGGGACCTCAGAGCAGAAGGCCCACATCCCAATGGGGATGGGAACCTGGCAGGAGTGTCCTGGCATCACTGGGCTCACATCAGAAAACGTGGGGAGCACAGCAGTTAGAACCTGACGTCAGAGGGCACTCATCACTGAGGAGAGGAGGCTCCCAGCAGGCTCCAACTGCCACCAGAGGGCCTACGTCTCCAAGGCAATGGGAGCAAGCCAGGCAGGATTTACCTAAGAGCCGAGGGCCCACCTCACAGAAGGGTGAGGAACCCAGCCAGGATCAGACTCTCACCAGAGGGCCCACATCACCAAGGGGATGGGAACCAGGCAGGAGTTTCCTCACACCATTGGGGCCACATCATTGAAAGGAGAGGAACCCAGCACATGTGGTCTCGAACCAGAGGACACACATCACCAAGGGGCTGGGAATGAGGCAGGTGTCTGGACGGGCACATTTAACTCTCATTTCCCACCAGGAAGAGGAATTAACCAAACGCTGAGCATGCCATGCCGGAACCAGATTACAGCCTGAAGCAAACCTGCGGTTTTGTGGCCAGCTCACAAGGAAGCAAGTTAAGAAAGGAAATCAGGGGCACTGTAATTCACAAACCTGCAGAGTTATAAATGACAGCTATTGGCAAAAATATATTGAAGTAAGGCTGCAAAGAGGACTTGAAAACGAGGCAGAATTGCAGGAATCAGATTTCAGGAGGTAGATTTGAATTGCATTTAAAGCATATGAAAAGCAGCAGATCTTTGACAGTGATGCACTTGGACAAAAAGAGCGTATGCATTTTTTCCTGAATACATTCATGAAAAAACGCATACGCCCTTTTTTGTCAACCAAGCACTCCAGCAATGGAAATCCGCACTACAATGAAGTCTCTTTTCCCATTCGTCAAAAGGGCCATCTGAAAAAAGTGTAAAAACAAGAAACACAGGACAGGCCATGGAGAACAGGGAGCCTTGTTATGCTGATGGGTGGGATGTCAATTGCCAACAGACACTCTGGAGATGTTTATGATGTATCCTGAAACATCTAAAAAACAAAGCTACAGAGCCTAGGTCACTTCCACTTATGGCTCTATAGCTTAGGAATATTAAAATCAACAAGACACAGCCAACACAAAATTTAGGGCTGCTGTGTTTACAAGAAACTTGAGTCCAGTGCACATTAAATATCCCAGAAAGAAAAAAATGGATAAAGAAGTTGTGCTACTTACGTACAATGGAATATCACTCAGCAATGAAATCAATGTCATCAGGCCTGTAGCAGCAAATTGAGTGAATTTAAGCACGATGATTCTAAGAGAAATATGTCACACAGAGAAAGATAGTTATCATAAGATATCACTAATAGAGGGAGTGTAAACTTGGCTCCACATGAACTGGATTACAAAACCGAACAGAGTCTCACATTTAGATAAAAAACTTATGCTTGCTTAAGGGGAAAGTTGAGTTGGGGTGCTGTATAAAACCAGAGATTGAAATTAGCACAGATACCTTTCCATAAGCCAAATATGTATTAGACAAGACCTACTCCTTGCTCAACGAAATAGACTCATCCATGGTGTATCACCTCACACTGGTTAGAATGGGCATCATCAGAAAAATCTACAAACAACAAATGCTGGAAAGGGTGTGGAGATATGGAACCCTCTTCTACTATTGTTGGGAATGTAAATTGATACAGTCACTGTGGAGAACATTACAGAGTTTCTTATAAAACTAACAATAGAATTACCATCTGATACAGCAATCCCACTACTGGTCATATACCCAGACAAAACCAAAAATTAAAAAACGACATTCAACGCAATGTTCATTGCATCACTATTTACAATATCCAGGTAATGGAAGCAACCTAAATGCCCACAGACAGACGAATGCATAAAGATGTGGTACATATATAAAATGGAATATTACTGAGCCATAAAAAGGAACGAAATTGGGTCACCGGTAGAGATGTTGATGGATCTAGAGACTGTCATACACAGTGAAGTAAGTCAGAAAGAGAAAAACAAAACAAATCTTGTATATTAATGCATATATGTGGAACCTAGAAAAATTGTACAGATGAACCGTTTTGCAAGGCAGAAATAGAGCAACAGACGTAGACAACGAACTTATGGACACCAAGGGGGGAAAGCTGTTGGGGGGATGGTGGTGGGAGGAGTTGAGATATTGGGATTGGCATGTATACATTTATATGTATAAAACAGATAACCAAAAAAAAAAACCTGCTGTATAAAAAATAAAATAAAATTCAAAATTAAAAAAAATAAAATTAAAAAAGTAAAACAGAAAAAATATTCTGCCCTTCACATACATGTATTTATATGAATAAATTATTTCCATGCATATATCTGTAAATACAGAAAAGAGGAATAAAATCTACCTTGAACCAAAAACGAAAAAAAGAAAAAGAAAAACAGAACCCACCAGTTACACAGAGGAAATCCCTATCAGGGCAATTGCTCCAGTTGTAAACAATTCTGAAGTTGGTCAGTGGTGGGGAATCATCTCCCATTCAGCCAGCAGGCCCCACGCAACAAGCGTCCTCATTGCAAAGCTGGGGGACCGTGCCGAGGCATCTGTGAGTAAACGTGGGCCGAGCCCCAGGCCAGCTGCTGCTGAAATGTTCCCACCCTTCCCAGGTAAAACACCTGAATATGTACAAGGACTTGAAAGCCTAGAGGAAGGGCCATGGAGCCACACGAGCGACAGCATGCCGGCCGACTTGATGCCTGTAGGCCAGCCAGGATGGCCCTGGCCCTGGGTGCTCTGCTGGAAGCTTTCCATTTCCCTGCCTGAGATACCCCTCCTGTCCCGGCCCCCACTGCTTTCTTCCTTCCTCACCTCTGCCCAGGGAGGAATTCCAGCGGCAGGTATGGGTGACACATCCTCTTCTTTAGCAGGTGGCATCTTGGCAACTGCTGCAGAAAGTCCAGCAGAGCCCCACTCACACTGAGCCACCCACAAAGCCGTGGCCTCTCACTCCCTCCCACCAACCCAGCCCCGAGACTGTTGACAGGGCAGAGAAAATGGCGTCAGGCACAGCTGCAGGGGCTCTTGCTGCCTGGAGTGGTGTTTATATCGATCTCAACCCAGGCACACCTGGGGAGATCTGGCCGGCACGGTCAGGCTGCCCAGGTCAGCCTATCATCACCCCTCAGGGTCTCACAGTTGCAGAAAATGGAACTTGCTGAATCGGCCAGGTCCAAGGAACAGGTGTGGGCTCTTGAGAGTCAGGATAGACAAGGGGCTGTAGCTCTGGCTTGTTTTCTAATCATTTTATCTGGCCCATGAGTGGGAGACAACTTCAAGAAAACCCTCTCCTAATGAGAGGAACCCAGGAGTCAGGGAGAGGAGGGGTGGGTGGTGGGTTTAGACAGAGGCCTGGTGCCCCGGGTGCAGTGGAAGCCTCTGGAAGACCAGGTGGAGGGAGGCCGCACAGAGTGATCCCCAAGGTCACAGACCTTTTGGAGCTGCTGTTTGTTAGTTCAAGTACTGCTCTGAGGTGCTCTGTGTCAGATCTGAGCGACAGGTGAGCTGGGAGTGCTTTGCAATGTGCGCTATGTGCACGGTTCCTGTTTGCCCAGACTTGCCACGGTACCTGCAAGGGTAGCTCTGTATCCTGGGAGGGACCTGACCACGAGAACCCCATGGGCTGCAGGGTACCTGCCCAGGGAACACCATATCCTGGGAGGGGCCTGACCACGAGGGCCCTGTGTCCTGGGGTGGGGGTGGGGTACCTGCCTGGGTAAGCTCCATATCCTGGGATTGGCCTGACCTTGAGAGCCCCATGGGCTGCAGCAGTCAAGGTAACGGATGTCAGGAGAGTCAGTGAAGCCACCGAGGATATACCTCCAGTAGTTCCTAAATCCTATACCCTGCTGGTCATTCTACCAACAACCAGGACTTGGTAATCTGTATTAGTCTTCAATGATGCCTTCTTTTACACTTTTTTCACATGGCCCGTTTGACCGGGGGGCAGTGAGGCTTCATTGTAGTGCAGATTTCCTTTACACGCTTGCTTGGTTGGCCAAAAAGTGCATATGGGTTTTTTCCTGAATATATTCAGGAAAAAACCCATATGCACTTTTTGGCCAAGTGCATCATTGTCGACATTCTGCCTCTTTTCATATGCTTTAAGTGCAATTCCAGCCTACCCGCTGAAATCGTTTTCCTGAAATTCTGCACCGCTTTAAAGCCCTCTTCACAGACTTACTTGAATATATTTTTGGATGATAGCTATCATTCATAACTCTGCAGGTTTGTGGACTACAGTGCACTTGAGCTCTATTCTTCAACACGCTTTCTTGTGAGCTGACCGCAAAACCGCAGGATTGCTTCAGGCCCTAATCTGTTTCTGGCAGGGCATGCTGAGCCTTTGGTTAATTCCTCTTCCTGGTGGGAAATGAGTGTTCCATTTGCCCGTGCAGACACCTACAGCTAGTCTCTCATTGGTTCTCCCTATTCCTATTCATCTTGCGCAGAAATTGCAAACTGTGCCAAACAGGAGGTTAAAGGCACTGACTCTCCAAGAGGGGAGAGTGTTGGTAAAGCGTCTGGAATGGCGAACCCGAGTACCAGGGGACGAAAACTGAGATGCATTTGAAAATGTTTCCCAATGACACAGTGGACCGTACTCTGCGTTTCCCATGCATGTTTTAGCTGAAGGAAGAATCCCTTAAACCTGGAGAGTTGAGACCCATGGAATGGGTACCATGCAGTATGACTTCAAAGGGTCTGCATTTGCTCACCGAACCTCACCAATGCCATCAGCCCGAAGTGTCCAGCCTTATGTCTCACCCTAACCCTTACTCGAAGCCTTGCCCTAATCCGTCCCGTAATCCTAACCCATACGCAAACACTAACCCGTATCCTAACACGTACGCTCATCCTAAACAGTTGTCGTACCCTAACCTGTACCCTAAACCGTCCCCATCCCCTAACCCTAACAAACCATAACCCTAACACTTACCCAAAGCCTTACCCTAAACCGTCCCCTAATCCTAACCCGTACGTTAACACTAACTCATACCCTAACATGTACGCTCACCCTAAACCATTGTCGTACCCTAACCTGTACCCTAAACTGTCCCCGTCCCCTAAACATAACACTAACCCTAACCCTAAACCTAACCCTTACCCGAAGCCTTACCGTAACCCGTCCCCTAAAACTAACCTGGGCGCTAACACTAACCCATACCCTAACACGTACACTCACCCTAAACCGTTGGCGAACCCTAACCTGTACCCTAAACTGTCCCCATCCCTGTCCTCTAACACTAACCCTAACCCTTACCCGAAGCGTCACCCTAATCCGTCCCATAATCCTAAACCGTACGCTAAAACTAACCCGTGCCCTACCACATACGCTCACGTGAAAATGTTGTCGTACCCTAACCTGTACCCTAAACCGTCACCGTCCCCTAATCCTAACCCTAACCCTTACCCAAAGCCTTACCCTAACCGTCGCCTAATCCTAACCCGTACGCTAACACTAACTGTACCCTAACACGTATGCTGACCCTAAACCGTTGTCGTACCCTAACCTGTACCCTAAACAATCCCCGTCCCCTAACCCTAACCCTAACCCTAACCCTAACCATTAAGCGAAGCCTTACCCTAACCCGTCCCTAATCCTAACCCGTACGCTAACACTAACACGTACCCTAACACATACGCTCACACTAAACCCTTGTTGTACCCTAACCTGTACCCTAAACCGTCCCCGTACCTTACCCTAACCCTAACCCTAACCCTAACCCTAAACCTTACCTGAAGCCTTGCCCTAACCCGTCCCCTAATCCTAACATGGACGCTAACACTAACCCGTACCCTAACATGTACGCTCACCCTAAACCATTGTCGTACCCTAACCTGTACCCTAAACCGTCACCGTCCCCTAACCCTAACCCTAACCCTAACACTTACACGAAGCCTTACA
This sequence comes from Delphinapterus leucas, assembly GCF_059928025.1. Lineage (NCBI taxonomy): Eukaryota > Metazoa > Chordata > Mammalia > Artiodactyla > Monodontidae > Delphinapterus > Delphinapterus leucas. Next base: position 23,443,623 of record NW_028322232.1, on the reverse strand, counting down.
CTAACCCGTCCCCTAATCCTAACCCGTACGCTAACAATAACCCATACCCTAACACGTACACTCACGCTAAACCGTTGTCTTACCCTAACCTCTACCCTAAACCGTCACTGTCCCCTAACACTAACCCTAATCCTAACCCTTAACCGAAGCCTTACCCTAACCCGTCCCCTTATCCTAACCAGTACACTAACACTAACCCGTAACCTAACACGTACGCTCACCCTAAACCGTTGTCGTACCCTAACCTGTACCCTAAACCGTCCCCGTCCCCTAACCCTAAACCTAACCTTAACGCTAATCCTAAACCTTACCCGAAGCCTTACCCTAAACCGTTCCCTAATCCTAACCCGTATGCTAAAACTAACCCGTACCCCAACACGTACGCTCACACTAAACCGTTGTTGTACCCTAACCTGTATCCTAAACCGTCCCTGTCACCGTCCCCTAACACTAACCCTAACCCTAACCCTTAGCCGAAGCCTTACCCTAACCCGTCCCCTAATCCTAACCCGTAGGCTAACACTAACCCGTACCCTAACACGTACGCTCACCCTAAACCGTTGTCGTGCACTAACCTGTACCCTAAACCGTCCCCGTCACCTAACACTAACCCTAACCCTAACCCTAACCCTAACCCTTACCCGAAGCCTTACCCTAAACCGTTCCCTAATCCTAACCCGTACGCTAACACTAACCCGTGCCCTAACATGTACAGTCATCCTAAACCGTTGTCGTACGCTAACCTGTATCCTGAACCGTCCCCGTCCCCGTCCCCTAACCCTAACCCTAAACCTAACCCTAACCCTTACCCGAAACCTTACTCTAACCTGTCCCATAATCCTAACCCGTACGCTAACACTAATCCATACCGTAACACGTATGCTCACCCTAAACCGTTGTCGTACCCTAACCTGTACCCTAAACCGTCCCCATCCCCAAACCCTAACCCTAAACCTAACCCTAACCCTAAACCTTACCTTAAGCCTTACGCTAACCCGTCCCCTAATCCGAACACGTACGCTAACCATAACCCGTACCCTAACACGTACGCTCACCCTAAACCGTTGTCGTACCCTAACCTGTACCCTAAACCGTCCCCGTCCCCTAACCCTAACCCTAAACCTAAGCCTAACCCTTAACCGAAGCCTTACCCTAACCCGTCCCCTAATCCGAACCCGTATGCTAACACTAACCCGTACTCTAACACGTACACTCACCCTAAACCGTTTTCGTATGCTAACCTGTACCCTAAACCGTCCCCGTCCCCGTCCCCTAACCCTAACGCTAACCCTAACACTAACCCTTACCCGAAGCCTTACACTAACCCGTCCCCTAATCCTAACCCGTACGCTAACACTAAAACGTGCGCTACCACGTACGCTCACCATAAACTGTTGTTGTACACTAAAGTGTACCCTAAACCGTCCTCTTCCCCGTTCCCTAAACCTAAACCTAACCCTAACAATGACCCTTACCTGAAGCCTTACCCTAACCCATTCCATAATCCTAACCCGTACGCTAACACTAACCCGTACGCAAACACGTACGCTCACCCTAAACCGTTGTCGTACCCTAACCTGTACCCTAAACCATCCCCGTCCCCTAACCCTAACCCTAACCCTAACCCCAACCCGAAAACTTATCCGAAGCCTTACCCTAACCCATCCCTTATTCCTAACCCGTACGCTAACACTAACCCGTACCCTAACACTAACGCGTACCCTAACACGTACGCTCAACCTAAACCGTTGTGTACCATAACCTGTACCCTAAACCATCCCCGTACACTACCCCTAACCCTAACCTAAACCTAGCCCTTACTCGAAGCCTTACCCTAATCCGTCCCCTAATCCTAACCCATACGCTAACACTAAATGATACCCTAACACGTACGCTCACCCTAAACCGTTGTTGTACCCTAAACTGTACCCTAAACCGTTCCCGTCCCCGTCCCCCAACCGTAAACCTAACCCTAAACCTAATCCTTACCCGAAGCCTTACCCTAACCCGTCCCATAATCCTAACCGTATGCTAACACTAACCCGTACCCTAACACGTACGCTCACCCTAAACAGTTGTCGTACCCTATCCTGTACCCTAAACCGTCCCCGTCACCTAACCCGAACCCTAACCCTAGCCCTAACTCTAACCCTTACCCGAAGCCTTACACTAACCCGTCCCCTAATCCTAACCCGTACGCTAACACTAAACCGTACCCAAACACGTACGCTCAACCTAAACCGTTGTCGTACCCTAACCTGTACCCTAAAGCGTCTCCGTCCCCTAACCCTAACCATAACCCTAACCCTAACACTTACTCGAAGCCTTTTCCTAACCTGTCCCCTAATCCGAACCCGTACGCTAACACTAACCCGTACCCTAACACGTACGCTCACCCTAAACCATTGTGTAACCTAACCTGTACCCTAAACCGTCCCCTAACCCTAACCCTAACCCTAACCTTAATCCTAACCCTTACCCGAAGCCTTACCACAAACCGTCCCCTAATCCTAACCCGTACGCTAATACTAACACGTACCCTAACACGTACGCTCACTCTAAACCGTTGTCGTACCCTAACCTGTACCCTAAAGCATCTCCGTCCCCGTCCCCTAACCCTAATCCTAACCCTAAACCTTACCCGAAGCCGTACCCTAACCCGTCCCCTAATCCTAACCCGTACGGTAACACTAACCCGTAGCCTAACACGTACGCTCAACCTAAACCGTTGTGTACCCTAACCTGTACATTAAACCATCCCCGTACACTAACCCTAACGCTAACCCTAAACCTAACACTTACCGGAAGCCTTACCCTAAACCGTCCCCTAATCCTAAACCGTACGCTAACACTAAACCGTACCCTAACACGTACGCACACCCTAAACCGTTGTTGTACCCTAACGTGTACCCTAAACCGTTCCCGTCCCGTCCCCTAACCCTAAACCTAACCCTAAACCTAACCCTTACCCGAAGCCTTACCCTAACCCGTCACCTAATCCTAACCCGTAGGCTAACACTAACCCGTACCCTAACACGTACGCTCACCCTAAACCGTTGTCGAACCATAATCTGTACCCTAAACCGTCCCCCTCACCTAACCCTAACCCTAACCCTAACCCTAACTCTAACCCTTACCCGAAGCCTTACACTAAACCGTCACCTAATCCTAACCTCTACGCAAACACTAAACCGTACCCTAACACGTACGCTCACCCGAAACATTTGTCGTACACTAACCTGTACCCTAAACCGTCTCCGTCCCCCTCACCCTAACCCTAACCCTAACCCTAACCCTTACCCGAAGCCTTACCCTAAACCGTCCCCTAATCCGAACCCGTATGCTAACACTAACCCGTGCCCTAACACGTACACTCAACCTGAACAGTTGTCGTACACTAAACTGTACCCTAAACCGTCCCCATTCCGTAACCCTAACCCTAACCCTAAACCTAACCATAAAACTTACCCAAAGCCTTACACTAACCCGTTCCCTAATCCATATCCATAAGCTAACACTACCCCGTACCCTAATACATGCGCTCACCCTAAACCGTTGTCGTACCCTAAACTGTACCCTAAACAGTCACTGTCCCCTAATTCTAACCCTAACGCTAACCCTAACACTTACCCGAAGCCTTACACTAACCCGTCCCCTAATCCTAACCCATACGCTAACACTAACCCATACCCTAACATGTACGCTCACCCTAATCCATTGTCGTACCCTAACCTGTACCCTAAACCATCCCCGTCCCCTAACCCTAACACTAAACCTAATCATTACCCGATGCCTTACCCTAACCTGTCCCCTAATCCTAACCCGTACGCTAACGCTAACCAGTACCCTAACACGTACCCTCACTCTAAACCGTTGTCGTACCCTAACCTGTACCCTAAAACGTCCCCATCCCCTAACCCTAACCCTAACCCTAACCCTTACCCGAAGCCTTCCCCTAACCCGTCCCCTAATCCTAACCCATACGCTAACACTAACCCATACCCTAACACGTATGCTCACCCTAAACCGTTGTCGTACCCTAACCTGTACCCTAAACCGTCCCCGTCCCCTAACCCTAACCCTAAACCTAACCCTAAACCTAAACCTTACCCGAAGCCTTACCCTAACCCGTCCCCTAATCCTAACCTGTACGCTAACACTAACCCGTACCCTAACAAGTACACTCACCCTAAAACGTTGTCATACCCTAATCTGTACCCTAAACCGTCCCCTAACCCTAACCCTAAACCTAACCCTTACCCGAAGCCTTACCCTAACCCGTCCTCTAATCCTAAACCGTACGCTAACAGTAAACCGTGCCCTAACACGTACGCTCACCCTAAACCGTTGTCGTACCCTAACCTCTACCCTAAACCGTCCCCGTCCCCTAAACCTAACCCTAACCCTTAACCGGAGCCTTACACTAACCCGTCCCGTAATACTAACCCGTACGCTAACTCTAACCCATACCCTAACACGTACGCTCACCCTAAACCGTTGTCGTACCCTAACCTGTACCCTAAACCATCCCCGTCTCCTAACCCTATCCCTAACCCTAACCCTAACCCTTACCCGAATCCTTACCCTAACACGTCCCCTAATCTAAACTGTACGCTAACACTAACCCGTACCCTAACACGTACGCTCACCCTAACCATTGTCGTACCCTAACCTGTACCCTAAATCGTGCCCATCCCCTAACCCTTACCCGAAGCCTAACCCTAACTGTAAACCTTACCCGAAGCATTACACTAACTCGTCACCTAAAACTAACCGTATGCTAACACTAATCCGTGCCCTAACACGTACGCTCACCCTAAAGCGTTGTCGTGCACTAACCTGTACCCTAAACCGTCCCCGTCCCCTAACACTAGCCCTAAACCTAACCCTAACACTAACCCTAACCCTTACCCAAAGCCTTACCCTAACCCGTCCCCTAATCCTAACCCGTACCCTAACACTAACCCGTACCCTAACACGTACGCTCACCCAAAACCATTGTCGTACCCTAACCTGTACCCTAAAACGTCCCTGTCCCCTAACCCTAACCCTAACCCTAACCCTTACCTGAAGCCTTACACTAACCCGTCCCCTGAACGTAACCTGTACGCTAACACTAACCAGTACCCTAACACGTATGCTCACCCTAAACCTTTGTCGTACATTAACCTGTACCCTAAATCGTCCTAGTCCCCTAACCCTAACCCTAACCCTAACCCTAACCCTTACCCTAAGCCTTACCCTAACTCGTCCCCTAACCCTAACCCGTACGCTAACACTAACCCCTACCCTAACACGTACGCTCACCCTAAACCGGTTTCGACCCTAACCTGTACCCCAAACCGTCCCTGTCCCCTAAACCTAACCCTAACCCTAACCCTAATCCTAACCCTTACCGGAAGCCTTACCGTAAACCATTCCCTAATACTAACCCGTATGCTAACACTAACCCGTACCATAACACCTACGCTCACCCTAAACCGTTGTCGTACCCTAACCTGTACCCTAAACCGTCCCTGTCCCCGTCCCCTAACACTAACCCTAACCTTAACCCTAACACTTACCCGAAGCCTTACCCTAACCCGTCACCTAATCCTAACCCGTACGCTAACACTAAACTGTACCCTAACCAGTACGCTCACCCTAAAACGTTGTTGTACCCTAACCTGTACCCTAAACCATCCCCGTCACCTAAGCCTAACCCTAATCCTAACCCTAACCCTAACCCTTACCCAAAGCCTTACCCTAACCCGTCCCCTAATCCTAACGTGTACGCTAACACTAACCCGTACCCTAACACGTACGCTCACCCTAAACCGTTGTCATACGCTAACCTGTACCCTAAAACTTCCCCGTCCCCTAACCCTAACCTTAACCATAACCCGAACCCTAACGCTTACCAGAAGCCTTACCCTAACCCGTCCCCTAATCCTAACCCGTACGCTAACACTAACCAGTACCCTAACACATACGCTCAACCTAAACCTTTGTCGTACCCTAACCTGTACCCTAAACAATCCCTGTCCCCTAACCATAACCCTAACCCTACCTCTAAACCTAAACCTTACCCGAAGCCTTACCCTAACCCGTCCCCTAATCCTAACCCGTTAGCTAACACTAACTTGTACACTGACATGTACGCTCACCCTAAACCGCTGTCGTACCCTAACCTGTACCCTAAACCATCCCGGTCGCCTAACCCTAAACCTAACCCTAACCCTAACCCTAACCCTTACCCGAAGCCTTACCCTAACACGTCCCATAATCGTATCCCGTACGCTAACACTAACCCGTGCCCTAACACATACTCTCACACTAAACCGTTGTTGTAACCTAACCTGTACCCTAAACTGTCCCCTTCCCCTAATCCCTAACCCTAACCCTAATCCTAACCCTTACCCGAAGCCTTACCCTAACCTGCCCCCTAATCCTAACCCGTACGCTAACTCTAACCCGTACCGTAACACGTACGCTCACGCTAAATCGTTGTCATACACTAACCTGTACCCTAAACCGTCCGCGTCCCCGTCCTCTAAACCTAACCCTAACCCTAACCCTAACCCTTACCCGAAGCCTTACCCTAACCCGTCCCCTAATCCTAACCCATACGCTAACACTAACCCGTACCCTAACACTTACGCTCACCCTAAACCGTTGTTGTGCACTAACATGTACCGTACACCGTCCTTTTCCCCGAACCCTAACCCTAACCCTAACCCTAACACTAACGCTTACCCGAAGCCTTACCCTAACCCGTCCCCTAATCCGAACCCGTACGCTAACAATAACCCGTACACTAACACGTACGCTCACCCTAAATCTTTGTCGTACCCTAATCTGTACCCTAAACCGTCCATATCCCCTAACCCTAACCCTAAACCTAACCCTAACTCTAAACCTTACCTGAAGCCTTACCCTAAACCGTCCCCTAAACCGAACCCGTACGCTAACAATAACCCGTACACTAACACGTACGCTCACCCTAAACGGTTGTCGTACCCTAACCTGTACCCTAAACCGTCCCCGTCCCCGTCCCCTAACCCTAACCATAAGCCTAACCCTTACCCGAAGCCTTACCCTAACCCATCCCCTAATCCGAACCGTACGCTAACACTAACCCGTACCCTAACCGTACACTCACCCTAAACAGTTGTCGTACGCTAACCTGTATTCTAAACTGTCCCCGTCCCCGTCCCCTTACCCTAAACCTAACCCTAACACTAACCCTTACCCGAAGCCTTACCCTAAACCGTTCCATAATCCTAACCCGTACGCTAACACTAAAACGTGCGCTACAACGTAGGCTCAGCATAAACTGTTGTCATACACTAACCTGTACCCTAAACCGTCCCCGTCCCCGTCCCCTAACCCTAACCCTAACCCTAACCCTTACCCAAAGCCTTACCCTAACCCGTCCCCTAATCATAAACCGTAGGCTAACACTAACCCGTACCCTAACACGCACACTCACCCTAAACCGTTTGCGTACACTAACCTGTACCCTAAACCATCCCCGTCCCCTAAACCTAACCCTAACCCTAACACAAACCCTTACCCAAAGCCTTACCCTAAACGGTCCCCTAATCCTAACCCGTACGCTAACACTAACAAGTACCCAAACACGTACGCTCACCATAAACCGTTGTCGTACCCTAACCTGTACCCTAAACTCTCCCCGTCCCCGTCCCCTAAACTTAACCCTAACCCTAACCCTTACCCAAAGCCTTACACTAACCCCTCCCCTAATCCTAACCCGTACGCTAACACTAAACCATACCCTAACACGTACACTCACCCTAAATCGTTGTTGTACCCTAACCTGTACCCTAAACCGTCCCCGTCCCCGTCCCCTAACCCTAAACCTAACCGTAAACTTAACCCTTACCCGAAGCCTTACCCTAACACGTCCCCTAATCATAACCCGTACGCTAACACTAACACGTACCCTAACACGTATGCAACCCGAAACCGTTGTCGTACCCTAACCTGTACCCTAAACCATCCCCGTCCCCTAACCCTAAGCCTAAACCTAACCCTAACCCTAACCCTAACCCTAACCCTTACACAAGCCTTACCCTAACCCGTGCCCTAATCCTAACCCGTACGCTAACACTAACCCATACCCTAACACGTACGCTGACCCTAAACTGCTGTCGTACACTAACCTGTACCCTAAACCGTCCCCGTCCCCGTCCCCGTCCCCTAACCCTAACCCTAAACCTAACCCTTACCCGAAGCCTTACCCTAACCCGTCCCCTAATCCTAACCCGTAAGCTAACACTAACCCGTTGCCTAACACGTACGCACACCCTAAAGTGTGGTTGTACCCTAACCAGTACACTAAACCGTCCCCGTCCCCGTTCCCTAACCCTAATCCTAACCCAAACCCTAAGCCTTACCCGAAGCCTTACCCTAACCCGTCACCTAATCCTAACCCGTACGCTAACACTAACCCATACCCTAACACGTACGCTCACCCTAAACCGTTGTCGTACCCTAACATGTACCCTAAACCATCCCTGTCCCCTAACCCTAACCCTAACTCCCTAACCCCCCTTACCAGAAGCCTTACCCTAACCCGTCCCGTAATCCTAACCCGTACGCTAACACTAACCCGTACCCTAACACGTACGCTCACCCTAAAACCTTGTCGTACCCTAACCTGTACCCTAAACCGTCCCTGTCCCCTAACCCTAACCCTAACTCTAACCCTAACCCTAAACCTAACACTTACCCGAAGCCTTACCCTAACCCGTCCCTAATCCTAATCCGTATGCTAACACTAACCCGTACCCTAACACGTACGCTCACCCTAAACCGTTGACGTACCCTAACCTGTACCCTAAACCGTCCGTCCCCTAACCCTAACCCTAACCCTAACCCTTACGAGCCTTACCCTAACCCGTCCCGAATCCTAACCCGTACGCTAACACTAACCCGTACCCTAACACGTACGCTCACCCTAAAACCTTGTCGTACCCTAACCTGTACCCTAAATTGTCCCTGTCCCCTAACCCTAACCCTAACCCTAACCCTAACCTTAAACCTTACCCGAAGCCTTACCCTAACCTGTCCCCTAAACCTAACCCGCACGCTAACACTAACCCGTGCCCTAACACGTACGCTCACCCGAAACATTTGTCGTACACTAAGCTGTACCCTAAACCGTCCCCATTACCTAACACTAACCCTAACCCTAACCATAGCCCTAAACCTTACCCGAAGCCTTACCCTAACCCGTCCCCTAATGCTAACCGTACGCTAACACTAATCCGTGCCCTAACACGTACGCTCACCCTAAAGCGTTGTCGTACCCTAACCTGTACCCTAAACCGTTCCTGTCCCTGTACCCTAACCCTAACCCTAACCCAAACACTAACCCTTACCCGAAGCCTTACACTAACCCATCCCATAATCCTAAACGCTACGCTAACACTAACCCGTGCCCTAACACGTACGCTCACCCTAAACCGTTGTCGTACATTAACCTGTACCCTAAATCGTCCCTGTCCCCTAACCTTAACCCTAACCCTAATCCTTACCCGAAGCCTTACCCTAACTCGTCCCCTAATTCTAACCCATATGCTAACACTAATCTGTATCCTAACACGTACGCTCACCCTAAAACTTTGTCGTACACTAAGCTGTACCCTAAATCGTCCCCATCCCCTAACCCTAAACCTAACCCTTACACAAAGCCTTACCCTAACCCGTCCCGTAATCCTAACCCGTACGCTAACATTAACCCGTAACCTAACCCGTATGCTCAACCTAAACCGTACTCGTACACTAACCTGTACCCTAAACCATCCCGTCCTGGTCCCCTAACCCTAGCCCTTACCCGAAACCTTACCCTAACATGTCCCCTATTCCTAACCCGTACGCTAACACTATCCCATAACCTTACACGTACGCTCACCTTAAAACGTTGTCGTACACTAACCTGTAACCTAAACCGTCTCCGTCCCCTAACCCTAACCCTAAACCTAGCCCTAAACCTAAACCTTACCCCAAGCCTTACCCTAACCCGACCCTTAATCCTAACCCGTACGCTAACACTAACCCATACCCTAACACGCACGCTCACCCTAAATCTTTGTCGTACCCTAACATGTACCCTAAACCGTCCCCGTCCCCTAACCCTAACCCTAACCCTAACACTTACCCGAAGCATTACACTAACCCGTCCCCTAATCCTAATCCGTACGCTAACACTAACCTGTGTCCTAACATGTACCCTCACCCTAAACTGTTGTCGTACCCTAACCTGTACCCTAAACTGTCACCGTCCCCTAGCCCTAACCCTAACCCTAACCCTTACGTGAAGCCTTACCCTAACCCGTCCCCAATCCTAACCCGTACGCTAACACTAACCCATGCCCTAACACATACGCTCACCCTAAACTGTTGTCGTACACTAACCTGTAACCTAAACCGTCCCCGTCCCCTAACCCTAACCCTAACCCTAACCCTAACCCTACCCTAACCCTTACCCGAAGCCTTACCCTAATCTGTCCCCTAATCCTAACCCGTACGCTAACACTAACCCTTGCCCTAACACGTACACTCACCCTAAACCATTGTCGTACCCTAACCTGTACCCTGAACCATCCCTGTACCCTAACCCTAACCCTAACTCTAACCCTAACCCTAACCCTAACACTTACCCGAAGCCTTACCCTAACCCGTCCCATAATCCTAACCCGTACGCTAACACTAACCCGTACCCTAACACGTACGCTCACCCTAAATCGTTTTCGTACCCTAACCTGTACCCTAAACCATCCCCATCCCCTAACCCGAACCCTAACACTATCCCTAACCCTTACCCGAAGCCTTACCCTAACTCGGCCCCCAATTCTAAACCATACGCTAACACTAACCCGTACCCTAACACGTACGATCACCCTAAAACTTTGTCGTACCCTAACCTGTACCCTAAGTCGTCCCCTTCCCCTAAGCCTAACCCTAACCCTAATACTTACCCGAAGCCTTACCCTAAACCGTCCCCTAACCCTAAACCTTACGCTAACACTAACCCGTGCCCTAAAACGAATGCTCACCCTAAACCGCTGTCGTACACTAACCTGTACCCTAAACCGTCCCCGTCCCCGTCCCCTAACCCTAACCCTAAACCTAACCCTTACCCGAAGCCTTACCCTAACACGTCCCCTAATCCTAACCCGTACGCTAACACTAACCCGTGCCCTAACAGGTACGCTCACCCTAAAGCGTGGTCGTACCCTAACCTGTACACTAAACCGTCCCCGTCCCCGTCCCCATTCCCTAACCCTAACCCTATCCCAAACCCTACCCCTTACCCGAAGCCTTACCCTAACCCGTCCCATAATCCTAAATAATACGCTAAAACTACCCCATGCCCTAACACATACGCTCACCCTAAACCGTTGTCGTACCCTAACCTGTACCCTAAACCGTCCCTGTAGCCTAACCCTAACCCTAACCCTAACCCTAACCCTTACCCGAAGCCTTACCCTAACCCGTCCCATAATCCTACCCCGTACGTTAACACTAACCCGTACCCTAACACGTACGCTCACCCTAAACCGTTGTCGTACCATAACCTGTACCTAAACCGTCCCCGTCCCCGTCCCCTAAACTTAACCCTAAACCTCACCCTTACCCGTAGGCTTACCCTAACCCGTCCCCTATTCCTAACCTATACGCTAACTCTAACCCGTACCCAAACATATACGCTCACCCTAAAGAGTTGTCGTACACTAACCTCTACCCTAAACCGTCCCCGTCCCCGTCCCCTAACCCTAACCCTAACCCTAACCCTTACCCGAAGCCTTACCCTAACAAGTCCCCAATCCTAACCCGTACGCTAACACTAACACATACCCTAACACGTACGCTCACCCTAAACCGTTGTCGTACCCTAGCCTATACCCTAAACAGTCCCCGTACCCTAACCCTAACCCTAACCCTAACCCTTACCCGAAGCCTTACCCTAACCCGTCCCCTAATCGTAACCCGTACGCTAACACTAAACTTTACCCTAACACGTACGCACACTCTAAACTGTTGTCATATCCTATCCTGTACCCTAAACCTTCCCCGTGCCCGTCCCCTAACCCTAACCCTAACCCTTACCCGAAGCCTTACCCTAACCTGTCCCCTAATCCTAACCCATACGCTAACACTAACCCTTACCCTAACACGTACGCACACCCTAAACTGTTGTCAAATCCTATCCTGTACCCTAAACCTTCCCCGTTCCTGTCCCCTAACCCTAACCCTAACCCTTACCCAAAGCCTTACCCTAACCTGTCCCCTAATCCTAACCCGTACGCTAACACTAACCCATGCCCTAACACATACGCTCACCCTAAAGCGTTGTCGTACCCTAACCTGTACCCTAAACCGTCCCCGTCCCATAACCCTAACACTAACCCTAATACTAACCCTTACCCGAAGCCTTCCGTTAACCCGCCACCTAATCCTAACCCGTACGCTAACCCTAACCCGTACCCTAACACGTACGCTCACCCTAAACCGTTGTCGTACCCTAAACTGTACCCTGAACCGTCACCATCCCCAAACCCTAACCCTAACCCTTACCCGAAGCCTTACACTAACCTGTCCCCTAATCCTAACCAGTACGCTAACACTAACCCGTACCCTAACACATAGGCTCACGCTAAACCGTTCTCGTACACTAACCTGTACCCTAAACCGTCCCCATCCCCTAACCCTAACCCTAACCCTTACCCGGAGCCTTACCCTAACCCGTCCTCTAATCCTAAACCTTACGCTAACACTAACCCGTACCCTAACATGTTCGCTCACCCTAAACCGTTATCTTAACCTAAGCTGTACCCTAAACAGTCCCCGTCGCCTAAACATAACCGTAACCCTAACCCTAACACTAACACTTACCCGAAGGCTTACCCTAACCCGTCCCCTAATCCTAAACCGTACGCTAACACTAACCCGTACCCTAACACGTACGCTCACCCTAAACCGTTGTCGTAGCCTAACCTGTACCCTAAACCCTCCCCATGCCCTAACACTTACCCTAAACCTAACCCTAACCCTAACACTTACCCGAAGCCTTACCCTAACCCATCACCTAATCGGAACCCGTACGCTAACACTAACCCATACCCTATCACGTACGCTCACCCTAAACCGTTGTTGTACCCTAACCTGTACCCTAAACCCTCCCCATCCCCTAACCCTAACCCTAAACCTAACCCTACACCTAACCCTTACCCGAAGCTTATCCTAACCCGTCCCCTAATCCTAACCCGTTCGCTAACACTAACACATACCCTACCACGTACGCTCCCCCTAAAGCATTGTTGTACCCTAACGTGTACCCTAAACCGTTCCCGTGCCCTAACCCTAACCCTAACCCTAACCCAAACCCTAACCCTTACCCGGAGCCTTACCCTAACCCGTCCCCTAATCCTAACCCGTACGCTAACACTAACCTGTGCCCTAACACGTACGCTCACCCTAAACCTTTGTCGTACCCTAACCTGTACCCTAAACCGTCCCTCCCCTAACCCTAACCCTAACCCTAACCCTAACACTTACCCGAAGCCTTACCCTAACCCGTCCTCTAATCCTAACCTGTACGCTAACACTAACCTGTGCCCTAACACGTACCCTCACCCTAAACCGTTGTCCTACCCTAACCTATACCCTAAACCGTCCCCGTCCCCTAGCCCTAACCCTAACCCTAACACTTACCCGAAGCCTTACCCTAACCCGTCTCCTAATCCTAACCCGTACGTTAACACTAACCCGTACCCTAACACGTACGCTCACCCTAAACTGTTGTCGTACCCTAACCTGTACCCTAAATCGTCCCCGTCCCCTAACCCTAACCCTAACCCTAACCAAACCTAACCCTTACCCGAAGCTTTACCCTAACCCATCCCATAATCCTATCCCGTACGCTAACCCTAACCCGTACCCTACCACGTACACTCACCCTAAACCGTTGTCGTACCCTAACCTGTACCCTAAACCGTCCCCGTCCCCTAACCCTAACCCTAACCTTAACCCTAACCCTAACCCTTACCCGAAGCCTTACCCTAACCCGTCCCTTAATCCTAACCCGTACGCTAACACTAACCCGTGCCCTAACACGTACGCTCACCCTAAACCTTTATCGTACCCTAACCTGTACCCTAAACCGTCCCCATCCCCTAACCCTAACCCTAACCCTCACCCTAACCTTACCCAAAGCCTTACCCTAACCCGTCCCCTAATCCTAACCCGTACGCTAACACTAACCCGTACCCTAACACATGCGCTCACCCTAAACCGTTGTCGTACCCTAACCTGTACCCTAAACCGTCCCCGTCCCCTAACCCTACCCTAACCCTAACCCTAACCCTTACCCGAAGCCTTACCCTAACCCGTCCCCTAATCCTAACCCGTACGCTAACACTAACCCATACCCTAACACGTACGCTCACCCTAAACCGTTTGCGTACACTAACCTGTACCCTAAACCGTCCCCGTCCCTTAAACCTAACCCTAACCCTAACCCTAACCATTACCCAAAGCCTTACCCTAAACGGTCCCCTAATCCTAACCCGTACGCTAACACTAACAAGTACCCAAACACGTACGCTCACCATAAACCGTTGTCGTACCCTAACCTGTACCCTAAACTCTCCCCGTCCCCGTCCCCTAAACTTAACCCTAACCCTAACGCTTACCCGAAGCCTTACCCTAACCCCTCCCCTAATCCTAACCAGTACGCTAACACTAACCCATACCCTAACACGTACGCTCACCCTAAACCGTTGACGTACCCTAACCTGTACCCTAAACCTCCCCTCCCCGTCCCCTAACCCTAACCCTAACCCTAACCCTTACCAGAAGCCTTACCCTAACCCGTCCCCAATCCTAACCCGTACGCTAACACTAACAAGTACCCTAACACATACGCTCACCCTAAACCGTTGTCGTACCCTAACCTGTACCCTAAACCGTCCCCGTCCCCTAACCCTAACCCTAACCCTAACCCTAACCCTAACCCTTACCCGAAGCCTTACCCTAACCCGTCCCCTAATCCTAACCCGTACGCTAACACTAACCCGTACCCTAACACGTACGCTCACCCTAAACCGTTGTCGTACCCTAACCTGTACCCTAAACCGTCCCCGTCCCCTAACCCTAACCCTAACCCTCCTAACCCTTACCCAAAGCCTTACCCTAACCCGTCCCGTAATCCTAACCCGTACGCTAACACTAACCCGTACCCTAACACGTACGCTCACCCTAAACCGTTGTCGTACCCTAACCTGTACCCTAAACCGTCCCTGTCCCCTAACCCTAACCCTAACCCACACCTTAAACCTTACCCGACGCCTTACCCTAACCCGTCCCCTAATCCTAACCCGTACGCTAACACTAACCCGTACCCTAACACGTACGCTCACCCTAAAACGTTGTCGTACACTAACATGTACCCTAAACCGTCCCCGTCCCCTAACCCTAACCCTAACCTTAACCCTAACCTAACCCATACCCGAAGCCTTACCCTAACCCGTCCCCTAATCCTAACCCGTACGCTAACACTAACCTGTGCCCTAACATGTACGCTGAACCTAAACCATTGTCGTACCCTAACCTGTACCCTAAACCGTCCCACTCCCCTAACCCTAACCCTAACCCTAACCTAACCCTAACCCTTACCCCAAGCCTTACCCTAACCCGTCCCCTAATCCTAACCCGTACGCTAACACTAACCCGTACCCTAACATGTACGCTCACCCTAAACCGTTGTCGTACACTAACCTGTACCCTAAACCGTCCCCCTCCCCTTACCCTAACCCTAACCCTAACCCTAACCCTAACCCTTACCCGAAGCCTTACCCTAACCCGTCCCCTAATCCTAACCCGTACGCTAACACTAACCCGTACCCTAACACGTACGCTCACCCTAAACTGTTGTCGTACACTAACCTGTACCCTAAACCGTCCCCGTCCCCGTCCCCTTCCCCTAACCCTAACCCTAACCCTAACCCTTACCCGAAGCCTTACCCTAACCCGTCCCCTAATCCTAACCCGTACGCTAACACTAACCCGTGCCCTAACACGTACGCTCACCCTAAACCGTTGTCGTACCCTAACCTGTACCCTAAACCGTCCCCGTCCCCTAACCCTAACCCTAATCCTTACGCGAAGCCTTACACTAACCCGTCCCCTAATCCTAACCAATACGCTAACTCTAACCCGTATCCTAACACGTACGCTCACCCTAAACCATTCTCATACACTAACCTGTACATTAAACCATCCCCGTCAACTAACCTTAACCCTAACCCTTACCCGAAGCCTTACCATAACCCGTCCTCTAATCCTAACCCGTACGCTAACAGTAAACTGTGCCCTAAAATGTACGCTCAACCTAAACCATTGTCCTACCCTAACTTGTACCCTAAACCGTCCCCGTCCCCTAACCCTAACCCTAAACCTAGCCCTAAACCTAAACCTTACCCCAAGCCTTACCCTAACCCGACCCTTAATCCTAACCCGTACGCTAACACTAACCCATACCCTAACACGCACGCTCACCCTAAATCTTTGTCGTACCCTAACATGTACCCTAAACCGTCCCCGTCCCCTAACCCTAACCCTAACCCTAACCCTAACACTTACCCGAAGCATTACACTAACCCGTCCCCTAATCCTAATCCGTACGCTAACACTAACCCGTGTCCTAACACGTACCCTCACCCTAAACCGTTGTCGTACCCTAACCTGTACCCTAAACCGTCACCGTCCCCTAGCCCTAACCCTAACCCTAACCCTTACGCGAAGCCTTACCCTAACCCGTCCCCAATCCTAACCCGTACGCTAACACTAACAAGTACCATAACACATACGCTCACCCTAAACTGTTGTCGTACACTAACCTGTAACCTAAACCGTCCCCGTCCCCTAACCCTAACCCTAACCCTAACCCTAACCCTAACCCTTACCCGAAGCCTTACCCTAATCTGTCCCCTAATCCTAACCCGTATGCTAACACTAACCCTTGCCCTAACACGTACACTCACCCTAAACCATTGTCGTACCCTAACCTGTACCCTGAACCGTCCCTGTACCCTAACCCTAACCCTAACTCTAACCCTAACCCTAACCCTAACACTTACCCGAAGCCTTACCCTAACCCGTCCCATAATCCTAACCCGTACGCTAACACTAACCCGTACCCTAACACGTACGCTCACCCTAAACCGTTGACGTACCCTAACCTGTACCCTAAACCGTCCCTGTCCCCTAACCCTAACCCTAACCCTAACCCTTACCAGAAGCCTTACCCTAACCCGTCCCGTAATCCTAACCCGTACGCTAACACTAACCCGTACCCTAACACGTACGCTCACCCTAAAACCTTGTCGTACCCTAACCTGTACCCTAAATCGTCCCTGTCCCCTAACCCTAACCCTAACCCTAACCTTAAACCTTACCCGAAGCCTTACCCTAACCGGTCCCCTAAACCTAACCCGCACGCTAACACTAACCCGTGCCCTAACACGTACGCTCACCCGAAACATTTGTCGTACACTAAGCTGTACCCTAAACCGTCCCCATTACCTAACACTAACCCGAACCCTAACCATAACCCTAAACCTTACCCGAAGCCTTACCCTAACCCGTCCCCTAATGCTAACCGTACGCTAACACTAATCCGTGCCCTAACACGTACGCTCACCCTAAAGCGTTGTCGTACCCTAACCTGTACCCTAAACCGTTCCTGTCCCTGTACCCTAACCCTAACCCTAACCCAAACCCTAACCCTTACCCGAAGCCTTACACTAACCCATCCCATAATCCTAAACGCTACGCTAACACTAACCCGTGCCCTAACACGTACGCTCACCCTAAACCGTTGTCGTACATTAACCTGTACCCTAAATCGTCCCTGTCCCCTAACCCTAACCCTAACCCTAATCCTTACCCGAAGCCTTACCCTAACTCGTCCCCTAATTCTAACCCGTATGCTAACACTAACCTGTATCCTAACACATACGCTCACCCTAAAACTTTGTCGTACACTAAGCTGTACCCTAAATCGTCCCCGTCCCCTAACCCTAAACCTAACCCTTACACAAAGCCTTACCCTAACCCGTCCCCTAATCCTAACCCGTACGCTAACACTAACCCGTAACCTAACCCGTATGCTCAACCTAAACCGTACTCGTACACTAACCTGTACCCTAAACCATCCCGTCCTGGTCCCCTAACCCTAGCCCTTACCCGAAACCTTACCCTAACATGTCCCCTATTCCTAACCCGTACGCTAACACTATCCCGTACCCTTACACGTACGCTCACCTTAAAACGTTGTCGTACACTAACCTGTAACCTAAACCGTCTCCGTCCCCTAACCCTAACCCTAAACCTAGCCCTAAACCTAAACCTTACCCC
This sequence comes from Delphinapterus leucas, assembly GCF_059928025.1. NCBI lineage: Eukaryota > Metazoa > Chordata > Mammalia > Artiodactyla > Monodontidae > Delphinapterus > Delphinapterus leucas. The sequence continues at coordinate 23,425,197 of NW_028322232.1, read as the reverse complement.
AAGCCTTACCCTAACCCGACCCTTAATCCTAACCCGTACGCTAACACTAACCCATACCCTAACACGCACGCTCACCCTAAATCTTTGTCGTACCCTAACATGTACCCTAAACCGTCCCCGTCCCCTAACCCTAACCCTAACCCTAACACTTACCCGAAGCATTACACTAACCCGTCCCCTAATCCTAATCCGTACGCTAACACTAACCCGTGTCCTAACACGTACCCTCACCCTAAACCGTTGTCGTACCCTAACCTGTACCCTAAACCGTCACCGTCCCCTAGCCCTAACCCTAACCCTAACCCTTACGCGAAGCCTTACCCTAACCCGTCCCCAATCCTAACCCGTACGCTAACACTAACCCATGCCCTAACACATACGCTCACCCTAAACTGTTGTCGTACACTAACCTGTAACCTAAACCGTCCCCGTCCCCTAACCCTAACCCTAACCCTAACCCTAACCCTAACCCTAACCCTTACCCGAAGCCTTACCCTAATCTGTCCCCTAATCCTAACCCGTATGCTAACACTAACCCTTGCCCTAACACGTACACTCACCCTAAACCATTGTCGTACCCTAACCTGTACCCTGAACCATCCCTGTACCCTAACCCTAACCCTAACTCTAACCCTAACCCTAACCCTAACACTTACCCGAAGCCTTACCCTAACCCGTCCCATAATCCTAACCCGTACGCTAACACTAACCCGTACCCTAACACGTACGCTCACCCTAAATCGTTTTCGTACCCTAACCTGTACCCTAAACCATCCCCGTCCCCTAACCTGAACCCTAACACTATCCCTAACCCTTACCCGAAGCCTTACCCTAACTCGGCCCCCAATTCTACACCATACGCTAACACTAACCCGTACCCTAACACGTACGATCACCCTAAAACTTTGTCGTACCCTAACCTGTACCCTAAGTCGTCCCCTTCCCCTAAGCCTAACCCTAACCCTAATACTTACCCGAAGCCTTACCCTAAACCGTCCCCTAACCCTAACCCTTACGCTAACACTAACCCGTGCCCTAAAACGAATGCTCACCCTAAACCGCTGTCGTACACTAACCTGTACCCTAAACCGTCCCCGTCCCCGTCCCCTAACCCTAACCCTAAACCTAACCCTTACCCGAAGCCTTACCCTAACACGTCCCCTAATCCTAACCCGTACGCTAACACTAACCCGTGCCCTAACAGGTACGCTCACCCTAAAGCGTGGTCGTACCCTAACCTGTACACTAAACCGTCCCCGTCCCCGTTCCCTAACCCTAACCCTATCCCAAACCCTACCCCTTACCCGAAGCCTTACCCTAACCCGTCCCATAATCCTAAATAATACGCTAAAACTACCCCATGCCCTAACACATACGCTCACCCTAAACCGTTGTCGTACCCTAACCTGTACCCTAAACCGTCCCTGTAGCCTAACCCTAACCCTAACCCTAACCCTAACCCTTACCCGAAGCCTTACCCTAACCCGTCCCATAATCCTACCCCGTACGCTAACACTAACCCGTACCCTAACACGTACGCTCACCCTAAACCGTTGTCGTACCATAACCTGTACCTAAACCGTCCCCGTCCCCGTCCCCTAAACTTAACCCTAAACCTCACCCTTACCCGTAGCCTTACCCTAACCCGTCCCCTATTCCTAACCTATACGCTAACTCTAACCCGTACCCAAACATATACGCTCACCCTAAAGAGTTGTCGTACACTAACCTCTACCCTAAACCGTCCCCGTCCCCGTCCCCTAACCCTAACCCTAACCCTAACCCTTACCCGAAGCCTTACCCTAACAAGTCCCCAATCCTAACCCGTACGCTAACACTAACACATACCCTAACACGTACGCTCACCCTAAACCGTTGTCGTACCCTAGCCTATACCCTAAACAGTCCCCGTACCCTAACCCTAACCCTAACCCTAACCCTTACCCGAAGCCTTACCCTAACCCGTCCCCTAATCCTAACCCGTACGCTAACACTAAACCTTACCCTAACACGTACGCACACTCTAAACTGTTGTCATATCCTATCCTGTACCCTAAACCTTCCCCGTGCCCGTCCCCTAACCCTAACCCTAACTCTTACCCGAAGCCTTACCCTAACCTGTCCCCTAATCCTAACCCGTACGCTAACACTAACCCTTACCCTAACACGTACGCACACCCTAAACTGTTTTCAAATCCTATCCTGTACCCTAAACCTTCCCCGTTCCTGTCCCCTAACCCTAACCCTAACCCTTACCCGAAGCCTTACCCTAACCTGTCCCCTAATCCTAACCCGTACGTTAACACTAACCCATGCCCTAACACATACGCTCACCCTAAAGCGTTGTCGTACCCTAACCTGTACCCTAAACCGTCCCCGTCCCCTAACCCTAACACTAACCCTAATACTAACCCTTACCCGAAGCCTTCCGTTAACCCGCCACCTAATCCTAACCCGTACGCTAACCCTAACCCGTACCCTAACACGTACGCTCACCCTAAACCGTTGTCGTACCCTAAACTGTACCCTGAACCGTCACCATCCCCAAACCCTAACCCTAACCCTTACCCGAAGCCTTACACTAACCTGTCCCCTAATCCTAACCAGTACGCTAACACTAACCCGTACCCTAACACATAGGCTCACTCTAAACCGTTCTCGTACACTAACCTGTACCCTAAACCGTCCCCATCCCCTAACCCTAACCCTAACCCTTACCCGGAGCCTTACCCTAACCCGTCCTATAATCCTAAACCTTACGCTAACACTAACCCGTACCCTAACATGTTCGCTCACCCTAAACCGTTATCTTAACCTAAGCTGTACCCTAAACAGTCCCCGTCGCCTAAACATAACCGTAACCCTAACCCTAACACTAACACTTACCCGAAGGCTTACCCTAACCCGTCCCCTAATCCTAAACCGTACGCTAACACTAACCCGTACCCTAACACGTACGCTCACCCTAAACCGTTGTCGTAGCCTAACCTGTACCCTAAACCCTCCCCATGCCCTAACACTTACCCTAAACCTAACCCTAACCCTAACCCTTACCCGAAGCCTTACCCTAACCCATCACCTAATCGGAACCCGTACGCTAACACTAACCCATACCCTATCACGTACGCTCACCCTAAACCGTTGTTGTACCCTAACCTGTACCCTAAACCCTCCCCATCCCCTAACCCTAACCCTAAACCTAACCCTAAACCTAACCCTTACCCGAAGCTTATCCTAACCCGTCCCCTAATCCTAACCCGTTCGCTAACACTAACACATACCCTACCACGTACGCTCCCCCTAAAGCATTGTTGTACCCTAACGTGTACCCTAAACCGTTCCCGTGCCCTAACCCTAACCCTAACCCTAACCCAAACCCTAACCCTTACCCGGAGCCTTACCCTAACCCGTCCCCTAATCCTAACCCGTACGCTAACACTAACACGTACCCTAATATGTACGCTCACCCTAAAACTTTGCCGTACCCTAACCTGTACCCTAAACCGTCCCGGTCCCCTAACCATAACCCTAACCCTAACCCTAACCCTAAACCTTACCCAAAGCCTTACACTAACCCGTCCCCTAATCCTAACCCATACGCTAACACTAACCCGTACCCTAACACGTACGCTCACCCTAAACCATTGTCGTACCCTAACCTGTACCCTAAACCGTCTCCGTCACCTAACCCTAACCCTAACCCTAACACTTACCCGAAACCTTGCCCTAACTCGTCCCCTAATCCTAAGCCGTAGGCTAAAACTAACCCTTACCCTAACACGTACGCGCACACTAAACTGTGGTCGTACGCTAACCTGTACACTAAACCGTGCCCGTCCCCTAACCCTAACCCTAACCCTAACCCTAGCCCTTACCTGAAGCATTACCCTAACCCGTCCCCTAATCCTAACCCGTACGCTAACACTAACCCGTACCCTAACACGTACACTCACCTTAAACCGTTGTCGTACCCTAAACTGTACCCTAATACATCCCCGTCCCCGTCCCCTAACCCTAACCTTAACCCTAACCCTTACCCGAAGCCTTACCCTAACCCGTCATCTAATCCTAACCCGTACGCTAACACTAACCCGTACCCTAACACGTACGCTCACCCTAAACCGTTATCGTACCCTAACCTGTACCCTAAACTGTCCCCGTCCCCTAACCCTAACCCTAACCCTAAACCTTACCCAAAGCCTTACGCTAACCCGTCCCCTAATCCTAATCTGTACGCTAACACTAACCCATACCCTAATACGTGCGCTCACCCTAAACCGTTGTCATACCCTAACCTGTACCCTAAACTGTCCAGTCCCCGTCCCCTAACCCTAGCCCTTACCCGAAACCTTACCCTAACATGTCCCCTTTTCCTAACCCGTACGCTAACACTATCCCGTACCCTTACACGTACGCTCACCTTAAAACGTTGTCGTAGACTAACCTGTAACATAAACCGTCCCCGTCCCCTAACCCTAACCCTAACCCTTACCCAAAGCCTTACCCTAACCCGTCCCCTAATCATAAACCGTAGGCTAACACTAACCCGTACCCTAACACGCACACTCACCCTAAACCGTTTGCGTACACTAACCTGTACCCTAAACCGTCCACGTCCCCTAAACCTAACCCTAACCCTAACCCAAACCCTTACCCAAAGCCTTACCCTAAACGGTCCCCTAATCCTAACCCGTACGCTAACACTAACAAGTACCCAAACACGTACGCTCATCATAAACCGTTGTCGTACCCTAACCTGTACCCTAAACTCTCCCCGTCCCCGTCCCCTAAACTTAACCCTAACCCTAACCCTTACCCATAGCCTTACACTAACCCCTCCCCTAATCCTAACCTGTACGCTAACACTAAACCATACCCTAACACGTACACTCACCCTAAATCGTTGTTGTACCCTAACCTGTACCCTAAACCGTCCCCGTCCCCGTCCCCTAACCCTAAACCTAACCGTAAACTTAACCCTTACCCGAAGCCTTACCCTAACCCGTCCCATAATCCTAACCCGTACGCTAACACTAACCCGTACCCTAACACGTATGCTACCCTAAACCGTTGTCGTACCCTAACCTGTACCCTAAACCGTCCCCGTCCCCTAACCCTAAGCCTAAACCTAACCCTAACCCTAACCCTTACCCGAAGCCTTACCCTAACCCGTCATCTAATCCTAACCCGTACGCTAACACTAACCCATACCCTAACACGTACGCTCACCCTAAACCGTTATCGTACCCTAACCTGTACCCTAAACTGTCCCCGTCCCCTAACCCTAACCCTAACCCTCACCCTAACCCTTACCCAAAGCCTTACCCTAACCCGTCCCCTAATCCTAACCTGTACGCTAACACTAAACCGTACCCTAACACGTACGCTCACCCTAAAACGTTGTCGTACCCTAACCTGTACCCTAAACCGTCCCCGTGCCCTAACCCTAACCCTAACGCTAACCCTAACTCTAACACTTACCCGAAGCCTTACCCTAACCCGTCCCGTAATCCTAACCCGTACGCTAACACTAACCCGTACCCTAACACGTACGCTCACCCTAAACCCTTGTCGTACCCTAACCTGTACCCTAAACCGTCCCTGTCCCCTAACCCTAACCCTAACCCTAACCTTAAACCTTACCCGAAGACTTACCCAAACCGGTCCCCTAAACCTAACCCGCACGCTAACATTAACCCGTGCCCTAACACGTACGCTCACCCGAAACATTTGTCGTACACTAAGCTGTACCCTAAACCGTCCCCATTACCTAACACTAACCCGAACCCTAACCATAACCCTAAACCTTACCCGAAGCCTTACCCTAACCCGTCCCCTAATCCTAACCGTATGCTAACACTAATCCGTGCCCTAACACGTATGCTCACCCTAAAGCGTTGTCGTACCCTAACCTGTACCCTAAACCGTTCCTGTCCCCGTACCCTAACCCGAACCCTAACCCAAACCCTAACCCTTACCCGAAGCCTTACACTAACCCATCCCATAATCCTAAACGCTACGCTAACACTAACCCGTGCCCTAACACGTACGCTCACCCTAAACCGTTGTCGTACATTAACCTGTACCCTAAATCGTCCCTGTCCCCTAACCCTAACCCTAACCCTAATCCTTACCCGAAGCCTTACCCTAACTCGTCCCCTAATTCTAACCCGTATGCTAACACTAACCTGTATCCTAACACATACGCTCACCCTAAAACTTTGTCGTACACTAAGCTGTACCCTAAATCGTCCCCGTCCCCTAACCCTAAACCTAACCCTTACACAAAGCCTTACCCTAACCCGTCCCCTAATCCTAACCCGTACGCTAACACTAACCCGTAACCTAACCCGTATGCTCAACCTAAACCGTTCTCGTACACTAACCTGTACCCTAAACCGTCCCGTCCCCGTCCCCTAACCCTAGCCCTTACCCGAAACCTTACCCTAACATGTCCCCTATTCCTAACCCGTACGCTAACACTATCCCGTACCCTTAAACGTACGCTCACCTTAAAACGTTGTCGTACACTAACCTGTAACCTAAACCGTCTCCGTCCCCTAACCCTAACGCTAACCCTAACCCTAACCCTTACCCGGAGCCTTACCCTAACCTGTCCCCTAATCCTAACCCGTACGCTAAGACTAACCCTTGCCCTAACACGTACGCTCACCCTAAACCGTTGTCGTACCCTAACCTGTACCCTAAACCGTCCCTCTACCCTAACCCTAACCCTAACCCTTATCCTAACCCTAAAGCTTACCCGAAGCCTTACCCTAACCCGTCCCATAATCCTAACCCGTACGCTAACACTAACCCGTACCCTAACATGTACGCTCACCCTAAACTGTTGTCGTACCCTAACCTGTACCCTAAACCGTCCCTGTCCCCGACCCTTAACCCTAACCCTAACCCTAACCCTAACCCTTACCTCACGCCTTACCCTAACCCGTCCCCAAATCCTAACCCGTACGCTAACACTAACCCGTACCCTAACACGCACGCTCACCCTAAACCGTTGTCGTACCCTAACATGTACCCTAAACCGTCCCCGTCCCCTAACCCTAACCCTAACCCTAAACCTAAACCTAACCCTTACCCGAAGCCTTACCATAACCCGTCCTCTAATCCTAACCCGTACGCTAACAGTAAACTGTGCCCTAACATGTACGCTGAACCTAAACCATTGTCCTACCCTAACCTGTACCCTAAACCGTCCCACTCCCCTAACCCTAACCCTAACCCTAACCCTAACCCTTACACCAAGCCTTACCCTAACCCGTGCCCTAATCCTAACCCGTACGCTAACACTAACCCATACCCTAACACGTACGCTCACCCTAAACCGCTGTCGTACACTAACCTGTACCCTAAACCGTCCCCGTCCCCGTCCCCGTCCCCTAACCCTAACCCTAAACCTAACCCTTACCCGAAGCCTTACCCTAACCAGTCCCCTAATCCTAACCCGTACGCTAACACTAACCCGTGCCCTATCAGGTACGCTCACCCTAAAGCGTGGTCGTACCCTAACCTGTACCCTAAACCGTCCCCGTCCCCTAACCCTAAACCTAATCCTTACCCGAAGCCTTACACTAACCCGTCCCCTAATCCTAACCCATACGCTAACTCTAACCCGTATCCTAACACGTACGCTCACCCTAAACCATTCTCATACACTAACCTGTACCCTAAACCATCCCCGTCAACTAACCTTAACCCTAACCCTTACCCGAAGCCTTACCATAACCCGTCCTCTAATCCTAACCCGTACGCTAACAGTAAACTGTGCCCTAAAATGTACGCTCAACCTAAACCATTGTCCTACCCTAACTTGTACCCTAAACCGTCCCCATCCCCTAACCCTAACCCTAAACCTAGCCCTAAACCTAAACCTTACCCCAAGCCTTACCCGAACCCGACCCTTAATCCTAACCCGTACGCTAACACTAACCCATACCCTAACACGCACGCTCACCCTAAATCTTTGTCGTACCCTAACATGTACCTTAAACCGTCCCCGTCCCCTAACCCTAACCCTAACCCTAACCCTAACACTTACCCGAAGCATTACACTAACCCGTCCCCTAATCCTAATCCGTACGCTAACACTAACCCGTGTCCTAACACGTACCCTCACCCTAAACCGTTGTCGTACCCTAACCTGTACCCTAAACCGTCACCGTCCCCTAGCACTAACCCTAACCCTAACCCTTACGCGAAGCCTTACCCTAACCCGTCCCCAATCCTAACCCGTACACTAACACTAACAAGTACCATAACACATACGCTCACCCTAAACTGTTGTCGTACACTAACCTGTAACCTAAACCGTCCCCGTCCCCTAACCCTAACCCTAACCCTAACCCTAACCCTAACCCTTACCCGAAGCCTTACCCTAATCTGTCCCCTAATCCTAACCCGTATGCTAACACTAACCCTTGCCCTAACACGTACACTCACCCTAAACCATTGTCGTACCCTAACCTGTACCCTGAACCGTCCCTGTACCCTAACCCTAAACCTAATCCTTACCCGAAGCCTTACACTAACCCGTCCCCTAATCCTAACCCATACGCTAACTCTAACCCGTATCCTAACACGTACGCTCACCCTAAACCATCCTCATACACTAACCTGTACCCTAAACCATCCCCGTCAACTAACCTTAACCCTAACCCTTACCCGAAGCCTTACCATAACCCGTCCTCTAATCCTAACCCGTACGCTAACAGTAAACTGTGCCCTAAAATGTACGCTCAACCTAAACCATTGTCCTACCCTAACTTGTACCCTAAACCGTCCCCATCCCCTAACCCTAACCCTAAACCTAGCCCTAAACCTAAACCTTACCCCAAGCCTTACCCTAACCCGACCCTTAATCCTAACCCGTACGCTAACACTAACCCATACCCTAACACGCACGCTCACCCTAAATCTTTGTCGTACCCTAACATGTACCTTAAACCGTCCCCGTCCCCTAACCCTAACCCTAACCCTAACCCTAACACTTACCCGAAGCATTACACTAACCCGTCCCCTAATCCTAATCCGTACGCTAACACTAACCCGTGTCCTAACACGTACCCTCACCCTAAACCGTTGTCGTACCCTAACCTGTACCCTAAACCGTCACCGTCCCCTAGCACTAACCCTAACCCTAACCCTTACGCGAAGCCTTACCCTAACCCGTCCCCAATCCTAACCCGTACACTAACACTAACAAGTACCATAACACATACGCTCACCCTAAACTGTTGTCGTACACTAACCTGTAACCTAAACCGTCCCCGTCCCCTAACCCTAACCCTAACCCTAACCCTAACCCTAACCCTTACCCGAAGCCTTACCCTAATCTGTCCCCTAATCCTAACCCGTATGCTAACACTAACCCTTGCCCTAACACGTACACTCACCCTAAACCATTGTCGTACCCTAACCTGTACCCTGAACCGTCCCTGTACCCTAACCCTAACCCTAACTCTAACCCTAACCCTAACCCTAACACTTACCCGAAGCCTTACCCTAACCCGTCCCATAATCCTAACCCGTACGCTAACACTAACCCGTACCCTAACACGTACGCTCACCCTAAACCGTTGACGTACCCTAACCTGTACCCTAAACCGTCCCTGTCCCCTAACCCTAACCCTAACCCTAACCCTTACCAGAAGCCTTACCCTAACCCGTCCCGTAATCCTAACCCGTACGCTAACACTAACCCGTACCCTAACACGTACGCTCACCCTAAAACCTTGTCGTACCCTAACCTGTACCCTAAATCGTCCCTGTCCCCTCACCCTAACCCTAACCCTAACCTTAAACCTTACCCGAAGCCTTACCCTAACCGGTCCCCTAAACCTAACCCGCACGCTAACACTAACCCGTGCCCTAACACGTACGCTCACCCGAAACATTTGTCGTACACTAAGCTGTACCCTAAACCGTCCCCATTACCTAACACTAACCCGAACCCTAACCATAGCCCTAAACCTTACCCGAAGCCTTACCCTAACCCGTCCCCTAATGCTAACCGTACGCTAACACTAATCCGTGCCCTAACACGTACGCTCACCCTAAAGCGTTGTCGTACCCTAACCTGTACACTAAACCGTTCCTGTCCCTGTACCCTAACCCTAACCCTAACCCAAACCCTAACCCTTACCCGAAGCCTTACACTAACCCATCCCATAATCCTAAACGCTACGCTAACACTAACCCGTGCCCTAACACGTACGCTCACCCTAAACCGTTGTCGTACATTAACCTGTACCCTAAATCGTCCCTGTCCCCTAACCCTAACCCTAACCCTAATCCTTACCCGAAGCCTTACCCTAACTCGTCCCCTAATTCTAACCCGTATGCTAACACTAACCTGTATCCTAACACATACGCTCACCCTAAAACTTTGTCGTACACTAAGCTGTACCCAAAATCGTCCCCGTCCCCTAACCCTAAACCTAACCCTTACACAAAGCCTTACCCTAACCCGTCCCCTAATCCTAACCCGTACGCTAACACTAACCCGTAACCTAACCCGTATGCTCAACCTAAACCGTACTCGTACACTAACCTGTACCCTAAACCATCCCGTCCTGGTCCCCTAACCCTAGCCCTTACCCGTAACCTTACCCTAACATGTCCCTTATTCCTAACCCGTACGCTAACACTATCCCGTACCCTTACACGTACGCTCACCTTAAAACGTTGTCGTACACTAACCTGTAACCTAAACCGTCTCCGTCCCCTAACCCTAACCCTAAACCTAGCCCTAAACCTAAACCTTACCCCAAGCCTTACCCTAACCCGTCCCTTAATCCTAACCCGTACGCTAACACTAACCCATACCCTAACACGTACGCTCACCCTAAATCTTTGTCGTACCCTAACATGTACCCTAAACCGTCCCCGTCCCCTAACCCTAACCCTAACCCTAACCCTAACACTTACCCGAAGCCTTACACTAACCCGTCCCCTAATCCTAATCCGTACGCTAACACTAACCCGTGTCCTAACACGTACCCTCACCCTAAACCGTTGTCGTACCCTAACCTGTACCCTAAACCGTCACCGTCCCCTAGCCCTAACCCTAACCCTAACCCTTACGCGAAGCCTTACCATAACCCGTCCCCAATCCTAACCCGTACGCTAACACTAACCCATGCCCTAACACATACGCTCACCCTAAACTGTTGTCGTACACTAACCTGTACACTAAACCGTCCCCGTCCCCTAACCCTAACCCTAACCCTAACCCTAACCCTAACCCTAACCCTTACCCGAAGCCTTACCCTAACCTGTCCCCTAATCCTAACCCGTATGCTAACACTAACCCTTGCCCTAACACGTACACTCACCCTAAACCATTGTCGTACCCTAACCTGTACCCTAAACCATCCCTGTACCCTAACCCTAACCCTAACTCTAACCCTAACCCTAACCCTAACACTTACCCGAAGCCTTACCCTAACCCGTCCCCTAATCCTAACCCGTACGCTAACACTAACCCGTACCCTAACACGTACGCTCACCCTAAATCGTTTTCGTACCCTAACCTGTACCCTAAACCATCCCCGTCCCCTATCCCGAACCCTAACACTATCCCTAACCATTACCCGAAGCCTTACCCTAACTCGGCCCCCAATTTTACACCATACGCTAACACTAACACGTACCCTAACACGTACGCTCACCCTAAAACTTTGTCGTACCCTAACCTGTACCCTAAGTCGTCCCCTTCCCCTAACCCTAACCCTAACCCTAATACTTACCCGAAGCCTTACCCTAACCCGTCCCCTAACCCTAACCCTTACGCTAACACTAACCCGTGCCCTAAAACGTATGCTCACCCTAAACCGCTGTCGTACACTAACCTGTACCCTAAACCGTCCCCGTCCCCGTCCCCTAACCCTAACCCTTAACCTAACCCTTACCCGAAGCCTTACCCTAACCCGTCCCTTAATCCTAACCCGTACACTAACACTAAACCGAGTCCTAACACGTACGCTCACCCTAAAACTTTGTCGTACCCTAACCTGTACCCTAAACCGTCCCCATCCCGTAACCCTTACCCTAACCCTAACAATTACCCAAATCCTTAACCTAACCCGTCCTCTAATCCTAAAACGTACGCTAACAGTAAACCGTGCCCTAACACATACGCTCACCCTAAACCGTTGTCGTACCCTAACCTGTACCCTAAACCGTCCCCGTTCCCTAACCCTAACCCTAACCATAACCCTTACCCGAAGCCTTACCCTAACCCGTCCCCTAATTCTAACCCGTACGCTAACACTAACCCATACCCTATCACGTACGCTCACCCTAAACATTTGTCGTACACTAACCTGTACCCTAAACCGTCCCCATCCCTTAACCCTAACCGTAACCCTAACCCTAACCCTAACCCTAACGCTTACCCAAAGCCTTACCCTAACCCGTCCCCTAATACTAACCAGTACGCTAACACTAACCCGTACCCTAACACGTAGGCTCACCCTAAACCGTTGACGTACCCAAACCTGTACCCTAAACCTTCCCCGTCCCCTAACCCTAACCCTAACCCTAACCCTTACCAGAAGCCTTACCCTAACCCGTCCCCAATCCTAACCCGTACGCTAACACTAACAAGTACCCTAACACATACGCTCACCCTAAACTGTTGTCGTACACTAACCTGTAACCTAAACCGTCCCCGTCCCCTAACCCTAACTCTAACCCTAACCCTAACCCTAACCCTTACCCGAAGCCTTACCCTAATCTGTCCCCTAATCCTAACCCGTATGCTAACACTAACCCTTGCCCTAACACGTACACTCACCCTAAACCATTGTCGTACCCTAACCTGTACCCTGAACCGTCCCTGTACCCTAACCCTAACCCTAACTCTAACCCTAACCCTAACCCTAACACTTACCCGAAGCCTTACCCTAACCCGTCCCATAATCCTAACCCGTACGCTAACACTAACCCGTGCCCTAACACGTACGCTCACCCTAAACCGTTGTCGTACCCTAACCTGTACCCTAAACTGTCCCCGTCCCCTAACCCTAACCCTAACCCTAACCCTTACCAGAAGCCTTACCCTAACCCGTCCCGTAATCCTAACCCGTACGCTAACACTAACCCGTACCCTAACACGTACGCTCACCCTAAAACCTTGTCGTACCCTAACCTGTACCCTAAATCGTCCCTGTCCCCTAACCCTAACCCTAACCCTAACCTTAAACCTTACCCGACGCCTTACCCTAACCCGTCCCATAATCCTAACCCGTACGCTAACACTAACCCGTACCCTAACATGTACGCTCACCCTAAACTGTTATCGTACCCTAACCTTTACCCTAAACCGTCCCTGTCCCCGACCCTTAACCCTAACCCTAACCCTAACCCTAACCCTTACTTGACGCCTTACCCTAACCCGTCCCCAAATCCTAACCCGTACGCTAACACTAACCCGTACCCTAACACGCACGCTCACCCTAAACCGTTGTCGTACCCTAACATGTACCCTAAACCGTCCCCGTCCCCTAACCCTAACCCTAACCCTAAACCTAAACCTAACCCTTACCCGAAGCCTTACCATAACCCGTCCTCTAATCCTAACCCGTACGCTAACAGTAAACTGTGCCCTAACATGTACGCTGAACCTAAACCATTGTCCTACCCTAACCTGTACCCTAAACCGTCCCACTCCCCTAACCCTAACCCTAACCCTAACCCTAACCCTTACACCAAGCCTTACCCTAACCCGTGCCCTAATCCTAACCCGTACGCTAACACTAACCCATACCCTAACACGTACGCTCACCCTAAACCGCTGTCGTACACTAACCTGTACCCTAAACCGTCCCCGTCCCCGTCCCCGTCCCCTAACCCTAACCCTAAACCTAACCCTTACCCGAAGCCTTACCCTAACCCGTCCCCTAATCCTAACCCGTACGCTAACACTAACCCGTGCCCTAACACGTACGCTCACCCTAAAGTGTGGTTGTACCCTAACCAGTACACTAAACCGTCCCCGTCCCCGTTCCCTAACCCTAACCCTAACCCAAACCCTAAGCCTTACCCGAAGCCTTACCCTAACCCGTCTCATAATCCTAACCGATACGCTAAAACTAACCCATGCCCTAACACATACGCTCACCCTAAACCGTTGTCATACCCTAACCTGTACCCTAAACCGTCCCCGTCCCCTAACCCTAACCCTAATCCTTACGCGAAGCCTTACACTAACCCGTCCCCTAATCCTAACCCATACGCTAACTCTAACCCGTATCCTAACACGTACGCTCACCCAAACCATTCTCATACACTAACCTGTACCCTAAACCATCCCCGTCAACTAACCTTAACCCTAATACTTACCCGAAGCCTTACCATAACCCGTCCTCTAATCCTAACCCGTACGCTAACAGTAAACTGTGCCCTAAAATGTACACTCAACCTAAACCATTGTCCTACCCTAACTTGTACCCTAAACCGTCCCCGTCCCCTAACCCTAACCCTAAACCTAGCCCTAAACCTAAACCTTACCCCAAGCCTTACCCTAACCCGACCCTTAATCCTAACCCGTACGCTAACACTAACCCATACCCTAACACGCACGCTCACCCTAAACCGTTGTCGTAGCCTAACCTGTACCCTAAACCCTCCCCATGCCCTAACACTTACCCTAAACCTAACGCTAACCCTAACCCTTACCCGAAGCCTTACCCTAACCCATCACCTAATCGGAACCCGTACGCTAACACTAACCCATACCCTATCACGTACGCTCACCCTAAACCGTTGTTGTACCCTAACCTGTACCCTAAACCCTCCCCATCCCCTTACCCTAACCCTAAACCTAACCCTAAACCTAACCCTTACCCGAAGCTTATCCTAACCCGTCCCCTAATCCTAACCCGTTCGCTAACACTAACACATACCCTACCACGTACGCTCACCCTAAAGCATTGTTGTACCCTAACGTGTACCCTAAACCGTTCCCGTGCCCTAACCCTA
Organism: Delphinapterus leucas; assembly: GCF_059928025.1. NCBI lineage: Eukaryota > Metazoa > Chordata > Mammalia > Artiodactyla > Monodontidae > Delphinapterus > Delphinapterus leucas. The sequence goes on along the minus strand of NW_028322232.1, from coordinate 23,410,194 downwards.
ACCCTAACCCTAACCCAAACCCTAACCCTTACCCGGAGCCTTACCCTAACCCATCCCCTAATCCTAACCCGTACGCTAACACTAACCTGTGCCCTAACACGTACGCTCAACCTAAACCATTGTCGTACCCTAACCTGTACCCTAAACCGTCCCGTAACCCTAACCCTAACCCTAACACTTACCCGAATCCTTACTCTAACCCGTCCTCTAATCCTAACCTGTACGCTAAGAGTAAACTGTGCCCTAACATGTACCCTCACCCTAAACCGTTGTCCTACCCTAACCTGTACCCTAAACCGTCCCCGTCCCTAACCGTAACCCTAACACATACCCGAAGCCTTACCCTAACCCGTGTCCTAATCCTAACCCGTACGTTAACACTAACCCGTACCCTAACACGTACGCTCACCCTAAACCGTTGTCGTACCCCAACCTGTACCCTAAACCGTCCCCGTCCCCTAACAGTAACCCTAAACCTAACCCTAACCCTAACCCTTAACCGAAGCCTTACCCTAACCCGTCCCTTAATCCTAACCCGTACGCTAACACTAAACCGAGTCCTAACACGTACGCTCACCCTAAAACTTTGTCGTACCCTAACCTGTACCCTAAACCGTCCCCATCCCGTAACCCTTACCCTAACCCTAACAATTACCCGAATCCTTAACCTAACCCGTCCTCTAATCCTAACACGTACGCTAACAGTAAACCGTGCCCTAACACATACGCTCACCCTAAACCTTTGTCGTACCCTAACCTGTACCCTAAACCGTCACCATCCCCTAGCCCTAACCCTAACCATAACCCTTACCCGAAGCCTTACCCTAACCCGTCCCCAATCCTAACCCGTACGCTAACACTAACAAGTACCCTAACACATACGCTCACCCTAAACTGTTGTCGTACACTAACCTGTACCCTAAACCGTCCCGTCCCCGTCCCCTAACCCTAGCCCTTATCCGAAACCTTACCCTAACATGTCCCCTATTCCTAACCCGTACGCTAACACTATCCCGTACCCTTACACGTACGCTCACCTTAAAACGTTGTCGTACACTAACCTGTAACCTAAACCGTCTCCGTCCCCTAACCCTAACCCTAACCCTAACCCTAACCCTTACCCGGAGCCTTACCCTAACCTGTCCCCTAATCCTAACCCGTACGCTAACACTAACCCTTGCCCTAACACGTACGCTCACCCTAAACCGTTGTCGTACCCTAACCTGTACCCTAAACCGTCCCTCTACCCTAACCCTAACCCTAACCCTTATCCTAACCCTAAAGCTTACCCGAAGCTTTACCCTAACCCGTCCCATAATCCTAACCCGTACGCTAACACTAACCCGTACCCTAACATGTACGCTCACCCTAAACGGTTGTCGTACCCTAAACTGTACCCTAAACCGTCCCTGTCCCTGACCATTATCCCTAACCCTAACCCTAACCCTAACCCTTACCCGACGCCTTACCCTAACCCGTCCCATAATCCTAACCCGTACGCTAACACTAACCCGTACCCTAACATGTACGCTCACCCTAAACTGTTGTCGTACCCTAACCTGTACCCTAAACCGTCCCCGTCCCCTAACACTAACCCTAACCCTAAACCTAAACCTAACCCTTACCCGAAGCCTTACCATAACCCGTCCTCTAATCCTAACCCGTACGCTAACAGTAAACTGTGCCCTAACATGTACGCTGAACCTAAACCATTGTCCTACCCTAACCTGTACCCTAAACCGTCCCACTCCCCTAACCCTAACCCTAACCCTAACCCTAACCCTTACACCAAGCCTTACCCTAACCCGTGCCCTATTCCTAACCCGTACGCTAACACTAACCCATACCCTAACACGTACGCTGACCCTAAACCGCTGTCGTACACTAACCTGTACCCTAAACCATCCCCGTCCCCGTCCCCGTCCCCTAACCCTAACCCTAAACCTAACCCTTACCCGAAGGCTTACCCTAACCCGTCCCCTAATCCTAACCCGTACGCTAAAACTAACCCGTGCCCTAACACGTACGCTCAACCTAAAGTGTGGTTGTACCCTAACCAGTACACTAAACCGTCCCCGTCCCCGTTCCCTAACCCTAACCCTAACCCAAACCCTAAGCCTTACCCGAAGCCTTACACTAACCCGTCTCATAATCCTAACCGATACGCTAAAACTAACCCATGCCCTAACACATACGCTCACCCTAAACCGTTGTCATACCCTAACCTGTACCCTAAACCGTCCCCGTCCCCTAACCCTAACCCTAATCCTTACGCGAAGCCTTACACTAACCCGTCCCCTAATCCTAACCCATACGCTAACTCTAACCCGTATCCTAACACGTACGCTCACCCAAACCATTCTCATACACTAACCTGTACCCTAAACCATCCCCGTCAACTAACCTTAACCCTAATACTTACCCGAAGCCTTACCATAACCCGTCCTCTAATCCTAACCCGTACGCTAACAGTAAACTGTGCCCTAAAATGTACACTCAACCTAAACCATTGTCCTACCCTAACTTGTACCCTAAACCGTCCCCGTCCCCTAACCCTAACCCTAAACCTAGCCCTAAACCTAAACCTTACCCCAAGCCTTACCCTAACCCGACCCTTAATCCTAACCCGTACGCTAACACTAACCCATACCCTAACACGCACGCTCACCCTAAACCGTTGTCGTAGCCTAACCT